>NC_088884.1:117166373-117475873 GCF_037157495.1 Lathamus discolor
TAAACGGTGGGGGATGGGGGTGGGGGGTGGTGCGTGCGGAGGGCTGGGAAAGTAAGGGAGTATCTCCTTCACATGTTGACTACATGAGGAGGGGAAAAAAGATGTGTAATTGCTAAACACTCCTATTCTATACCTTCCAGAGTATAGAGGTGGTGACCACACTGGGAACACAAGCCAGATCAGTTTCATGATCAATGATTCTATTGTATTACAAGTCATTACCACAAAGTACCGTGAAACAAGAACCTTAGCCCAAGGCCCCCAGCCTGTGAATAATAAAACAGCAAATACCGGCTGTAAGTAAGGTACGACATCCTGAAACTCCAAGATCAAGAGGAATAACTTTGAGAGCCAATAAATCAGCATTGAGATGAGTGACTATTAATATGAAACAATAAATGCTTATCACAAATATGATTAGACACACTCCAGTCAGATATATCATTATCTCAACCCTTTATGGCCCTGTTCGGGCGCCAAAAACAGCTATTGTGGTTTAAGCACAGCCGGCAACACAGAACCATGCAGCCGCTCTCTCACTCTCCCCCCTTCCTCCCTCTGCTCCTGAAGGGATGGGGAGGAGAATTGAAAGAATGTAACTCCCACAGGTTGAGATAAGAGCAGTCCAGTAACTAAGGTGTAACACAAATCACTCCTGCTACCACCAATAATAATAATGATAAGGGAAATAACAAGCGAAGAGAACACAACCGCTCACCACCCGCCGACCGATACCCAGCCTGACCAGAGCAGTGATCTAGCCCTTCCAGGTAACTGCCCCCAGTTTATATAGTGCGCATGACGTGCTGTGGTATGGAATACCTCTTTGGCTAGTTTGGGTCAGGTATCCTGTCTCTGCTTCCTCCCGACTTTCTCTCCTCCCTGGCAGAGCATGAGACTCACAAAGTCCTTGCTCAGACTAAACATTACTGGGCAACAACTAAAAGCATCGGTGTTATCAGTGCTGTTCCTAGGCTGAAAGTCGAAAAACACAGCACTGCACCAGCGACTAAGAAGAAAAATGACTGCTACTGCTGAACCCAGGACAATACACCTGATCCAAAATATAAATACATATTAATAAATATATACCTGATCAAAATTTCCATGTTACAAAAAATTACTTTTTTACATTCTTGAGACCTTTTTTGCCTCTCAAAAGCAGAATCTCCCGTATTTGAAAGGCAAACAAACAACAGAACAACTCTTAGAAGTAGCACACTTAAGAAAAATTGACCTACTTTCACATTTCTGAACAAATTAACCCTTCCAGGCAGTATTCCTAGGTATACTTCCTTCCCTGAGGGCTTTTAAACAGAAGGACTTGCATCAAGAGACCTCAAGAGCAGCGCTGTAGTTCTGCCATCAACAGAATCTCAGGGCATTTTCTGAAGAGACACATGTTGCAGATACCAGTCTTGAACTGTACAAGTAGAAAGAACCTCCAATAAGACTATTACCAAAAACACCACACTTAGAAAAACCGCACAAGGCCTGAGGAATTCCAAAACCCCACCTCCAAAAAAATCATCACTTATTCAAAGACTTCTCAGACTTTTTGCATCCACATATCCTGAGTGGTTTGTAGATTTTACCTAAACCACACACTCACCTTATAGATAATGACATTACAGAAGGATAAATCGAGACAAAGGTTACAAGGTTCTCACTGATGGTCAAGCATCAAAACAGCGATAGAGTTGAAAGCAGTTTCCCACTTTGGAATTTGAGGGAAGATTTCACAAACTTGGGAATCTCTAGAACCAAATTCATTGTTAAAAATAAGAGTAAAAATTTAGCAATTGTGTGTACATGTCTCTGTGCAGATCTCCTACGTTCAATTTACTTCTTGCACAACAAAGTAGATGCAGGTCTCAATTTTTCAGTGTTTTCTTTCTTCTAAAAACTAGGGAAAAGCTTGCTGAATCTTATTTGGGAAGTGCAAAGTTCAGACAGCTCATTTAGTCCATTACAGACCTCACTACCGAATTACAGCTGTAGTCTGAATGAAGGAATGGGTCAATATGTACTGTTTGGACTCTTCTATAAGCAAATAAAATAAGAGGTCTGTCTTCCCAAAATAGTTACTGATAAAGAAAACCTACTCTGGCAAAGGAAGCTAAAACACTGTGGATTTAACCAGGTGAAAAACATTACTGTATCTTCATTTTTTACTTAAAATAATTATTTGCAGAATGAGTTGTCTGTATTAGTCAGATGCTAAATATTACATGTTCCTTCACTCTCTCTTAGTAATATATAGATGTGCATATTGAATACTTCTAAAAATGGTAGCTACTTCAGTGTTCTAAAAAAGCCAACTTCCCCAAAGAAAAAGAAAAAATACTACTTTTCTACTTCAAATTAAAAAAAAGCAAAGCACCTCAAAGTTTTTTGCAAGTACTGTCATATGACGCTTGTTCAAGTTACAAAAGTTAGTTCAAAAGTCGTTTCCTTCTTTTACAACATGGCCTTACCTGTATTTCCCTGAAGCAAGTTGTCCGTCACAAGATTTACTACAGAATTTAACAGCATACGAAGAAAAATGACGAAAAAACTTTGTAAGATGAAGAGTCTTCAATTTAAGCACTTTTTAAAACAAAATATAAGTAAATGGAGAAGCAGGATATGGAAAATTATACAGATGCATTTCTGGTCCATGCAAATTAGGGTGCACAGTTTTTGGGTGGTTAAGGTCTGCGTCAGCTAATACATGTACGCAAACAGAAATCTACTCCAAAAAGCTGCCACTTCTGGCTAAAGCATAACAACTTTTGAGACCTGGTTACTGGAAGTGTAGGCTAGGCTTCTCCCATCTCAGGATTTACTGAATTTCCACAGATGGAAAATGCCTTTTATCTTTACTTGGAGATTTTGTTTGCTGAATTTACATGGCAGCTGCAGTTTTGACTTGCAATAGAACTGCATGAAGCAGGAGCATAAATCACATCCTTATTAGATATAGTCACAAAAGTGGAAACACAAAGATTTTTGACACATGAGTGAACAGGAAATATATATAGTTTAAGGGTATCACTTCAGCTCATTAATGAAGGAGTCGCTTTAGTGTTTGCTTTAATGATTAACATAAGAATCATTCTCATGCCAAACACACAATGTTAAGAGTTCTGTCTGTCCATTTGTGAAATCTTTTACATCTTTTCCAAAACCTATTCTCCCCATGATTGAAATCTGTAATAAGGTACACAAAGTTCAACAAGGCCAAGTATAAGGAAGGTCCTGCACCTGGGTCAGGGCAATCCCAATCACAGCTACAGGCTGGGCACAGACTGGATTCAGATTAGCCCACAGAAGAACAGCTTGAGGGCATCGGTTGACAAGAAGCCCAACATGATCCAGCAATGTGTACTTGCAGCCCAGAAAGCCAACTGTATGCTGGGCTGCATCAAAAGAAGCATGACCAGCAGGCCAAGGCAGGGGACTGTCTCCTTCTACTCCGCTCTCCTAAGACCACACCAGCAGTACCACATTCACCTATGGGGACCCCAACACAAGAGAGATGTGGACCTGCTCAAGTGAGTCCAGAGGAGGGTTATAAAGATCATCTGAGAGCTGGAACACTTCTGTGAAGACAGGTTGAGACAGTTGTGCTTGTTTAGCCTGGAGAAGAGAATGCTATGCAGAGACCTTAGAGCAGACTTCCAGAGCATAAAGGGAGACTACAAGAAATATGAGGAGGAACTTTTTACAAGGGCATGTGGAGACAGGACAAGGGGGAACGGTTTAAACTGACAGAGGGAAAAGTTAGATTAGATGTTGGGAGGAAAAACAAAAAACCAGAAACATCCCATCCCTGGAAACATTCAAGCCCAGGCTGGACAGGGCTTTGTGGAACCTGGCCTGGTAGGAGGTGTCCTTGTATCAGAAGCAGATGATCGTAAAGGTCCCTTCTAACCCAAACCATCCTATGATTCTAGGACCATTCAGCTTCAGAACAAAAGGTGAAATTACCTAATGGGCAGCCACCTGCATGCAAGTACCCAGGCAGTGCCCCTGCCCTAGCACAGCTCCTCCTCTCTAAGCACTGAGGAGCACAGCACAGAGGCCCCAGAGCTCAGGCCCACTCCCCCAGGGCACAGTCAAAGCAGCAAGCTGAGATACCCAAATGCTTGGACCCGCCATCTTTGCCTTCACCTTCCCTGACTACCGGGTTCCAGGTAACGGCCTTATGACATCACAGGGCATTTCTTGACAGCACGGAAGGGGGCAACTGCTGACGCCATAACCCCGGCACTGCTCGTGACTGCCTGAGCTCCCTTGGGCGTAACGGTGCGAGATCGTTGGCGCAGAGAGCAGCTCACCAGGGAGCAGCGCGATGCTCAGCCTGCAGCGATCCCTTGTTCTGGCTCTCTGCATGGCCAGTCTCTTCCCCGGCAGCCTCGGCCTTTCCAGCCGGCCTGCCTGGGCCACCGTCATGGGGGATGTGCCTCGCCAGGACCAGGGCATCGGCACAGGGAGCCAGTGTTCCTACCAGCCCTGCCCTGAGGAGCTGCTGCAGCCCTCCTCCAGCCCACTGACTGGGGACCTGGGGGGCCGCGACGTGACCTTGTTGAGGTGGTCGTGCCTGTGCCTGCCGCTCGGCGGGCTTTTGCTTCTATGGTGCCTTTGCAGGAAGGCCAAGAGACACCCGAGAGAGGTGAGTGCTGGGGTCAGGCGGATGGGACGCTGCCAGATGGCTGGGAGCCAGGACCCATCAAGGCCTTGGGCCAATGTGCAGGATAAGGACTAACAGCCCATGTGGAGAAGAAAGCCTCGGCAAGTGCCAAATGTCCTCTGCCTCTTCCACAGCCCTTTGACCAACCGCACGAGGCTGAGGTGGGTCTCGGCTGCAGAGGAGGAAATGAGGACAGGCTGACCCGTGAGGGGAACAAGGCAGAGCCTGCCTGAGCAGGTCTTCTTCGCACATCCTGCTGCCCAGGAAAGCCCAACCAAACCTGACTTTCTGCAGGAGAGACCAAGCCCAGCCAGAGGGGTCTCAACCCCATGAGGCTCCGGCCCTTTTCACCATTCTCCCTGCCCTGTCATTTGCAGGAGATAGGCCAGACACCCTCAGCTCCTCCAGGGACATGCTGCCAGGACGACTGCTCCTGCGAGAAGTACAAGTTGATCTGTCGGCTGAAGGAGAACCCCGACTTGATGAAGAAGTTCCTGGGGCACCTGCAGAAGTGCTACCTGCAGGAGAGCATGCTGCAGACATACGAGAAGAAGGAAGTGCGCCAAGACTTGGAAGAGAAGGAGAAGCATTTCCCTGACTAGACAGCCACAGCTCCCTAAAGGCTGGAGGGCAGCGACGGGGCAGTGTAGGACATGCAGAGCAAGCAATGCTGTCCCTGCGCACCAGGACATCCCCAACGATTAGCATTTATGCAAAACCAGCTCCAACCCAAGTGTAATAACAAACGAATGTTCAGAGACAGAGGCAAGTTACTCTGCACAGGGATGATTCAAAGCGCCTTCCAACCAAAGAGAAATCACAATCATGCGAATTCGTCAGGGTTCGCCAAAGAAACAGGAGAAAAGGACTGCAGCAGCAGCAGCAGCGTTTAAAGCGCGGTCACAAAATCAGATGCCTCCTACACTGCCCATGAATAACGTTTCTGTAACTGGCCCCACAGGATCAAGTGCGGCTGCTCTCACATCTTGAGTTGGACAAATTCAAATGCCACGCTCCCTCCTTTCATGTTACATTAGATTTTCTTCACCTTGCTACAGTATTAAATAAATATTCTCTCAGATCCCTAAGGTCAGGTCTCTGTTTCTGTCCTAGATTCATCTCTTAGAGAAATGGTGCAAAAATGACTAAACAGACCAATATGGAATTTTACATCTTACTAGTTCCACTGGCAAAACACCTCCTTTGTCCCTATCACCCTACCCCCCTTCATTCACAAAGATCACACATTCTCCTCCTCTGCCAAGGTTACACGTATTGTAATCGTGTCTTTGACCAACTCTCAGCAAATTTTAGTTTTACTACAAATCAAAAAAGCAGGGATTTGGGAACCCATCACTGTAACAGCTGTGGATTCCCATGTGTAGAATGGAAGACTGCCCGACTCAAAAACAGGGGCACAGAAGCCTGTCACAGAACCAATGGAGTCATAGAATACTTAGGGCTAGAAAAGATCTTAAGATGATCTAGTTCAAACCCCGCTGCCATGGGCAGGGACACCTCACACTAAACAATGTCACCCAAGACTCTTTCCAACCTGGCTTTGATACTCCATCCCCAGCACCGCTATAGCCCCCTTCATATACTGGAAGGCTGCTATGAGGTCTCCATGCAGCCTGCTCTTCTCCAGGCTGAACAGCCCCAACATTCTCAGCCTAGCTTCATACAGCAAGTCGAGGCTAATTGAAATGTATTGTTCAAACTCGGTTAAAGATTCACTAACATCGACTCCAGATTCGGGATGTCACACGGATTATGCACTACACTGCTGATTCTTTAAGCTTATGGCAAATGATCCTAAGTGTGAAATCACCTCTTAAAGGGAGGGCTTTCAACCTCCAGCAGTCACCTTGGCTGCCATCCTGACCCAAGAGAAGGCTCCCCAGCTGCAGCCCCACAGCTCTGAACAGGACTGATTCAAAATGGCTCTCCAGTGGGGCTCTGTTTATAACCTGGTCAAATATGGCCAGGTAGCCCCTCACTGGCTCAGGACCCCAACTTCCTCGACCCTGTCTCTCCTGACCACCACCACGTGAGTTGCACAAGAGCTGCACATGCGGGAAGATTTCCCAAGCTCTTGTCTCTGGGGACAAGCTTTCATGGGCTTTTGTCAGGGCAGGTGTAACTGTCACAGAACACAGCGAATAGGAGAATGCAGAGACATAGGAGGCAAATCCAGCAACAGTAGTGTTAGGGCTTGAGAACACCCCTGGTCAGTGGCCAGAAAGAAACTGGGCAGAATGCGGTCTGAAATTCCATCCTTTACAGATTTGGAGTATATTTAATGAAGCCAGCACACTTCCAGTGAAGTATGTACTAACACCTCAATCAATGGGTGTTTGGTTATATAGATATACAAGCAACAAGTCCTTTGGAAGAACTAACTAGAAGATGCAAAGAGCACCCTTTACAGCACCCTAATTTCTTGCTGTGATGTACCCATCTTGTCATGCAAAAGTAGTTAGCCAAAGCATGCCACAGTTGATATTCCCTCTGTAATGTTAACAGAAGAGGAACACTATTTACAATGGCTAGCAACATATTTCTCAGGAATTCTGGACAGATTTTTGTCAATACAACACAGTAGCTTTGCAGAAAAATACGTTTGAAACTTTTCTAAGCAATAATTTTACCACATCAACACCTTTCTGCCACTTGTTGCCCAAAGTGAGTTACTGCTCAAGTACAAGTTGTTAGTGTACAAGTTCATTATATATCAAGACTCCTGGTTCTATCTTAAATTCAGTTACTTGAATCCTTTATCAACATCTTCAGTAGTTCAGAGCAAGCAATGGGTCTGGATGAGCTCCAAAAGTGGCAAACCCTTCTGAGACACAAATAGGCACAAGCAAACAGTAGGGACAAAGATCACCTACAACTAAAGCTGCCTTATGAATGAAACGCTAACCGTGGATTCTTTTAGTGCTGTCCCAAAGCCTCACGTGGGAAAGTTCTGTTCCTAATTGTTAGACCACGCGTCTGCTGTTTGCTGAGAACATATGGCACAATTGTAACGGGAACTGCTGAATACAGGAATATAGCACTTTATTTGGATAATAAGCCGTAACTTGAGCAGCACTCGCACTGTTCAGCATCATGCGCTAACCACATACAAGTTGCTGTACCACCAAGTGTCGGGATTTTGGCACATTTCCTTGGTCCCTTTTTTAAACTGTTCACCCCGTATTTGTATTTTTTCCAATCTGAATATATAGCTAGGACCCAAAGTCATTCAACAGACCAAATAAGACAGAACTAAAGGACACCTCACGCTCTCCGGGTTACCTGGCAATAGCAGGCTCACCTCCAGAGGAAAGAAATATTTTCAGGGTTATCTTTCTTCGGATAAAACAATTTTAGGCTCTGGGTAACAGCACTGAACTTACGCTCTGTCCTGAAAGTCTGTAACAAACTCTAAATCCAAAATAGGCCCACCAAAGCCTGTTTAAGTGTGTGCTAATCAATTTTAAATGTATGAATGAATGTAAGCGGTTTCATATTTACTTGAACTTGTTACTACTCCTGTCCTCTACCACCACTCACTCTTCTACATTCAAGACACTCCGGTGTCTATTTGAGCAGATGAATCATCTAATTTGACCCAAAAGCAAGTGGACACAGTGGACGCTAGGAATTAGCCCTACTGTGTTTCATCTGCTCTCAACAGACAAAATCTCTATTCAGCATCTTAACGCGACTGTAACTATGGGTTCCGTTTTCCTTATAGTCTTGCAGTGAATTACAAAATACACGTTTTTCCTCTTACTCAGCATTTAGCATTCCACAATGTATTGAATGAGGAAGTCATTAGCAGGTCAAAGCTCTAGTGCTCTAAGCCTGGCGTGCCTCTTTAAAGTTACTTTCATTCTTACACAAATGCTTCACAGGCATGCAATGCAGAGGGCACTTCCTCATACCTGCTCCTGTCTGATCTGAAGAAACTGTATGCAAGGAAATAGTTGCAGTGTTCAGGCCTATAGATTACATTAATTGTTATGGTCTCATCTTTATCCGCTGTGACTGCAGCTTTAAGAATCTCCTTTTACACGGAGGATCTGATAAAAGTTACAAACAAAAGGCAGACACACCCATGAAATGGAGAAAGCAGCCAACTATTCAGACTTTAAACTTTGCTCGGGAAGATGACTTTGGGAATACAAGGAATAGAATACATAGGAACTTCAAATGGAAAATACAAGTCAAGTGAGGTTACAAGCTTACTAAGAATAGAAGCGCAGCCAAACGGTCAAAGTATTCCTAAAGCCATGAAGGAAATATTGCTGGACAAGCAATTCAGATTGTACTGAAAATATGAGAAATTACTTAATGAAGTATTAGAGATAGTGCATTATAGCCCAACACAAAACTTTCAGCCCACAAAAAAAGAGCATTTCTGGGAACTTCCACACCAAATATACTGGTAAAAATCCAGAAGCTTAATACCAGCTACAGAAATAGCTGATTTTATAGCTATTACATGTACCTATACTTGCAATACATGTAACTCCACTACTTTAATCCAGACAAACTGAAATTACATGGCAACAATAAATCAAAGTGCTAATCCACCCTCTGATCAGCCAATTCATGTATGTCATCTGCAATCTAAAGGTGCTCTGGCAGAATAAACTGTTGTTTGAAAGAAGAGGCAGATCTGTGGTTTTAATCCTCTCTGTTCCCACAACACCTGCTCTGCCTTTCTTTTCTTTAGGCTGGTTTATGCTGTGTAAAGATTTCAACTGGGGACAGCACAGCAAGGCACATACCTCCATAGATACCCTGGTCTGGCCCCAACACCTGTGTCCACTGCACCAGCAGAACTCTTTCTCATCATGCCCTGCTCCAACTCCCCAGATTCAGCCTGCATCTAAAAGACCCCAAAAAGCTTCATAAGAGAATAGGCAAAATGACAGCCGTAATCCTCAAACTCTGACAGGCAGAAGCAGAAACGACAGAACACCTGACTGAACAGCACAAACCCAGGTTTCCCTCTGCAGTTTCTCAAGCTGAGACTTGTACAAGGCAGCACAGTGAGTTTCTGGGAAGGCAATAAATGCAGAAGACACTGTAGCAAAGCAAAAACTAATCCCTTGAGACACTGAAATTGCAGGGCAATATGGACTGTATCCAGGCAGTACCAGTATAACATAACATTAGCAGCTCATAACTGCTTTTGTGCAGATGGTAAGAATACTAGATCTCAATGCTGTGAACAAGACTGCTGAAATAAGTAAGACAAATCAAGCGACAGACTTGGATAACACATCATAAAAATGTTTTTACACAACTAAGACTGTGGAATAGTTTCAGGAGTTGCTGTTGACAGGTATAAAGAAAAGACAATGTTCAATGAGAGACAGGAAGACTTGTGAGGTTGGTCAGGACTTGAGTTATTCCCCCATTTACAAATGGGCTTTACAGCAACACTATGTTTAATAAGAAGGGAAAAATTAGAAGAGAGGCTGGCAATAATTCCCTAATGATCTGGTTTGGGCTACAGGAACTATTTTGTCTCTTGATTTGAGGGAGGTAGAAATAACAGAGAAACAAAATCCCACCCACAAGCTCCCATTCTGATAACCTCGTTTAAACTGCATAGGAAAAGCCATTAAGTCAGAATTCTTAAATTGGTCACTAAACGATCAAACCAAGCCCTATTGAAAATACAGGCAACCCCACAGTGAGGAAGGAGGAAGTATTTATTTTGCTGACAAACATCTGAGCTTAATAGAAGGAGTGCAGTGACGGCACAAAGGTGTGAACAGCTACAATGCTCCCAAGAGAGGATGGCTGCAGTCCTGCCACAGGAAGATAATATTAAACACTGACTGAAATGACATCAACTTGACAGGATTCAGCAACAAGGGTCCTATGAAACTTCACCTGTAAACACAGCCCACAGTTCACAGCAAGAACTGCCTGAGGCACAACAGGACATACTATAACAGAGGTCACAACTCGCACCATTTTATACAAGGAAGAGTGAATTATACCCAATTTTACCTTGCTTGCCCATCTACCCGCATCGCTTAAGGTTAATGTGTTCTTACCATCACTTCCACTTCAAACCCAGGAGCAGCTTCCTTTGGTGCCAATTCGTTACAAGTCCAGGCACACTGAACTCTACCTGAAATGCAGATGTTAATTACCCGATAGTTGGATCTGTTACATGGAAGACAATAAAATACAGTCACATCTTTTGACCTAAAACCAGCACTTGCTAGTTTAACAGTGGCTATGACTGCCAGGTATTGAGACAAAAAACTCAGAAAGTATGAGCATGGATTTCTTTAGAGCAAATCCACTGCCTGCAGTTTGCTATGGTAAGCCATGCAGAAATTCAGCTGTTCCACAGATTGAATCTAAAACACCTGTAGGCAGCTGCACTCATTAGAGCTAACTCCCTCACTCTGCCTCACAGAGGTTCTAAAAATAAGATGATAATAGCCAAAAAAACCTCTAATTTCTTGTACTACATATTTTAAACATATCCTTATCACCTGGACATTAATAATTTTTGCTATTTTTCTTCTATTCCAGCCACCTTCTCTGGCTGAAGTATAATAAATCAGGAACAGAAAATGAGCAACTGAGAACAGAATGCGTGGAGAAATCAGCTGGAATTTAAATCCATTAAGCTGAAGAAGATGATGTAACAGCCAAACTGGTTTCATAAATTAAGAACCTTACCAGCCTCATGGATCATCCTCAACATCTCAAAGTAACTGTTTTAAAATAACAGAGGTATTTTCAGAGGACTGAAAGAAATACAGAGGGAGCTGTTCTTGCATTTTTCTTGCTGTGATTCACCATGAGAGAATAAGACATTTTGTCCCACTGCATTACCACAACAGCTTGTCTGCTAACAATGTGACAAAAGAAGTGGATTTCTGCACTATCTTTCTTTGCTGCTGGTTCTATAGGGTAGGCTTTAAATAGTACCCATCACACTACCACAACCATCAATACATGACAGACATAGAAATACACAGCAGTTGTATGTAAGTGGTTGCAGGGCACAGCATAGCTTTTACTTTGTTGTCTCTATCTGAACTGTAATTTTGGTGATACCACTATCAAAGCACCAGAAATGACTGACTACTATCAAATTGAACCGTGCAGGCACACACACACCCCAGCGCCTAAAAATCAATGCTGTTATTTAGCTTATCAACAACAAACTGCAAACAGTGCTCCAAGGCTTAAGCCCTGGGGTAAACATAGTTTTCCCACTGGCTTTTATTATCGCATCAATGTGGTTGCAAGTCAAAGGTAGCTTATTGATACCTACTGAAGGTGCTTCTTCTGGGGGGTTCTCACAGACTTGATCTGAAGAAGCAACTGTCTAGAAGAATGCAAGCCTGTGGCTTCAGGCCTTAAATCTTTATTAACCATCTTCTATGCATTTTTCACCCCACATTAACATTACCAGAAGAGGACATCCAATAGCATCAAAACCGGATGCTGGAATTTGTCTTCATTTTTAAAAGAAAAGAGACTTTGCATTAGTAGACATTACAGCCACGTTTATGTATCCACCTTCAAAAAACATCTTGTTTTTTCCATCTCTACAAAAGCAAAAGAAATTGTACCATGTTTCAGTTAGTATTTAACTGCTTACTTTCAGGAAAAAAAAAAACCACCATAATTTTGCTCTCTTTTTAGAACTGGGGTAATCCCAGTCAAAACCCTGTAATGGATAGATACCAAATAAAACTGTTTTTTTTTAATATTGGTGAAGACTTCTTTCTTTTTCTGACACTACATCACTTGAAAAAGAAAGCTGCAGTTAATTTTAAACATGACTATTTACCCCAAGTACTCTCATAATGTCATGGATGAAAGCATGCTGAAGCACAGAAAGCTTTTGAATGCTTTTCTTTTCAGGGCAAAATCACTGAAGTGATCAATAGCACTGGCTGTACAGCCATCAGAAAAGCCGCTGGTTTTTACAATTAGCTCCTCAAAGAGACACAAGCTCTATCGTGACTGTTATCTCACATGCTCCTTTACGATACGAAATTATTTTATAAAGTACACTGTATTTTCACCCCATATTGAAAATACGTTTTAAAAATCGTAGGCAAACGCAGATGATGTTTGGTTTTAGCAGCAATTTGTCTTTTTCCTACTCCAAAAGTCTTATTGCAGATGAGACTGACACTTAAAACACCATTAGATCCATTCTTAAATGGACAATGACAAGGGGTTTCACCGCTAACCCAAAACAAAATACTTTTAGAAACAAATAGAATCGCTCATAATCACATGTAAGTGCTAGTTGTTCCTGTATGCATTTTTAAGGGCTAGCAAATCTTAAATATCCTCACTAAGGTGTCTGGCTTGGCATTATCAGATATTCGTACTGGCAAAGTGTTCACAACCCAGATAAAAAGACCAAATATCAGCCGTTCCTAGAGGCTGAAAATAACTGTGGTCTACCTGCAGTAATCAGGACAACCCAGGACTCACTTCTTGATGGCAGCTTAGCCGGGAAAGGATTTGCTCTCCAGATGAACTTTCGGCACCAGACGCGCAATGCCAGTTCCTGCTCCCTCCTCTCACCAACTCTAACTTTATTGTTTCCTCTAGTCTAAAGTAAACAGCTTGGAAAATCTCTTTAGCTTATGGCACAGCAGAATGGAAAATGGACAGAGCTTGAGAAACTGGGTCACTGATACAGGAGTCTTCCCTACAGTGCGGGCAAGTGCTGCTGTGACAACTCTGCCACCATACCCTATGCATAACTGAAATACTTAATTTCATAAACATAACTTTACTTCAAAGTAAAGTTTGCCTTAAAGACCTTTTTAACACAAAAGAACAACTTCCATTTCTATTTCTAACACTGCTAACTCTTCCTCAATTGCCTAGAACAACACTGGGTTTAAGTATTTTAAGAATAAAATGGGTTTTCTTCTCAAGAAGCAGAGATGAATGAAAATGTGTTTAGACATACTTTGAGCAGCAGGCCATAATGATAGGAAAATGTCATTTCATACAAAAGCCCACAAGCTCACTGAGAACAGCAATGCAAGTCACCTTTGAGCAGCATTACACCATACTTCCATGCGGAAGGATTTTTGTGAGCCTGCTTTCGATAGCTCAGACAGCAGCTCAACCAACTTTACAGTCCTACCTTATTATTACAGGTTCTATTGGAATCACTGTAATTAAGGAACTTCCATTATGAATTCTTTTCCAGGGATTAAAAATTGAGCTCTAAAATTTGCCTTGGGATAGGATTTTACATCTGGGTGCGAGTGCTTTTTTCAATGCCAGGAGTTCTTTCTCTTTTCCAAGTTTTTCCTCTTTTCTCTGAATATAGACAATTATAATACTTAAAAACATTGTAATGCTTTCTGAAATGCAGTGCCTGTAACAGTACAGAAGCACTTAATGACAAAAAGCATCTTAAGAAAGTAATTCAATACAAATGTCCTATTCTGGACATAACATGGACAAGAGATTTACAAGATATGGGGTCAGTTCCTGCCAGCAGACTCTCTTGTGACTTCAGGCAGGTAACTTTGCGTCCCTGTGCTTCACCTTCCCTGTCTCTGGAAGGAGGATAATTGGCTAAATGATCTGCACATGAAATGCCCTCACTGAAACCTAGGGAATACACTCTTTAACTGACCTGTCCTTTTTAATACAATATGTGACTGTTGACTCTTGCATATTTGCAGACTCTACATGCTTCACATGTACACAGGTGCTGTGCCTATGGCAAGTCAGACCACCTACGGACATTGTGTCAGCTTCATAAATTTACCTCCACCGTGTAACGAAGAAGAGGACTAAGATAAAAGTTTCAAGATCCTGATTACAGCTGAATGTTGGAGGTTTATATTTTTTACTACCCAGGTAACTATACCAGGAAATTCTTCCAATCTGTCTCATCAAACATTAAAACAACATGAGCAAGGCTTTGGTTTACTCCAAGATTTTCAAAGTTACCCCTGTTGGTACCACCTTTTGCCGCCTCCCTATGTATACCTGACTATTACCAAAAATAACACACTTAGAAAAACCACACAGGGCCTGAGGAATTCCAAAACCCCATCTCCAAAAAAATCATCACCTATTGAAAGACTTCTCAGACTTCAGAAGATTTCACAAACTTGGGTATTTTTGGAATCAAATTCATTGTTAAAAAATAAGATTAAAAATTGAACAATTGTGTGCAGATGTCTGTCTGCAGATCTCCTAAGTTATATTTACTTCTTGTGCAGCAAAGTAGATCCAGGTCTCAATTTTTCATTATTTTCTTTCTTCTAAAAACTAGGGCAAAGCTTGCTGAATCTTATTTGGGAAGTGCAAAGTTCAGACAGCTCATTTAGTCCATTACAAAACTCACCACTGAATTACAACTGTAGTCTGAATGAAGGAACGGGTCAATATATACTGTTTGGCCTCTTCCATAAGAAAATAAAATAAGAGGTCTGTCTTCCCAAACTAGTTATTGATAAAGAAAACCTATTCTGGCAAAGGAAGCTAAAACACTGTGGATTTAACCAGGTGAAAAAATTATCGTATCTACATTTTTTCTTAAACTGATTATTTGCAGAATGAGTTGTCTGTAACTGGCATTAATCAGATGCTAAATATTACATGTTCCTTCACTCTCCCTTAGTAATAGATAGATGTGCATATTGAATACTTCTAAAAGCGGTAACTACTCAAGTGTTCTGAAGAAACCACCTTCCCCAAAGAAAAATATGAAAATACTACTTTTCTACTTCAAATTAAAAAAAAGCAACGCACCTCAAAGTTTTATTGCAAATACTGTCATGTGATGCTCGTTGAAGTTAGGAAATCTAGCTCAAAAGTCCTTTCCTTCTTTTACAAACGGCTTTAGCTATATTTCTCTGAAGGTGATTGTCCATCATAAGATTTACCACAGAATTTAGCAGTATATGAAGGAAAATCATGCAAAAGCCTTCTTAGATGCAGAGTATTAAATTTAAGCTCTTTTAAAAACAAAAAATAAATGGAGCAGCAGCATATGGAAAATTATGCTGCTGCATGTCTCGTCCATGCAAATTAATGTGCACAGGTTTAGCGTAGTTTTGGGTTTTTTTTTGCTATTAAAAACTGTTGCTTGAACAACTGCCACCAACTATGGTCTGTTGCTGTCCACCCTAAGGTAAACAGTTCAACTGGGTTTCAGCTCCAGCCATTCACAGGTTCTCCTGGGTGGTGCAAGACAGGTTTGTAGAAATTAAAGAGTAAGCACCAGAAGCACAGTCAGCAATCACAGAACAGGAAAGAAAAGCAGCAGAGGTAGCAAGAGAGGTTACAGTTAATAACCCTATGAGACCCTGAGGAAGAGGAAAAAAAGAAAAAAAGAAAAAAATATGATAAGGGAAAACGGGTTTTGTAGTCGAAACTGAGCTTAGAAAGGAGAGTTCGGAACATTGCAAGAGACAAAGACTACAGGATTTGAGAGAGAAAAACCTTTATGCTAACAGAAAAGCAGAGGCGGAATTTCGTTTGCCTCGCTATGTTTTTGTAAGTTCACCTATCTCCAGTCCACCCCCTCTCAGCTGCCTGTGCACAAATCCCAGCACTTCAAGGGAGCTCACAAAAAAAGAACTGAACACTACACTTTTACATCTGTATAGATTAGACAAAGGACACAAAGCCTGATTCACCTTCCAAAATTCACAGTAATTTGACCAATTTTAGCGGCACAGAAGGCATTATTAAAATAGTGTTAAAGTGTTATTAAAACAGCATAACCTCACACCATAGCTCAGTATCATGCACCTCCTTTACTTGCTGCATATAACCATTCATTCTCCTCCATCCCAAGCCCACATCCTCACAGCCCTTAAATTTTGTCTTTCATCTCTATGCCCTTAAAATACCATATTCCAAGTGGTTTTCTGGACAAAATTATTCTTCTTCAAAACAACTGCTTTGCTATTGAGGCTGTAATTCTTTAAAAGCTCTCCCACTGAAGTGAGTGATGCCAGCATCACCTAGCTCACAAACATCAAGCAGGATACTTGAAGAGAGGTGTCAACAGTCCTATCTTTTCCTGCAAACTGTGGGGAACTTTAGATCTTTTTTCTTTTTTCTTGAAAAACATCCAAAAAAAAGGAATAAAAAAGAATTTATCTTGTTTCTTAACAAAACTGGTTTTAAGCTAAATCAGTTTATTTCAGTCTGCTGTATATCGAAGCAATAATCCTTATTTACAGAGCCAATTGTCTTTTCTTACGTATTTGTTTTATAGGTCAGCCTCCAAACTAAACATCAATTCGACTTCAGACCTCAGACTTTTTGTTTTAGTACCTTAGTACAACTCTTACAGCTGGCAAGGATTAAGGCATCTGGAAGCCAAAGACTGATTACTTGTTGAAAGCCCCACCTGTGCAACAGCACATTAGACTTGCTTTAATCTGACAAGTATTTTCAGAAGAAACAAATTCGAAGAGTCAGCACAGACAGAGGTATATGATGCACAGAAGCATAAGGAGTTGCTGCACCAAACAGAAACATTCCACCTCACTCTTAAAACCTAGCAACCCTCTCATCCAATCTTCTAAATACGCAGTGCTCATTACACAATAGGTAAAATCTGCCACCGTTGGTGAAAACGCACTGCTGCGGTGAGCAGCTCGAGAGAGGACGCCTTCAACTCCGGAGCGGGGGAAGCCCCGCGTCCAGGAGCCCCAACTCAGACCGACAAAAACCACCGAGGGAACCGCAGGTCCCCGACAGAACCCAACCAGGAGCAAGCAGCTCCGCGGACGCGAGCCGCTGACCCACAGGGGGCGGAACCCGGAGCAGCGGAACCCGCCCTGACTGGTTAGAAACCCGCCCCGGGAGCGCCAGGCACCATAAGCGCGACAAACAGGGCAGGCGAGCGGATGGCGAGCGCCCGCCGTGTGCCCAGGGCCCGGCCTGGCAGCTGGGGCCCCGGCGGT
Organism: Lathamus discolor; assembly: GCF_037157495.1. Lineage (NCBI taxonomy): Eukaryota > Metazoa > Chordata > Aves > Psittaciformes > Psittacidae > Lathamus > Lathamus discolor. The sequence continues at coordinate 117,184,005 of NC_088884.1, forward strand.
GGCAGCGTACGCACCCAGGCAGAGCCGATGAGAGCGGAGACTGCAGCGCAGAGCTCCGGGTGCAGAGGGTGCCTGCACTGGTCTTGTGAGGGAAAGGTGCACAATGGGCAGGGCTGCGCTCGGTGCGCCCTGGTGGAGGTCCTCCTGCAGCAGGGGCTGAGCTGCGGGACGCTGTCAATAGGCTGCAAGATGTCAGGAAAGCTGAGAGGAAGCAGCGTGCTCCAGGCCCAAACTGTGCAGGAGCCTCAAGCGCCCACTGTAGCTCATGGAGGAAAGGAGGCCATTAACCCAGGAACTTGGGCAACAGCAACAAAACACAAACAAAACAAAAAAAAAAAAAGGAGGAAGAGGACAACTAAAAGCAAGGGGCTTCCTCCACGAGGATGATCAGGGGACTGGAGCACCTCCCGTATGAAGACAGGCTGAGGAAGTTGGGGCTGTTCAGCCTGGAGAAGAGAAGGCTGCGTGGGGACCTCATAGCAGCCTTCCAGTACCTGAAGGGGGCCTATAGGGATGCTGGGGAGGGACTTTTCATCAGGGACTGTAGTGATAGGACAAGGGGGAATGGGCTCAAACTTAAACGGGTAGTTTAAATTGGATATAAGGAAGAAGTTCCTTACTGTAAGGGTAGTGACAATGGGTTTACCCAGGGAATTTGTGAATGCTCCATCCCTGGCGATGTTCAAGGCCAGGTTGGACAGAGCCTTGGGTGGCATGGTTTAGAGTAAGGTGTCCCTGCCCATGGCAGGGGGGTTGGAACTGGATGATCTTAAGGACCTTTCCAACCCTAACTATTCTATGGTTCCAAGTACACATACTAAACACAGCCCTGTTAAACTCAAAACAGCATCATTATCACACAGGCTCAGGTAAAACACCCTTTTTACTGCAAAGACTTTTTTTCTAAAAGGGAGAAAAAATCTTAAATAAAATTTAGCGGAAAAGGTCATATGATATTTTTACATGCAGTTATACTTTCTGAAGTCAACAGGTTCCAATATGCAGAGCAGTAAGTGTTAATCTAAAAAAAAAAAAATTACACTTAAATTAGAACCATATGTACACAAAAAGATACTTAGATCAGCAAAACTGTGTGCTGTATTTGTATTTAAGAAACAGAGGCCAATCCTTGCTCTTTTCCACTTCACAGTACAAAGTGTCACTTATAGTACATTTATCTATGAAGCTGGTTCTAATGAATTATGGCGTTAAGGCAGGCTAAATGAACAGAAGAGCCTGGCACCAGGAGACTTTCAATACACATACGTGCTAATTCACTGTCCTGTCCTTTCTAAATAAACCTGGTGTTCAAACAGACCTTCTATATTACTCCACGAGATCTTATATTGACAGCTGCTGAACATGGTCATGATGTGGACTGACAGATCTGAACTCCTACATCATAACTTTTCAGTTTGAACATGGTGCAATTGTACTCCCACTGCAAGGTTCCTAGTGTAAATAAACCTGTAAAGACCTGATTGAGAGGCAGTGTGGACCTCACATTCATCACCTACATTGTTAATTCTACATGAAGTTACACATACCAGCTAATACATGAACTCAACAAATCTGCTCCAGAAAGCTGCCATTTCTGGCTAAAGCATAATGACTTTGAGACCTGGTTACTGGAAGTGTAGCCTAGGCTTCCCCCATCTCAGGATTTACTGAATTTCCACAGATGGAAAATGCCTTTAATCTTTACTTGGAGATTTTGTTTGCTGAATTTACATGGCAGCTGCAGTTTTGACTTGCAATAGAACTGCATGAAGCAGGAGCATACATCACATCCTTCCTAGATATAGTCACAAAAGCTGGAAACATAAAGATTTTTGACACATGAGTGAACAGTAAATATATATAGTTTAAGGGTATCACTTCAGCTCATTAATGAAGGAGTCGCTTTAGTGTTTGTTTTAATGATTAACATAAGAATCATTCTCATGCCAAACACACAATGTTAAGAGTTCTGTCTGTCCATTTGTGAAATCTTTTACATCTTTTCCAAAACCTATTCTCCCCATGATTGAAACCTGAAATGAGGTTCACAAAGTTCAACAAGGCCAAGTATAAGGAAGGTCCTGCACCTGGGTCAGGGCAATCCCAATCACAGATACAGGCTGGGCACAGACTGGATTCAGATTAGCCCACAGAAGAACAGCTTGAGGGCATCGGTTGACAAGAAGCCCAACATGATCCAGCAATGTGTACTTGCAGCCCAGAAAGCCAACTGTATGCTGGGCTGCATCAAAAGAAGCATGACCAGCAGGCCAAGGCAGGGGACTGTCTCCTTCTACTCCGCTCTCCTAAGACCCCACCAGCAGTACCGCATTCACCTATGGGGACCTCAACACAAGAGAGATGTGGACCTGCTCAAGTGAGTCCAGAGAAGGATTATAAAGATCATCTGAGAGCTGGAACACTTCTGTGGAGACAGGACAAGGGGGAACGGTTTAAACTGACAGAGGGAAAACTCAGATTAGATGATGGGAGGAAAAACAAAACACCAGAAACATCCTATCCCTGGAAACAATCAAGCCCAGGCTGGACAGGGCTTTGTGGAACCTGGCCTGGTAGGAGGTGTCCTTGCATCAGAAGCAGATGATCGTAAAGGTCCCTTCTAACCCAAACCATCCTATGATTCTAGGACCATTCAGCTTCAGAAGAAAAGGTGAAATTATCTAATGGGCAGCCACCTGCATGCAAGTACCCAGGCAGTGCCCCTGCCCTAGCACAGCTCCTCCTCTCTAAGCACTGAGGAGCACAGCACAGAGGCCCCAGAGCTCAGGCCCACTCCCCCAGGGCACAGTCAAAGCAGCAAGCTGAGATACCCAAATGCTTGGACCCGCCATCTTTGCCTTCACCCTCCCTGACTACCGGGTTCCAGGTAACGGCCTTATGACATCACAGGGCATTTCTTGACAGCATGGAAGAGGGCAACTGCTGACGCCATAACCCCAGCACTGCTCGAGACTGCCTGAGCTCCCTTGGGCGTAACGGTGCGAGATCGTTCGCGCAGAGAGCAGCTCACCAGGGAGCAGCGCGATGCTCAGCCTGCAGCGGTCCCTTGTCCTTGCTCTCTGCATGGCCAGTCTCTTCCCTGGCAGCCTCGGCCTTTCCAGCCGGCCTGCCTGGGCCACCGTCATGGGGGATGCGCCTCGCCAGGACCAGGGCATCGGCACAGGGAGCCAGTGTTCCTACCAGCCCTGCCCTGAGGAGCTGCTGCAGCCCTCCTCCAGCCCACTGACTGGGGACCTGGGGGGCCCCGACGTGACCTTGTTGAGGTGGTCGTGCCTGTGCCTGCCGCTCGGCGGGCTTTTGCTTCTATGGTGCCTTTGCAGGAAGGCCAAGAGACACCCGAGAGAGGTGAGTGCTGGGGTCAGCTAGACGGGATGCTGCCAGATGGCTGGGAGCCAGGACCCATCAAGGCCTTGGGCCAATGTGCAGGATAAGGACTAACAGCCCATGTGGAGAAGAAAGCCTCGGCAAGTGCCAAATGTCCTCTGCCTCTTCCACTGCCCTTTGACCAACCGCACGAGGCTGAGGTGGGTCTCGGCTGCAGAGGAGGAAATGAGGACAGGCTGACCCTTGAGGGGAACAAGGCAGAGCCTGCCTGAGCAGGTCTTCTTCGCACATCCTGCTGCCCAGGAAAGCCCAACCAAACCTGACTTTCTGCAGGAGAGACCAAGCCCAGCCAGAGGGGTCTCAACCCCATGAGGCTCCGGCCCTTTTCACCATTCTCCCTGCCCTGTCATTTGCAGGAGATAGGCCAGACACCCTCAGCTCCTCCAGGGACATGCTGCCAGGACGACTGCTCCTGCGAGAAGTACAAGTTGATCTGTCGGCTGAAGGAGAACCCCGACTTGATGAAGAAGTTCCTGGGGCACCTGCAGAAGTGCTACCTGCAGGAGAGCATGCTGCAGACATACGAGAAGAAGGAAGTGCGCCAAGACTTGGAAGAGAAGGAGACGCATTTCCCTGACTAGACAGCCACAGCTCCCTAAAGGCTGGAGGGCAGCGACGGGGCAGTGTAGGACATGCAGAGCAAGCAATGCTGTCCCGGCGCGCCAGGACATCCCCAACGATTAGCATTTATGCGAAACCAGCTCCAACCCAAGTGTAATAACAAACGAACGTTCAAAGACAGAGGCAAGTTACTCTGCACAGGGATGATTCAAAGCGTCTTCCAACCAAAGAGAAATCACACTCATGCGAATTCGTCAGGGTTCGCCAAAGCAACAGGAGAAAAGGACTGCAGCAGCAGCAGCAGCGTTTAAAGCACGGTCACAAAATCAGATGCCTCCTACACTGCCCATGAATAACGTTTCTGTAACTGGCCCCACAGGATCAAGTGAGGCTGCTCTCACATCTTGAGTTAGACAAATTCAAATGCCACGCTCCCTCCTTTCATGTTACATTAGATTTTCTTCACCTTGCTACAGTATTAAATAAATATTCTCTCAGATCCATAAGGTCAGGTCTCTGTTTCTGTCCTAGATTCATCTCTTAGAGAAATGGTGCAAAAATGACTGCACAGACCAACATAGAATTTTACATCTTACTAGTTCCACTGCAAAACACCTCCTTTGTCCCTATCACCCTACCCCCCTTCATTCACAAAGATCACACATTCTCCTCCTCTGCCAAGGTTACACCTATTGCAATCGTGCAACTCTCAGCAAATTTTAGTTTTACTACAAATCAAAAAAGCAGGGATTTGGGAACCCATCACTGTAACAGCTGTGGATTCCCATGTGTAGAATGGAAGACTGCCCGACTCAAACACAGGGGCACAGAAGCCTGTCACAGAACCAATGGAATCATAGAATACTTAGGGCTGGAAAGGATCTTAAGATGATCTAGTTCAAACCCCGCTGCCATGGGCAGGGACACCTAACACTAAACCATGTCACACAAGACTCTTTCCAACCCGGCTTTGAACACCGCCAGGGATGGAGCATTCACAGATTCTTTGGGCAACCCATACCAGTGCCTCACCACCCTTACAATAAAGAACTTCCTCATCATATCCAATATAAACTTCCCCTGTATAAGTTTGAGCCCGATACCCCTACTCCTGTCACTACAGTCACTAATGAATAGTCCATCCCCAGCACTGCTATAGCCCCCTTCATATACTGGAAGGCTGCTGTGAGGTCTCCATGCAGCCTGCTCTTCTCCAGGCTGAACAGCCCCAACATTATCAGCCTAGCTTCATACAGCAAGTCGAGGCTCATTGAAATGTATTGTTCAAACTCGGTTAAAGATTCACTAACATCGACTAAAGATTCGGGATGTCACACGGATTATGCACTACACTGCTGATTCTTTTAAGCTTATGGCAAATGATCCAAAGTGTGAAATCACCTCTTAAAGGGAGGGCTTTCAACCTCCAGCAGTCACCTTGGCTGCCATCCTGACCCAAGAGAAGGCTCCCCAGCTGCAGGCCCACAGCTCTGATCAGGACTGATTCAAAATGGCTCTCCAGTGGGGCTCTGTTTATAACCTGGTCAAATATGGCCAGGTAGCCCCTCACTGGCTCAGGACCCCAACTTCCTCGACCCTGTCTCTCCTGACCACCACCACGTGAGTTGCACAAGAGCTGCACATGCGGGAAGTTTTCCCAAGCTCTTGTCTCTGGGGACAAGCTTTCATGGGCTTTTGTCAGGGCAGGTGTAACTGTCACAGAACACAGCGAATAGGAGAATGCAGAGACATAGGAGGCAAATCCAGCAACAGTAGTGTTAGGGCTTGATAACACCCCTGGTCAGTGGCCAGAAATAAACTGGGCAGAATGCGGTCTGAAATTCCTTCCTTTACAGATTTGGAGTATATTTAATGAAGCCAGCACACTTCCAATGAACTATGTACTAGCACGTCGATTAATGGGTGTTTGGTTATATAGATATACAAGCAACAAGTCCTTCGGAAGAACTAACTAGAAGATGCAAAGAGCACCCTTTACAGCACCCTAATTTCTTGCTGTGATGTACCCATCTTCTCACGCAAAAGTAGTTAGCCAAAGCATGCCACAGTGGATATTCCCTCTGTAATGTCAACAGAAGAGGAACACTATTTACAATGGCTAGCAACATATTTCTCAGGAATTCTGGACAGAGTTTTGTCAATACAACACAGTAGCTTTGCAGAAAAATACGTATGAAACTTTTCTAAGCAATAATTTTACCACATCAACACCTTTCTGCCACTTGTTGCCCAAAGTGAGTTACTGCTCAAGTACAAGTTGTTAGTGTACAAGTTCATTATATATCAAGACTCCTGGTTCTATCTTAAATTCAGTTACTTGAATCCTTTATCAACATCTTCAGTAGTTCAGAGCAAGCAATGGGTCTGGATGAGCTCCAAAAGTGGCAATCTTCAACCAACTTTAGTGTCCTACCTTATTATTACAGGTTCTATTGGAATAACTGTAATTAAGGAACTGTCAGCACTTCCATTATGAATTCTTTTCCAGGGATTAAAAATTGAGCACTAAAATTTGCCTTGGGATAGGATTTTGCATCTGGGTGCGAGTGCTTTTTTCAATGCCAGGAGTTCTTTCTCTTTTCCAAGTTTTTCCTCTTTTCTCTGAATATAGACAATTACAATACTTAAAAACATCGTAATGCTTTCTGAAATGCAGTGCCTGTAACAGTACAGAAGCACTTAATGACAAAAAGCATCTTAAGAAAGTAATTCAATACAAATGTCCTATTGAGGACATAACATGGACAAGAGATTTACAAGATATGGAGTCAGTTCCTGCCAGCAGACTCTCTTGTGACTTCAGGCAGGTAACTTTGTGTCCCTCTGCTTCACCTTCCCTGTCTCTGGAAGGAGGATAATTGGCTAAATGATCTGCACATGAAATGCCCTCACTGAAACCTAGGGAATACACTCTTTAACTGACCTGTCCTTTTTAATACAAAATGTGACTGTTGACTCTTGCATATTTGCAGACTCTACATGCTTCACATGTACACAGGTGCTGTGCCTATGGCAAGTCAGACCACCTACGGACATTGTGTCAGCTTCATAAATTTACCTCCACCGTGTAACGAAGAAGAGGACTAAGATAAAAGTTTCAAGATCCTGATTACAGCTGAATGTTGGAGGTTTATATTTTTTACTACCCAGGTAACTATACCAGGAAATTCTTCCAATCTGTTTCATCAAACATTAAAACAACATGAGCAAGGCTTTGGTTTACTCCAAGATTTTCAAAGTTACCCCTGTTGGTACCACCTTTTGCCGCCTCCCTATGTATACCTGATTAAAAAAAAAAAAAATTATATATATATATGTGTATATGTATATATATATGTATATATATATGTCGTGGTTTAAGCCCAGTCAGCCACACAGCTCATTCGCTCCCTCCCTCCCACTTCCTCCCCCCCCAGCTCTCGGAGAGATGGGGAGGAGAATTGGAAGAATGTAACTCCCACAGGTTGAGATAAGAGCAGTCCAGTAACTAAGGTGTAACACAAACCGAACAGCTACTGCTGCCACCAATAATAATTAGGATAAGGGAAATAACAAGGAAAGAGAACACAACCGCTCACCACCCGCCGACCGATAACCAGCCCGACCTGAGCACCGACCTAGCCCTTCCGGGTAACTGCCCCCAGTTTATATGGTGGGCATGACGTGCTGTGGTATGGAATACCTCTTTAGTTAATCTTGGTCAAGTGTCCTATCTCTGCTTCCTCCCGACTTCCCCTCCTCCCTGGCAGAGCATGAGACTCAACAAAGTCCTTGCTCAGACTAAACATTACTGGGCAACAACTAAAAACATCGGTGTTATCAGTGCTGTTCCCAGGCTGAAAGTCAAAACCACAGCACTGCACCAACTACTAAGAAGGAGAAAAATGAAATACTGCTGAACCCAGGACAGTATCCACCCCTTATTTCATACCATTCACGTCATGCTCAGATCCCACATGTTCGGTATACCATCACTCTTATATATATATACGCATATATATATCCACAGAGAGAGAAAGAAAGAGATCATTCCTTAGTGCATGGGACCAGTCTGTATAAAGCTGCTGAGTCCATTCAGTCCATGATATCGGGTTCCATCTCTTGTAGTATTCTTTTGGGGCAGGAGAGGCTGTGTGTAGTGCTGGACTGTTGCCTGCTGATGACGATCATGCCTTTACTACAGAACTCGACTGGTTCTATCAAAGTTCATTCTCTGTTGGGATGATGGTCAGTGGGAAGTCAGGGCCAGTCGCTTGTGACCTGAAGACATCTAGTTGGCGGGCTACAAAAGTATTACATAGCAGGCAACAGCATACAATTAAATTAATTGGCTGTTTTCTCCTAAAATCAAATCCCCTTGAGGTATACATCGGACTTCCCCATCTTCCCACATTACCCACCAAGTATATCCGGGTCCCTGAGCAAAAGCAATCCCACGAGTGGGTTTGCCTTTACCTGAAGCAGGAATAACCCAGATTGTCTTCCCCAGAAAATTCTTTATGTGCACCACAGGAACTTTGTCGCCTTCTACAGTATGGAAATGTTCTGACTGGGCTGGGCCAGCCCTGTTGGCAGATCTTCTGGTGCTGACCAACCAGGTGGCCTTTGGTAAGCGTGTATCCCAATGCTTGAAAGTTCCCCCACCCACTGCTCTCAGTGTGGTACCGTTCGATTTTCCCAGAGGCTGGTGCATGTTAGGGGATGTGATACACCCACTCAATGCCATGCTCTTTGGCCCAAATGTCTATAAGTCTGTTCCAGAAATGAGTCCCATTGTCTGACTCAATTCTCTCTGGGGTGCTGTGTTGCCTCAAAAATCTGTTTCTCAAGGCCCAGGATAGTGTTCCGGGCAGTGGCTAGAGGCACAGCCTGTTTCCAGCCGTCCTGTGGTTGCTTCCACCGTAGTAAGCACGTGGCGCTTGCCTTGGCAGGTTGGTGGAAGTGTGATGTAGTCAATCTGCCAGGCCTCCCCATATTTGTACTTCAGCCATCCTCCTCCATACCAAAGAGGCTATAGCCATGTAGCTTGCTTAATTGCAGCACGTTTCATACTCATGAATAACCCGGGAAATGGTGCCCGTTGTTAAGTCCACCCCTCGATCACGAGCCCATCTGTATGTTGCATATCTGCCCTGATGGCCTGAAGTGTCATGGGCCCACCGGGCCAAAAATAATTCACCCTTACTTTGCCAGTCTAAGTCCATCTGAGCCACTCCGTCTGAGCCACTTCAATCTTAGCAGCTTTATCCACTTGTTGGTTGTTCTGGTGTTCGTCAGTGGCCCGACTCTTGGGTACATGAGCATCTACATGGTGTACCTTCACCACCAGGTTCTGCACCTGGGCAGCGTTATCTTGCCACAGTGCAGCAGCCCAGATGGGTTTACCTCTACGTTGTCAGTTGCTCCGCTTCCATTGCTGCAACCACCCCCACAGGGCATTTGCCACCATCCATGAGTCAGTGTAGAGATAAAGTACTGGCCACTTTTCTCATTCAGCAATGTCCAAGGCCAGCTGGATGGCTTTCACCTCGGCAAACTGACTGGATTCACCCTCTCCTTCAGCAGTTTTTGCAACTTGTCGTCGAGGACTCCATATGGCTGCCTTCCATCTCCGATGCTTTCCCACAATACAGCAAGACGCATCAGTAAGCAAGGCATACTGTTTTTCACTTTCTGGCAGTTTATTATATGGTGGGGCCTCTTCAGCATGCATCACCTCCTCCTCTGGCAACATTACAAAATCTCTGGCCCGTCCATGATGACTTCTAGAATGCCTGGACAACTGGGAATTCCTATTCGAGCTTGTTGCGTAATTAGTGCAGCCCACTTACTCCATGTGGCATCAGTTGCATGATGCGTAGAGGAGACGTTGCCTTTGAACATCCAGCCCAGTACGGGCAACCGGGGTGCCAGGAGGAGCTGTGCTTCAGTGCCAATCACTTCCAAAACAGCTCAAACCCCTTCAGAGGCTGCCAGTATCTCTTCTTTGCTTTTCCCCTTGTGTACAGGGGCAACCGATATTGCCACGAACTGGTCCTCTGGTGTAGCTGCTGCACTTAGAGTTGGATTAGCTGCGCTGTCTGTTGCGGTCAAAGTTCCAGTAGCTACTGTACTTGTCGCTGGGGCTGGTCCATATGGGGTACTTAGAGCTGGAATAGCTGCGCTGTCTGTTGAGGTCGGAGTTTGGGTAGCTACTGTACTTGTTGCTGGGGGTGGTCCAGCTGCGATACTTGGAGTTGGAATAGCTGCGCTGTCTGCTGAGATCAGAATTTGGGTAGCTACTGTACTTGTCACTGGGGGTGGTGTAGTTGCTGTGCTTGGAGTTAGAGTAGCTGCGCTGACTGTTGCTTTGCCATCAGATCCAGGGACATTTTTTTCCCCTTTGAAGGTGCTGGATAGTGTTGAACAGGGCTCTGTGAGCATAGCCCAAGCCCGGGCACGTTGCCATGATTTGTCCCTCTTTGGAATGACCAGGATGCACACCACACCTCATTTAAGTGTTTTACTAATTTTTCTGGATTCTGCACTTGTGCAGTGGTGAAGTTCCAAAGCACTGGAGGGGCCCACTAGCCTAGATACTTGCCCGTACTATCCCACACACCCTGCCACTCATGGCTGTGCAGCCTCGGGGAAAAACTCCTGGTCCTCCTATATCGTCGTCTAACCCTAGACAAGGCCCAAACACGACTTTCGAGATCAGACAAAATGGTTGTGGGTAAAACACTCTGTATGTGGGCCAGCATGCTGATCCCCATCACAATCAGCAGGCAGGTCTCAAGGGTACCCAAAGGCCATTCAAAACCTTCAGAACTCTCAAATGATGCTGTAAACGGTGGGGGATGGGGGTGGGGGGTGGTGCGTGCGGAGGGCTGGGAAAGTAAGGGAGTATCTCCTTCACAGGTTGACCACATGAGGAGGGGAGAAAAGATGTGTAATTGCTAAACACTCCTATTCTATACCTTCCAGAGTATAGAGGTGGTGACCACACTGGGAACACAAGCCAGATCAGTTTCATGATCAATGATTCTATTGTATCACAAGTCATTACCACTAAGTACAGTGAAACAAGAACCTTAGCCCAAGGCCCCCAGCCTGTGAATAATAAAACAGCAAATACCGGCTGTAAGTAAGGTACGACATGCTGAAACTCCGAGATCAAGAGGAACAACTTTGAGAGCCAATAAATCAGCATTGAGATGAGTGACTATTAATATGAAACAATAAATGCTTATCACAAATATGATTAGACACACTCCAGTCAGATATGTCATTATCTCAACCCTTTATGGCCCTGTTCGGGTGCCAAAAACAGCTATTGTGGTTTAAGCACAGCCGGCAACACAGAACCATGCAGCCGCTCTCTCACTCTCCCCCCTTCCTCCCTCTGCTCCTGAAGGGATGGGGAGGAGAATTGAAAGAATGTAACTCCCACAGGTTGAGATAAGAGCAGCCCAGTAACTAAGGTGTAACACAAATCACTCCTGCTACCACCAATAATAATAATGATAAGGGAAATAACAAGCGAAGAGAACACAACCGCTCACCACCCGCCAACCGATACCCAGCCTGACCAGAGCAGTGATCTAGCCCTTCCGGGTAACTGCCCCCAGTTTATATAGTGCGCATGACGTGCTGTGATATGGAATACCTCTTTGGCTAGTTTGGGTCAGGTGTCCTGTCTCTGCTTCCTCCCGACTTCCCCTCCTCCCTGGCAGAGCATGAGACTCACAAAGTCCTTGCTCAGACTAAACATTACTGGGCAACAACTAAAAACATCGGTGTTATCAGTGCTGTTCCTAGGCTGAAAGTCGAAAAACACAGCACTGCACCAGCGACTAAGAAGAAGAAAAATGACTGCTACTGCTGAACCCAGGACAATACACCTGATCCAAAATATAAATACATATTAATAAATATATACCTGATCAAAATTTCCATGTTACAAAAAATTACCTTTTTAAATTCTTGAGACCTTTTTTGCCTCTCAAAAGCAAAATCTCCCGTATTTGAAAAGCAAACAAACAACAGAACAACTCTTAGAAGTAGCACACTTAAGAAAAATTGACCTACTTTCACATTTCTGAACAAGTTAACCCTTCCAGGCAGTATTCCTAGGTATACTTCCTTCCCTGAGGGCTTTTAAACAGAAGGACTTGCATCAAGAGACCTCAAGAGCAGCGCTGTAGTTCTGCCATCAACAGAATCTCAGGGCATTTTCTGAAGAGACACATGTTGCAGATACCAGTCTTGAACTGTGCAAGTAGAAAGAACCTCCAATAAGACTATTACCAAAAACACCACACTTAGAAAAACCGCACAAGGCCTGAGGAATTCCAAAACCCCACCTCCACAAAAATCATCACTTATTCAAAGACTTCTCAGACTTTTTTCATCCACATATCCTGAGTGGTTTGTAGATTTTACCTAAACCACACACTCACCTTATAGATAATGACATTACAGAAGGATAAATCGAGACAAAGGTTACAAGGTTCTCACTGATGGTCAAGCATCAAAACAGCGATAGAGTTGAAAGCAGTTTCCCACTTTGGAATTTGAGGGAAGATTTCACAAACTTGGGAACCTCTAGAACCAAATTCATTGTTAAAAATAAGAGTAAAAATTTAGCAATTGTGTGTACATGTCTCTGTGCAGATCTCCTACGTTAAATTTACTTCTTGTGCAACAAAGTAGATCCAGGTCTCAATTTTTCAGTGTTTTCTTTCTTCTAAAAACTAGGGAAAAGCTTGCTGAATCTTATTTGGGAAGTGCAAAGTTCAGACAGCTCATTTAGTCCATTACAGACCTCACTACCGAATTACAGCTGTAGTCTGAATGAAGGAATGGGTCAATATGTACTGTTTGGCCTCTTCTATAAGCAAATAAAATAAGAGGTCTGTCTTCCCAAAATAGTTACTGATAAAGAAAACCTACTCTGGCAAAGGAAGCTAAAACACTGTGGATTTAACCAGGTGAAAAACATTACTGTATCTTCATTTTTTACTTAAAATAATTATTTGCAGAATGTGTTGTCTGTATTAGTCAGATGCTAAATATTACATGTTCCTTCACTCTCTCTTAGTAATATATAGATGTGCATATTGAATACTTCTAAAAATGGTAGCTACTTCAGTGTTCTAAACAAGCCAACTTCCCCAAAGAAAAAGAAAAAATACTACTTTTCTACTTCAAATTAAAAAAAAAGCAAAGCACCTCAAAGTTTTTTTGCAAGTACTCTCATATGACGCTTGTTCAAGTTACAAAATCTAGTTCAAAAGTCGTTTCCTTCTTTTACAACATGGCCTTACTGATATTTCCCTGAAGCAAGTTGTCCGTCACAAGATTTACTACAGAATTTAACAACATACAAAGAAAAATCACGCAAAAACTTTGTAACATGAAGAGTTTTCAATTTAAGCACTTTTTAAAACAAAATATAAGTAAACGGAGCAGCAGGATATGGAAAATTATACAGCTGCATTTCTGGTCCATGCAAATTAGGGTGCACAGTTTTAGGGTGGTTAAGGTCTGCATCAGCTAATACATGAACGCAAACAGAAATCTACTCCAAAAAGCTGCCACTTCTGGCTAAAGCATAACGACTTTGAGACCTGGTTACTGGAAGTGTAGCCTAGGCTTCCCCCATCTCAGGATTTACTGAATATCCACAGATGGAAAATGCCTTTTATCTTTACTTGGAGATTTTGTTTGCTGAATTTACATGGCAGCTGCAGTTTTGACTTGCAATAGAACTGCATGAAGCAGGAGCATACATCACATCCTTCCTAGATATAGTCACAAAAGCTGGAAACATAAAGATTTTTGACACATGAGTGAACAGGAAATATATATAGTTTAAGGGTATCACTCCAGCTCATTAATGAAGGAGTCGCTTTAGTGTTTGCTTTAATGATCAACTTAAGAATCATTCTCATGCCAAACACACAATGTTAAGAGTTCTGTCTGTCCATTTGTGAAATCTTTTACATCTTTTCCAAAACATATTCTCCCCATGATTGAAACCTGAAATAAGTTTCACAAAGTTCAACAAGGCCAAGTATAAGGAAGGTCCTGCACCTGGGTCAGGGCAATCCCAATCACAGATACAGGCTGGGCACAGACTGGATTCAGATTAGCCCACAGAAGAACAGCTTGAGGGCATCGGTTGACAAGAAGCCCAACATGATCCAGCAATGTGTACTTGCAGCCCAGAAAGCCAACTGTATGCTGGGCTACATCAAAAGAAGCATGACCAGCAGGCCAAGGCAGGGGACTGTCTCCTACTCCGCTCTCCTAATACCCCAACAGCAGTACCGCATTCACCTATGGGGACCCCAACACAAAAGAGATGTGGACCTGCTCAAGTGAGTCCAGAGGAGGGTTATAAAGATCATCTGAGAGCTGGAACACTTCTGTGAAGACAGGTTGAGACAGTTGTGCTTGTTTAGCCTGGAGAAGAGAATGCTATGCAGAGACCTTAGAGCAGACTTCCAGCGCGTAAAGGGAGACTACAAGAAATATGGAGAGGGACTTTTTACAAGGGCATGTGGAGACAGGGCAAGGGGGAACGGTTTAAACTGACAGAGGGAAAAGTTAGATTAGATGTTGGGAGGAAAAACAGAACACCAGAAACATCCCATCCCTGGAAACATTCAAGCCCAGGCTGGACAGGGCTTTGTGGAACCTGGCCTGGTAGGAGGTGACCTTGCATCAGAAGCAGATGATCGTAAAGGTCCCTTCTAACCCAGACCATCCTATGATTCTAGGACCATTCAGCTTCAGAAGAAAAGGTGAAATTACCTAATGGGCAGCCACCTGCATGCAAGTACCCAGGCAGTGCCCCTGCCCTAGCACAGCTCCTCCTCTCTAAGCACTGAGGAGCACAGCACAGAGGCCCCAGAGCTCAGGCCCACTCCCCCAGGGCACAGTCAAAGCAGCAAGCTGAGATACCCAAATGCTTGGACCCGCCATCTTTGCCTTCACCTTCCCTGACTACCGGGTTCCAGGTAACGGCCTTATGACATCACAGGGCATTTCTTGACAGCACAGAAGGGGGCAACTGCTGACGCCATAACCCCGGCACTGCTCGTGACTGCCTGAGCTCCCTTAGGCGTAACGGTGCGAGATCGTTGGCGCAGAGAGCAGCTCACCAGGGAGCAGCGCGATGCTCAGCCTGCAGCGGTCCCTTGTCCTTGCTCTCTGCATGGCCAGTCTCTCCCCCGGCAGCCTCGGCCTTTCCAGCCGGCCTGCCTGGGCCACCGTCATGGGGGATGCGCCTCGCCAGGACCAGGGCATCGGCACAGGGAGCCAGTGTTCCTACCAGCCCTGCCCTGAGGAGCTGCTGCAGCCCTCCTCCAGCCCACTGACTGGGGACCTGGGGGGCCCCGACGTGACCTTGTTGAGGTGGTCGTGCCTGTGCCTGCCGCTCGGCGGGCTTTTGCTTCTATGGTGCCTTTGCAGGAAGGCCAAGAGACACCCGAGAGAGGTGAGTGCTGGGGTCAGCTAGACGGGATGCTGCCAGATGGCGGGGAGCCAGGACCCATCAAGGCCTTGGGCCAATGTGCAGGATAAGGACTAACAGCCCATGTGGAGAAGAAAGCCTGGGCAAGTGCCAAATGTCCTCTGCCTCTTCCACAGCCCTTTGACCAACCGCACGAGGCTGAGGTGGGTCTCGGCTGCAGAGGAGGAAATGAGGACAGGCTGACCCGTGAGGGGAACAAGGCAGAGCCTGCCTGAGCAGGTCTTCTTCGCACATCCTGCTGCCCAGGAAAGCCCAACCAAACCTGACTTTCTGCAGGAGAGACCAAGCCCAGCCAGAGGGGTCTCAACCCCATGAGGCTCCGGCCCTTTTCACCATTCTCCCTGCCCTGTCATTTGCAGGAGATAGGCCAGACACCCTCAGCTCCTCCAGGGACATGCTGCCAGGACGACTGCTCCTGCGAGAAGTACAAGTTGATCTGTCGGCTGAAGGAGAATCCCGACTTGATGAAGAAGTTCCTGGGGCACCTGCAGAAGTGCTACCTGCAGGAGAGCATGCTGCAGACATATGAGAAGAAGGAAGTGCGCCAAGACTTGGAAGAGGAGGAGACGCATTTCCCTGACTAGACAGCCACAGCTCCCTAAAGGCTGGAGGGCAGCGACGGGGCAGTGTAGGACATGCAGAGCAAGCAATGCTGTCCCTGCGCACCAGGACATCCCCAACGATTAGCATTTATGCGAAACCAGCTCCAACCCAAGTGTAATAACAAACGGACGTTCAAAGACAGAGGCAAGTTACTCTGCACAGGGATGATTCAAAGCGCCTTCCAACCAAAGAGAAATCACACTCATGCGAATTCGTCAGGGTTCGCCAAAGAAACAGGAGAAAAGGACTGCAGCAGCAGCATCAGCAGCGTTTAAAGCGCAGTCACAAAATCAGATGCCTCCTACACTGCCCATGAATAACGTTTCTGTAACTGGCCCCACAGGATCAAGTGAGGCTGCTCTCACATCTTGAGTTGGACAAATTCAAATGCCACGCTCCCTCCTTTCATGTTACATTAGATTTTCTTCACCTTGCTACAGTATTAAATAAATATTCTCTCAGATCCCTAAGGTCAGGTCTCTGTTTCTGTCCTAGATTCATCTCTTAGAGTAATGGTGCAAAAATGACTGCACAGACCAACATAAAATTTTACATCTTACTAGTTCCACTGCAAAACACCTCCTTTGTCCCTATCACCCTACCCCCCTTCATTCACAAAGATCACACATTCTCCTCCTCTGCCAAGGTTACACGTATTGCAATCGTGTCTTTGACCAACTCTCAGCAAATTTTAGTTTTACTACAAATCAAAAAAGCAGGGATTTGGGAACCCATCACTGTAACAGCTGTGGATTCCCATGTGTAGAATGAAAGACTGCCTGACTCAAACACAAGAGCTGCACATGGGGGGAAGCTTTCATGAGCTTTTGTCAGGGCAGGTGTAATTGTCACAGAACCCAGTGAATAGGAGAATGCAGAGACATAGGAGGCAAATCCAGCAAGAGCAGTGTTAGGTCTTGAGACTCCCCCTGTCACTAGCCAGAAATAAACTGGGCAGAATGCGGTCTGAAATTCCATCCTTTACAGATTTGCGGTATATTTAATGAAGCCAGTACACCTGTGTACTAACATGTCAATCAATGGGTGTTTCGTTATGTAGGTATACAAGCAAAAAGTCCTTTGGAGGAACAAGAAGATGCAAAGATCACTCTTTACAGCACCATAACTTCTTTCTGTGATGTACCCATCTTGTCATGCAAAATTAGTTAGCAAAACATGTTATATTAGATTTTCCAAAACCTATTTTCTTTGTAACATTCATATACCTAAAAGAAAATACTTAAAAGTTTTAATGTGAAATCTGTAATAATGTTCAAACAAGAGACTGACTATTCGTCGACATTTATCACAGCAAATCATAAAGCAGCTGTGTTTCAGAAAGAACACATTTCCATGGTTGAGAGGTAGCAATTTCAATGAAACAAATTCATAAGCATCAGCCTTCAATCTCAATATATGTCCAAGAATGCCATTAGAGTGATCTCAACATACAATAGGTGTCAACTATTGAACTGTAATTGGCAAAACCCTTTTCAAATGTGCTGTATGGACAGAAAAAGATGCAGAATGCATGCCAGATTTATAAATGGACAGTGTAGCTGTGCTTAGTAAAGTACTAAATTAACTGGAAAACTACATGAGCTAGCTCAAAGGCTTGTTTACGAAGAGTTAAATATGTTTTATACAACCTCACTGGGTTGTCAAAACAGAGCCCTTAAAGAAAAAAATGGGAATTCTACCTGGCAGCAATGCAGCAGGCAGGCAGAAAAATAGTTTGGTGCTTGGCAATCCCCTAAAACACAGAAGTAAGGGTCAGACAAGCCCCGAGGTCTGAAAAAAGCAAATTCCATGGAGCTTCACATTCCTCTGCTGTAATCCTTCACATGAGGCCAGCTGAAGGAGTGGGTTTAAAGACCAGCATTGGACCAACGCAGTCCAGTCTGGAACTGCAGAGGGAGTCAGAACAGCATCTGGAGTGGGGATGCAACCTGCATTCTGAGCAATTTACGCTACTTAGCTGGTGCACCAGCATATTCTGCACCAGCGGGAAACTCCTGGCTGTCACACTGCTGTCCAGACACACTGCTTTCCATTAAGCAAGCTTGTCAGTCGTAAATGTGTGTGCCTCAGTAATATTCAAAAAGTTAAGGAACAATGATGGCAGACCAAATCTAGCAGTATGAATCTGTTCCCTGCTTTCAGTACTGAAAGAGATAATTTTTTACTTATATGGGTTTATTTTATTTGTTTCCTTCTTTAATATTTCCTCTCCTAACAGTAGAAATAAAATACAGTGTTTTGGTTTTTTTCATCTTTTTGTCTTCAGGCCTGCCAAATGCCCCAGCAAACAGTTTTTGAACACTTCAACCCATCTTGCCACTGCTGCAAACAGGCTCTGGCCTCCTCTCCCACCCGGCTGGGTCTCACTGCCCCCTCATCCTTCCCTGCTGGCATGGTGCTATTAGGGGACAGAATAAATCAAATCAGAGAATTTAACCAGTTGAAAACTAACGAGATAGAAGCAAAGTGAATTCCACAGGCTTAGTTATGACATAGCTATAGTAAAGAACAGCCACACAATGTTAATGCCTAGAACAAAGATGATGGCAGGATCATGCTCTGGTGACAACATGGACATTTGAGGAATTTAAGTAACTTTAATGATGGCTGCAACATGTAATAATGGCCAACAGTCAAAAATATAGTGGCAGTAAGCTGGCTTGTTGTAATTTTGCCCAGTTTAGTTTTAAAATGTCTCAAATGGTTTGTTCATCCTCACCTCTAGGGAATGACTTAAGTAGAGCTTTGTCAAAAGCACCAAAGATCAATATTCTTTGTTGCTCATTTGCTACCCTTGCGCAAAGCATCCCTGTCCATCTTTACACACTGTGTCAAAGAACTGCTTTGTAACAAATTAAGTAATAATAGTGTTAGAAATAATCAGTGTACACTATAGCTGAGAATCTGCACATTACTTCAACTGTAAGCCGAAGAAAAGCTCATTCAGCTCATTACTTGGCTTCAGAGAATGCCCAAATATATGCAAACATATATGCTAATATATGGATATATCCCACTCTGTTCAGGAAACACCTGTGTACATGTGAGGGAACTCTACCATTTCCTCAGCATTTCAAACACATTATTCCTTCCTTCCTTGTAGAGCAAATGGCTAAAATTTGTTCTCTACTGAGATGAGTAAAGCATAACATTTGAACTTTTACATGTTTCCAGGTTGTTGCAGGCAGCTTTCACACTGCTCCCCCACTCTCTTTCCTGTTACTGAAAGGCTACACAAAGACTTTTCTCTCCTTCACATACATTCTGCAGCAGAGATTTTTGCAAGCTGATCTGTGCTGTTTCGCAAACACAACTTCTCTGCACACAGGAAGGCTGCCCTGTCACCACTAATTGCATTACAGATACAATAACTAGGCAGCCAGCACTGGCTAAACCGAGGACACACAGATCCTTGCAATTATCAAACATCATAATTTGAGTAGCTGTCAAATCTTATCCTGCATTTACCTTACACCCTCAATAATACTGTGAGTAGTTCCAAGAGGAGGGTGGGAAGGGGAAGACTTGGCAAATTTTCACATCATTCCATATTTAGGCCAGTATCTGTTCATGCTACCTCAGAGAACACTATTTATCCCCTTAAAAACAGTATTGAGAACCAAAATATGAGCCTTTGTGATACTTATTACAAGCCTTCCATCCTTTAGGGATGAGCACAGGAAAGATTTTCATCCTCAGAGTCTGACTTTGTGACTCACTTGTGCTTCCTCTACCGTAAGGGACTAAAGAACTGCCCCAAGCAGTTCTGCTCCCAGGATCTGAAGGAAAGAAATGTATATTGTTAAATGCTTGAACACAATTTCATGGAAAAATTAAATTTCTGGAAAGCTATTAAGGAAATGAATTCCTCTATAGGCTCTGATTTTAAGTTTTCCATAGTGTTCCTTTATACATCTTGAAACAGTAATTTCCATTAGTCAGAATGGATAAAGAAACTGGTTTATTACATGATACCTGGTAGTTTTCCAGAGCAATTACCTTTGTGCTGTAAGGAAGTAAGCTCTCTAGAGAAAAAAGAACACCACAAAGAAAAGCAACATTTTAATTTTGTTTTATATATATATTAAAAAATAAACAACAACAAAAAAAAAACACACCACTTGCATACTAAAACAAAAAACCCTCCACTTTTTTCAGCCATTTTCTTCCTTCCTTCCCTACTTTACACTGCATTTTGATAACAGATGCATTTGATGGATTATGTGCTGGCTCTGAGTCTGAAGAACAAATGAAGGCTATTTTCTTGAAGGCCATTTGCCAGAGAAAGTCACAGGGGAAAAAAAACCCTACTCCAGCCAAAGATTCAGCTCCCCTTGGCCCACACTGAGGATGGCAGGCAGACGGCACAAGAAAGATCTGTTTCAAGCAGAGATATCTGAAAGCTTTTATCACCTTATTCTGGGAAGTATGGCAAAAAAAGGTTCCAAAATTATAGGAAAATATCCTGAGAATACATCTTTCTCTTCCTGTTTTCACAGAACTATGGAATCAACTGGGTTGGAGAAGACCTTGAAGATCACCAAGTCCAACTGTTACCCCAGGACTGCCAAGACCACCACTAAACCATATCACCAACACGGTTTTTGAACACTGTGCTGCTGTAATAAAACTTTGCTGTGAAGGTCACTGTGAATGTCACTGCCAGTACTGCTTTAATAAAACTCCCATGCACTTTTACTGAATCTTTAAAGATAATCAGTATATTCATGTTTCCATTTGTGGTTTTGAATATTTATTTGCAGATTATTTTCAATCAATCAGTACAACAGAACTAAAACAAGGCCAATTCTGAGCCCGTAAACATCTCTTCAATGCTTTGCCTTTCTTCTTTCTGCTATGTTTTTCACTCTTTCTGGTTAGATTTTTTTTTTATTCTAGATCTATGCTTTTAGGGCTTTTACTGCAACCGCTTGGGGAAAAAGAAAATGTTACAGAAATTCTAATTCTAAGACATCCAGTGTTCAAAGGTATTTTGTTGACAGCTAGTGCAATGTGAAGGATTCCCAACCATCACCATCTAATATGCATTAGAAAAAGAAGTCCCTGACACAAGATGCTTCTGTTAAATAGGTACCAAGAGCAGTTGCCAATAGAGAAGTTAAACAGCACAAGCCTTCCTCCATGCAAAGAAGCAAACTAGGAGCATCAGCTTATTTTATACCGGTCACTGAAAAGCTGACAGGTGGTGCCAACTACAGGTTGCTATTCATGAGACTTTCAATAACTAAATATACCCAAATCCAGCAGTAGTGTACAGATAGATCTCTCAACTAAACACTGTATTGGTTCCGGAAGCACTACAGCTTACTATCAGCGTGCTGGATCCTACATCCTCTGACCTAGCCTTTTCTTCACATGCACACAGAGGTGCCTGTGCTGGGTTTGCATTAAAAGGTGATTCTTTATTATTTGGAATGTTCATTCCTATTTACAAACTACTACTTATAGCTGGCATTAAGAAGACATAAGATTATCACATTTGAAGCGATATTTCTCTGAATACAGAATGCTAGAAGGCACCAGTTGTCAGAATATTGAAATAAGGCCTATGAATACCTTTGAATATATGCATCACTTAAAATGAGTGTTTTAAATACCAGATGAACAATACTCCACCTCTGAGACTCCCTCTTTGTATATGAAAAGCTGTACCTGCTGTGACAGTACCTTTAATTTTAACATTCGCTTTCTTTCTGAAAGAGGGTCAGTAGCCCCATGACTAAAGTGCTGGTCACAAAAACATTTTTTGTCAAGTTGAAAATAGAGAATCAGTTTAACCCCAACAAAGTATTACAGGGAACTGGAAAATCTCACTTTCAAACACATGCCTTTCAATTGTATCAAGACATTTCAGTGAAATAAAAATATTATAGTGAGGTTTGAGAAGCCTGGTGCATCCATTACTGGGCTATCAAATTTGTATCATTAGCTACACTTGAACAATCTCCACACCCCAGTGTACTGCACCAAACCGAACTGACATCATTTGATGCAAACGCTTCTTGAGGGAGAAAGAACCCTGCAAACGAATGGGTTTGGAGTTACAGGGCAATGAACTGAATATTTAACACAAGCTGGGCTCTGACGAGGGAATATTTTACTAGCCAACATGCTCCTGCCTCCCCTTTGTAAACTAGGACCCTTGCTTTCTCTTACCTCAGTGTTGAAACACAATACAGCTAAACAGCAACGGTGTAGCTGATTTTTTTATTGATTCCGTGCCATTTCACCATTGCATCTCCATGTTCAGACTGCATTTTAAGTAAGTATTTGATAGAACGTATACATCTTTGTGATTGATGTGGCGTACTAAAAAGGAAAGCTGGAAGGTCACAATTTGATGTTAGGTTTTCATTCATCTTAAAAAGCTGAAAAAAGGTATTTGAGGAAAAGGCTACTTAATGTAACAGACACAACTTTTAACTAAATGAACACGAGAAAACTAAGTCAGAAATAGATCCCAATAAGGGGATTACAAATCACTCTCGACTGCATTTTAAGAGTTCTCTCAATCTCAATACTGGTAATATATGCTTACAGATGTGATCTGATCCACTACTTCAAGGAGGAGACAGATGCCCTCAGGGTAAATACATTCATATTGAGTATAATTCAGGCTTGATCAGAATCTAGCTATCGCTCTGCAAAGGTCTGGTCCTGCACTGCATAGAGAATGTGCTTGCATTAAGTGCACTC
This sequence comes from Lathamus discolor, assembly GCF_037157495.1. Taxonomy (NCBI): domain Eukaryota; kingdom Metazoa; phylum Chordata; class Aves; order Psittaciformes; family Psittacidae; genus Lathamus; species Lathamus discolor. The sequence goes on from NC_088884.1 coordinate 117,206,854, forward strand.
ATGTCACTGCTTCTCTCTCTCTGCAGTGCAGTTCACAGGCCTTACATAGCATATTTATACAGGTGTAAAAACAATTAAAAACCTTCCATGAGAGAGCAAATGCTTGTTAAACTACTCATAAAAATGAACTAAACTCAAGACACAATAGTAGGATACAACTGCCCAATTAGATTTAATTATATCTGCCATTCATCAACTTTTTATGCAAGCAATATCCGTCCTAGCAGAGTCACAGTAAACTGGGCATTCCAAATTCTTAATGACTGCTAATCTAGAATAAAATAAAAATATTGTGCTTTCTTATAAATTGTGGGACTCATTAAAAAACAACCACAACAAAATACCCAATTGAAAAAAAAAGGATGCCAGCTTTCCAAAACTCTATCTTCGAGCAAAAAGCAGAAAGAAGGTTGCATGCTTCATCCTCCCCACCAACCCATGCTTTTTGCCTTTAGATTTACCACAGAGAAAAAACAGTGATTTTGCAATGCACTCTTTATCCTGATTTTTTTTTTCCAAAATTTACCAAATATCTCTAGCACATATTTAATATTTCTATGCAAATATATCTTTGGGTGCAATGAGATGCACATACAACAGCTTGAATTTTACACTTGCAAATGCAAGTATATGTGGATGAGTAACAATGAGAAACTACAATTAGCCTTGTCACTCCCTGTTGTCTTCACACATTGGCATAAAATCAGGAGCAGTCTACATTTTATCTTATATGGGCTAACTAGTTTTGCAAGTAATGAACAGAAAAGAATACTCCACACATGGGGGGTGAAAATTTCCACTTGAACTTGCTCAAAGTAATGCATTCCGAAATCAACATATTCTTATTTGCAGAAAATACCTGTGACCAAGAAAATACTAATGGTTTACATTTGGAGACAGAAAAGACTGCTGATCTGCCTTCACTTCTATCAAGAAAGGGTTTCTTTTTAATTTCAACCTAAAATAATTTTCAAGTAACAGATGAAAATGTCTCTCTTACATCAGCTCTGAGGATACTACAGTCACTGTCTGCTGCTGTCCAAGCTCTCAGGCCCTTTTCCAGCATTACACACCTTAGGTTTTTGGTGTAAAGCGTTACACAGATTGGAAGGAAACGAAATAAAAAGCCAGAGCCTGTGCATTCTGTAGCTTGCTCAATATTCCGAGTTACATAGTGGCTTTCTTGGTTTGAATTCTCTAATTGTGCAGATTTGTGCTTCTGACAATAGGACAGCTCCTAAAATCAGCCATTCAGAGACTGTAAGTATTTTTATCTCCAAATGTATCCTCCAAAGAGATTAAGCCTTGAAAGCCCACTGAGCTCACTAGCTTAGCATCATGTAAATTATCCTAAGAATATTTTATTTATGTTTCCCTCTACTCTAAAGCCAAATATTCCCAAGAAAGAGTTACGATTCATTAAAATATTTTTCTATTTTATGTCCTTTCTGACAAGCCACACTTGTCAACTGAATGTACCACTCTGATATATATGTTTGATTTTACTTTCATTATGGGATTACAAAGAGATACAAGACCATATTTCAGTGGCATTCTAAACATTCTCTCTTTAATACTGTTGTCCAGTGTCAGTCAAGAAGCCTCTGGCCATCCTGCTGCTCTCCACGGTATGTTTCTTTTCCATGAAAATACCAGCTTTCATGAAGAGCACTAAGAGTATAATACTGCAAGAGATGGGAGCAACAGATAGTATAAACACTGTCAATTTGGGACTAACTTTTAGTATTGCTTACTTCATACAAAAAAATCACTGAAGCAAGAAGTTCCAAGAAGGCATTTTTACGTTTCAGTGTGTTTTGTTTCAGCTTGGCGAGCAAATCTTTGGTTACATTAAAATAACTGATTCAAGATGCGCATATGCTTGAGTAACTTTGTGATCTTACTGCAGCAATCTTTGGGCTCCTTTCCTGGGCCTGGCGCCCTGAACACGGCCTCCCTGCTTCCCATTGCCTCCTCTCAGCCTGCAAATCCCTGGGGCTAGGATTTTTCTGCTTATACTTTAGTAAACATAGCAATCTGAAATAAACTATTAGCAAATGCCTGGCACTTTCAATTCTTTATTTCTGTTTATTAAAACACAAAACAAAACCCAACAAAAAAACATATCCCCCTTAGACTGGAAATTATATAAAGCCTGAAAAACGGATCATGATAAATAGAGGCGGAATCCTTTGAGGAAGTGAAATGCTGATTTTGATCCAACAAAGCACTTCACCAATGATTAACTTCAAGTACACAAAGTCATCTTATGCAACTCACTAGAATTATTAAAAAATAAAAAATAAAATCCATTTAACTGTCAGCCAGAGAGAAAACCTGATGGCTTGCAACTGTTCCTGTGTCAGTTCTGCTGGTCAGTGATGGAGATCCAAATGCAGTACTTCTCCTATACACTGTAAATGTTTTACTATATTACTAATCAGATGAACCCGCGCACTAGATAACCATTACAAATAATATCCGTGGCAACTGCACACAGTTCTGCACTGTAACACTGTAATAACTTACGGGAACAGCCCACTCACTGCCTTGTAAGCCAAGACAGCAGTCCCATAAAATCAGAGGCTGGAGCACCTCCCCTGTGGAGACAGGCTGAGAGTTGGGCTTGCTCAGCCTGGAGAAGAGAAGGCTCTGGGGAGACCTTAGGGCAGCCCTCCAGTACCTACAGGGGGCCTGCAAGAGATCTGGAGAGTGACTTCTTACGAGGGCATGTAGTGACAGGACAAAGGGGAATAGCTTTACATGGAAAGAGGGGAGGCTTAGATCAGATGTTAGGGAAAAATTCTTCACTGTGAGGGCAATGAGGCACTGGAACAGGTTTCCAAGAAGCTGTGGCTGCCCCGTATCTGGCAGTGTCCAAGGTCAGGTTGGAGGGGGCAGCTTTGAGCAACCTGGTCAGGGAGGGGTTGACCTGGATGACCTTAAGGTCCCTTCCAACCCTAACCATTTTATGATTCTTTGATAAAATTCTGCTTTCTCCTCCAAGCGGGTAACCCAGAACAAGTTTTCTACTACGCACACTCATCTTTCACTAGTAACACTAGCAGAAAAGCTGTTCTCACCTGTTCCTCACCTCACAAGGGCCCAAACACACAGCAGAGATGACAAGAAGGCCCCTCTTTCCCACAGGCTTTCCATCTGAAGCCACACTTTTAGTTCGATAAAGCTAAACCACCACCAGCAAACTCACAGTCATTGCTCTCCTGGCTGAAGGGTATCAAAACTATTCTAACGTAGCTATCATAAGACCTTATAGCCCCAGAGAGGTGTAAACTCAGAGCCTGCATTTACCGACACAAGAGATTAGGAAGGTTTATGCAGAGGAGAATTTCCAGGAGGCTGTTCAACTATTCCCAAATTATTCTTTATCTGCAATGCTACAATGTTTTGTCATAATTGGTTCTGTCTGACCGGTCCTAGCCAGGACTTTTAACAGCTGTACCCATTTTCTAAAAGCCAGTTTGTTTCTTCACAAGTGACAATTCCTTTATGCAGAATTCAGGTATCATATGAGCCGCTACAAGGCAGGCAGGCTTCCTTCCTGCCAATGAACTTGTATAGTATTAACAGTTTTGGCTGTTTCCAAATTTGGCAACCATACAGTAATTGTAACCTCTGATCAGGTTAGAACTCTCCAAGCCCTCTGCCATCAATATAATTTCCAAGGGATGAGCTCTTTTGCATAGAAAGCATAGGAACCATCCTTAGCAAATTCCAAATAACCTGCTGGTAGGCATATCCTGCACAAGCCTTCAGCTAAGATACTCGACTTGCTCTTCTTTATTTTAAAGGATTTAGCAGAAAGAGCACACTGGAGCACACCATCACCTATTTGAATAATTGACAGAAGTTCTACTTTGGCTTTTTCCAACATCAATACCATAGCTGCCATAGTAAAAGAGGTTTCTGATACAAAAATATGTACTCAGAAATACTTAGCACCATACAGAAATAACCTGTTTTTTTCTTCCCAAAGCTATGCAATACTTCTGTTAAAGTAACTTCACTGTTCTTCCTGGATGAATCAGTCAGTTTCCCCCTTCCTGAGGAGGCCTAAGGAGCTTGAAAGGCTTTCCAATTTTTTAAGTTGGTTTGGTTTGGGTTTTTTAATAGCTTTTTCCAACAACTTTTCATAAATTAGAAAAGTGCAAATATTGATAATATTGGGACTGATGTGTACCAATGCAGCCGCACCTAAAACTAAGAATTCCTTCTGTCTTCACTGCCTGTGATCTAAGTAATCAGATTTCAAAGGCCTGTGCAATTTCAAAGACTTAAGTAAAAATCCTTGCTGAAACCCTGATTTCTGTGCATTGTTCCTGCCATTTCACAAGGGCATCAGACAAACTCCATAGTCTCCAAGAGATCAATCACAGCTACACAGAGAGTCATTTACCATGTCCCTCAACAGACCCCTAGACCGATTTCAGTACATGAGAATTACAGTAACCTCCAGCATGAAAAAGGAGTTAGATATTCAATTAGATGAGGGGATTGGTTTTTGCTCCACAAATTGAGGTTGAGAAGGGGAAAAGGAATCCCTGTTATTGGCAGGCTTAAGGCAACTGCACATCCCTAGCTTTTTTGACTATTGGGGTTTTTTGTGACTACAGGATCAAAACAGGTGGAAGAATGAGGAAAGAAAAACCTAAAGTCCCTCTAAAATCCTCTACTTTTTGGTCTTTTTTTTATAAAACAAATAAGCTACACAATTTTTTCCTCCACTTATCCATTAAATGTGTATAGCATGAAGATTCTCTCATTCATACACCAAGTCTCCTTGAAGTATCTGTTGATGAGGACATTGAGTGATGTTAAGCAGATGCCTCACTATATCAAACGCTTAAGACAGACGTACTGCTCTGGATCAGACCAGTAGCTCACAGAGGTTCAGCAGGTACTGTACTCCATAGAAGCTCTTAGCATAAACAGGTTTCAATTTTCCAGTTAACTATACAAAGAGGGGTAAAGTTCAACTCTAAATTGCTCAAGTCAGAACAAAGGTGGGGTTTTTTTGGTTGTTGTTTTGCTTTGGTTTAGTGAGAAATCCATGATTCATTTTACTGCAAGGACAATACGCAGTAAACAATAGTTCAACACTTCCAATATTCCTTCATCTCCCTGTTTATTAGGGAAATGTAAAAGAAAACAGGCAGTGTAAAGGAGGAGTAAGATGTCCAGCGAAGTGTGCAGCAAAAAAGTGCCAATGTAATATAGATAGGAATACAAACTATGAGGAGAAATATTCTGAGTGACAAGGTTGTATTTCAGGCTAGCAGTTCCCCGCTCAGCATTAAAGATGTAACAATAGTGAAATCTACATAGCCAGACTGGTTATGAGAGTGTAACACATTTCAGCATATACCCAGCTACTGAATCAGTGTGTTTGAGCATCAGCTAATAGTCTCTCAAAAAAAGTGGTACCTTCTGTTCAATATTCATTCATAAAACCCAGATCAACAGAGAACATACTTGAAAGCAGCTAGTCCTGAATAAACAGATACTAAGAAGCAGATTTTTCCCCCCAGTTAATTGTATCTGGCTCATGTACTTAGCCACCTTCTCTCATATCACTAATTGACTGCATATTTTTTATAAAAAGTATGCTAAACCAAGAAACATTTTACATTTACATTCCATTTTATTCCATCTTTCCCTGTGCGTACTCTTTCAGTAGTAAACAAACAGATTAAAGCTGTTCAGCTCTGCTTCTTTAACAGTCTCAGTGTGGCAGTTCTACACATCTTTTCCCAAAAGCTCACCAGACTCTTTGTATTGACGTATCCATCTGTACTGAGAAGGAGATTAAGAGTTCCACTTCCAAATTCCTAATCCACTCCCAAATTCTCTAACTCATACGAAGCTGCTCCCATTACTGCACTCTAATGATATTTTCGGCAATAAAGTTCGGCACAGCACTCACCTCCCCATGGTGCTGAGCCAAACCCTCATGCAACCCCTCTGCATTGCAAGCATCTCACTGGTAGAGCTAAAGTGATGTAACATTGAATAGGTGTAACTGAACCTTTAAGTCCACTATCTTTCCTTTTACAAAGATGATTCAAATATAAGAGACCTTTTCATCCCTTTAATGCCACCAGCTCTTGCACTGTTCTAAACGGAGAAGAGGAGGGAAGCAGCATCAGAGGTTCTTACAGCAATCAGCTTATAAAGCAAACCCTGATAACTTTTATCTTAGCTTGCATGACTACTAATACTGTTACAGGCTGTTGTATTATCTGGCCCTGTTAGAATCCAACTCCAATATTTAACTCTCTGACCTTCAGCAGGCAGTCTGCAGTGACATTTCCTGATCAAATACGTGCCACAACTTAAACTGTAAAAATTGCTTGGGTATACAGTGTTTATATTCAGTGCTTCCACAAAGAATGTTCCAATACAGAAAAAAGCACTATCGAAGCAAAATACTGAGAGTAACATCCAGATGGCTAGAAAAACCAGCCTGTTCCTATCATTTGTCTGTCTTTATTCATTCAATTTTGAGTATTTAACGTGGATTTCAACATCCTTAATAAAACCAAACATCTTCGAGTTCAGTGGTTTCTAGGTCTTTATCTTTCATTCAACTAATTAGATAATTATCTATTTAGATATAAACACAGAATAACCCTACTGTTGTTGGCAGTCCAATACTAACCTAAGCCTGAATTCAGAATTTTACCCATTATGAGTCTTCCCACTACCTGAGGCATTACAAGTGACCTCTGACAGATTAGTGACAGTTGACACCATACCTACTTAGATACTGGAAAGCATAACGTTATTTGTATATGCGATAGCCTAAGCATGTTTTCTGAGATCTCTAATAGCCTTCTATTCTGGAATACCTTTTTTAGGCTGCACAGATGCCTTAACCTCTGAAAAGCTGACAGGGCTACTGGTCACAACACTACTTTGATCATTTTCTAAAACCTTCTGCAAACCAGTATGACCTCATATTCAGATATTAAAAATCTTGAGCTTGTAAGTAAGAGATCTCAGCATCGTGCCACTTCTTTTTAATTCCTGATAGCTAATGCAGAAATTCAGCTTTCTTACTAAGCAGCAATCAGCACCTCACACTTTCAAAAACCTTGAGACTTCCTGCTCTGATCACAGGACTTACCATTCCTACAAGATCTAAGCTGCCAAGAAAAGAAAGAAAACCCTGTTTCCAAGCTAAGTTTCTCAGTATGAGTAGACAGAAAACAAAGCAAAGTTGCTTCTCTGTATCGAGACTAAAATCATAGGCCTATGTGTCATACTGAACTGACAGCATTCATATAAACAGTGCATTAAGTGAGCAACCTAAGTATCGGCTTAAGAAATTCACCACTGATCAGTTCAGGTAATGTGTTAACCAAATGTCACCCAAGACAGTGCAATGAGACACTAGAACAAGCATGGAATCTCTGCCTACTGAGGTGACAAACTGCGTGTTCAATTACACCTGTTCGGGCCTGTCTTTTAAAAAAAATTGTATTAGCTGCTTCATTCCTGTTTCCTCTAAGAAATCCTAAACATTAATATTAATAAACATCATAGAGAAAGCTGCACACACAAAAATTGAGAGCACTTGAAAAGAGAGCATAATTAAGCAATGATGTGTACTAAAATTAAAACCTAAAGGCCCAAAATCAGCTTTGTGAGCTAAAAGAAGAGTAAGTTTTTACTTACAACTACCTTGTGCATACACATTAGCTTTCCAGGTTGTCAGGATTTTTACTACAACAAGGTGCCTCTAACAACAGATACTCATCCATTCTTAGCTGCCTCTAGCAGTAAGAGCAAACAGACACACACTACAGTAATCTGTGCTGATAAAGCTGTTAGGGTCTAGTCATCTTTTTTTTATTAAACATATACATATCCCTCTGCCATTTAAGGTTAATCAGTATGCTGCACATAGTGTTCAAATACTGTAATTCGGTGGGATTTTAGCACATTCACAGACGTTTCACAACACAGCGATTTATGTTCCCAGTTCTCATTTCTTGAGGGGTACTAAGCATTGCAGATCCCTGGCCCAGCACCACTTGCAAACTCCAGAATTTGGAATGAATCAAAAACTGTGTTTGATTTTATGGAGAAGACAATGCTGATGAGTACAGTATTTAATGTCAACATCCTATGCAAATATTTGGTTAAATCTCAACTTTGAGAGCTTCAGCAAATCTCAAAAGTGCGAGGAATAAAATCAATGCCTCCGTAAAAGTCACACCTGCAACTCCTGGAGCCCTTGCCACTCTGAGATTAAACAGGCCATGGACTGATCTATTTCAGCTGTATCTGTGTTGTTTACCTTGGAAAAAGCTTAATAGAAAATCCAAACCTTAACTAAGATGTGCAGTGAAAGACAACAAAGAGAGGCAATAACATATTGGACTGATTCTTCTTAGCTAACAAAGATGATAAAAAAAATAATCATCAACTCAGCCAAGCCCGTTTGACTTTTCAGGAAATAATCATTTACCATGATCATCAGCTAATCAACCTTCCATCTCTGGAAGGTCAGAAAACCTGACTAAATAAAAGGCAAAGCAAATATTTTTTTATATTCAAATACTGATACCATTTCCTGAAAGTGCAGCAGACATTGCTCTACAAAAACCTAATACCAGGTAAAAAAATAAGAGTCTGACACACTTGAATACAAACCTTCTCTCCCTATTTCACCTGCCTTTCTCCTCTTTTCTTGACACCTTCGTCCCTTTCCTATTCAAGTTCTCAACTCCAAGCCCCTGTGGGATCTCTGGAAATGACATCCTCTTCTCCTTGGACAGAACAGGGCAAGACACACAAAGAAAAGAGCACTTGAACTTGCTAGCCTGCAGTCCAGGCCACTACTGCAGAAACTCAGAGGACTCTGGGAGCCCAGGGCACAAGTTATGATCATACCTCACCGAAGGCAGAGGAGCACAACACTAGAGGTATGGCTGTAATTGGCAGCTGGAGGTAAGGAAAATCCCTAACAGCAGCAGTCCTGTTTTCACATACCAGCCAAAGAGAGCACTGGAAGAAATGTTTCAGTGCTTCTGAAGGACTCAGGAACAAGATAGTTTAATGTGCTTTTTAACAAAACTGGGATTTAAACACAGTTCCTCTGCTGGCAAAAATCAACCCAGCTCCATTTGCAATGGTGATGAGTGTGGACTGGGAATTTTTTTTTTTTTGCTGTTGGTACTCAGCTTTCTTGGCCACTGCTTATCAATCTGCTCATGAAATTAACAATTATAGCAGTCTTTTATATGCAAATTCCCAGGTATATGCACTATCTTACCGTGAACCCAATTCAACATGCATGGATATTGGCTCTTCCTTTCCTCTGACTTAAGCATGCGATGCAAAATGTATTTCACTTCTTAGGTCCTATAATCTTGTTCTTTTTCATAATTCAGAGCATTTCTGCTTTCTATATTTAATCAGTTTTATTTGTTCACTTGAAGTTATTTGACAGGAAACCAATATGCTATTTCCAATTCTGTCTTCTCTGAGCTTTAATTTTTTATACATCTGCAAAATGGGGAAATGCCAGATTCATTAGACTCTTGAAGATCACTATTTGGAAGGCACTACACAAATGCTAATCACTCCTTGTCCAAGGCATACAAGGAGAATACAGCTATAATAGCTGTTTTCCACTGAAAACCCCAGTGGGCCTAAAAGTATGTAGGAGGCAAAACTTCATGATGTATTGTCAGAGGAGAGATTCGTTAAGAAATACACAGGGTGGATTCCTTGAGATAAGAGCTATCAAGAGGGAAGGATGATGAAAGGCGGCTGGTACCTCTGACAATAGTCTTCACAACCGGAAATAATGAGGTGTAGCAAGAAGCACTCTGTTCTCCTGGCCTGGCTGTCCCCATTGCTCCTGCCCACATTCTGCTCTGTGCAGCTTTTTCAACCTCAGAAAACAATTAATTAGCATTTGTAAAGTGCTTCTGGAAAGGTCAAGCACTGTGTAAGCAGTAAATGTTACTATGTTATTGCTATGGTAAGGAGATAGAAAAGGTTTTAAAAGTAGTTAAAACTAATAGCATATATTTTCAATAAAGCATTATATAGTCTTATAGCAGACATATTTGTCATTAGGTTTTAATCCACCTTACTTTTACTTATAGCTCACAGGGAATAATGCGCTTAAAAAAAAAAATCAAAGATACTTAAACCAATTTGTAAGACCACCACTACTGCAGAAATCCCTTGGAAAAAATAACATTTTGTCAAACAGATGACACAACAATTTTCACCAGGCAATAGCAAGCAAGTTGATTAAAGAAATCACGTATGCAAAAGGATGGGAGCTTATGTAAATATGTACAGTGTACACAGTCTGTATGCGCAAACACAGTGCACATTATGTTTGCTCAGAATTTTTTTCAGAGGAAAACAAAAAGAAAGAAATTCAGCAACACTGTCCATCTGACACTGACTGGGGTTGCTGCCTTTTCTCTGAAAGCTCTGCTGGTTCCCAGTTGAACAGATTCATTCCAAAAGGCTACAGCCATCCAGCTGTCATATGGCAAAAGGAGCATCATTCAAGGTCAACAGTCTAATTGTCATCCTCTAAGACACCATCAAGCTGCTGGCACACAACCTTCACATATACACATAAAACATCACTTTTTCCTTGACACCAGATTTCTCCATTCCCTCCTCACAGGCCCTTAGTGCAATCCCCCTCTATCTCAATCATGCTGTCCCTAATTGTCCACAGCTTTCCATGAGGGCATATTCCCATTTCTGATGCAGGCACCATCAATGTCCTGAGAACCCCTCCAATCTTTCGCTGTAACCAAAAAACGTGGTATTGAAGCAGTTGATTCAAATCAGTCCAGGAATTTGTCTATCACAGCTGACTGGGCAGAAACAAGGACAGTCCTTAGAACAAGGCACCTCCTCCTAATCCTTCAGTCACAAAAACATTCACAACTGACCTCTTGGTCAGCAACCACTGCTCCCGTTATAATCTTACTGTGACATGGCATCCAGTAGTTTCAGTTGATGCACAAAGGACAGCCTCCAAACATGCCCTTTACTTGCTATATCCTAGATCTAAGCTTCAGCTTCACAAGAGATGCTGTATTTTGTGGTTTCACTTTTATCAAATTGCATTAGCACAGATTAAATATTAAATAACATTTTTGATAAAGAAATTAATGGGGGGGGTGTCTTTACACCTCAAAGTCATTAAAATATTGAACTTCCCACTATGCCATTAACTGTGTATGCCTGCTGAGTCTTTAATCATATTTTGAAGAATAAGAAATCATAGACATGGAAACCACATGAAAGAAATGGCCTCAATCCAAAAGGAAATAATGTATCATCCTAAAGTACATAACTCAGTAGTAGTTTAATTATAGCTTGCCTAATTATACTTTATGACACTACTATACTGTAGTAGAAAAATCAACTTTCTCATATATACACACAGAAAACCTATATTAAAAAAGCATTATGCCTGTGCTATACACACACAAAAAAAAATAATCAGAAGTTCGCAGTTAGCCAAGAAACATGTCATATGGCCTCCATACACTTCACCCTATGAAATGCTACCTCAACTTTAGTCTGCAGAATCCAGCTGCAGCAAAGTGGTGGACAACATATGGTATGCCTCAACTATCTACATGCTTTTTCAGCTTGTGTCAACGTGTCTGAATGTAGCTCTTAGCATAAAGATTTCTTTGGAGAAGTACCATATCCAAGAAAGAACTAAAGAAAAAATATCATACACTGAAGTCCTAAAAATACCGGGAATCATGGTGGAAATAAATGAGAGAAACCTGGTTAAATTTGGGTCTTTGTCCTGGACAGTTCAGACAAAAAAACTGGTAAAGCTCACTCTCACTTTCTGAGGGTTCAAATTTACAGGTAAAGTATACTGATATCCAGTCGTGTCCAAGCAAACAAATGTCAATATGGAAACGTGTTCACAACAGTTTCAAGCCATGTAGTGACTGCATAAAGCGTCATATAAAACTCCAGGTCAGCATCAAACCCCTTTAGAAATACTAAACCAATACACTAAGATACAGGAAAGCGTAAATATTTCTCCCTTTAATCTCCAGATGATGACAGACTTTATTAAACAGATGCCACCCATCTTTCATTTCAGTTAGCTGAAAGAACCAATTAGATGCACGTTTTTGTAATGAAAATGTGAATTCATTGTGAAGCTTTGTCTAACAACAGGCTTGTACAGCAAAGCCTAAGCAGAGCTAAGCCATGGTCTCTGAGGGCTCCTCCTGGCACGGACTGCTAATATAGCATAGGGGGTGACTGTAACAGCACACATCCACAGATGTAAAAGGCAAAAGGCCACCAGATAACAAGGAAAGTAGCTGCAGTCGTAGCTGGAGGCAGGGGGGAAGAAACCTAAGTTTCTGGTTAGCAAAGTCCATAATCACTCAATTACTCAGAAAAATGCCTGATATTTTTCATTCAGTATTCTCAAGTAAGCAAGACTTTCAGTGTACTCTTACACAACAGAATTGCAAGCTTATAGAAAAGCCACTTAATGCTAGCAGGAGAAGCCTACTGTGAGAGCTATGAACACTGGCTCACCATGTGGACCATACAAAGGACAGCCTGTGGGCCACACCGGGCACATGAGACATCTCCATCTGGCCCATCACCTGGAGGAGACATAGAACAGCTGCTCCAGCAGTGACCACAGACCTAGCAGCTTAACCCCTCCTCTTGAACACAGTCCGGCATACAACATAGACGCTGCTTCTGCAGTGGTCTGGGAGGGAGGGACATTTACTGCCAAGGATGAAGAGAAGCACTTTTCAGGTCCCAGATCCCTCTTTTTACCTCAAAAAACTTGAGCCATCCTATCCCTTAGGCCTCATCAAAATAAGCTCCTCCAGAAGTATTTTAAGTCAAACTTAATTCAGTATATAGGCTTACAGAAAACAGTCTTATGTGAGAAAATGCATAGTATCCATATTTTATTTTTTCCCCAAGTCCCATGGAAACTAATTAAATTAATTAACCTCTCTCCATCAACTTCCTTATTAAGTCTGTCCCAGTGTGCAAGAACATGAAGATGGAAGAAGTCAGATCATTTTCCCAGTCTAAGCTGTAAAAAAAATAATTAATGGACAGAGTAATCAGCATGAGCAAGAAAAGGGCATACATATTAAGAATATTTTCGTGCTAAGCAGAAGATACCTAAGCTGCAGACTCAAAATCATCACCTTTTTAATCCATCCGGAGTCTTACGATAAAATTTACCACATGATGGTGTGCATCCCAGCAATGACTATTATTCTTGGATTTTAGGGACAGAGTAACCAAGATAAGCATCGTTTCAGACCTCCTATATAACAGCCTATACAAATTAGTTCCTTCATATTCAGATTCCACATATTGTAGAAGCTCTCCTAAACCTAAAAAGCCCAACTAAAGTATAACTAAACACCACCCAATTTCAAGAAGCTTCCTCTTACCTGCACTTGCATTTCCGTATTTCTATTTACCAAGTTCCTTTTTTTTTTCCTGTTAACGCAAACAAGCAGAGCTTTTTTAACCGCTCAGGGTAAAATATTTTCTGATTCTTGAATAAGCTTCCCTCATTTTCTTTAATGTCAATCTGACATCATATTTTTCAATGTAAGACACCAACCTGACTCATTCCAGCAAGCAGTCTCACTAGCAAAATATCAAGCAAGCAAAACACCTCCTTTATTTCTGCTCAGTACTCCCCCATGCAGAGACATATTGCAGCCTTATACCCTGTATGAAATGGAGACTGATTACCCACTACTTCAGTTAGTCACTGTTTTTTCTAATGTAGTTTAAGGGTGACCTAAATCTTTGCCTCTTACTTATGCAATGTTTCATTTAGCTTATTAAAATGAACCCTGTACAAGCGAGTTCATCTTATTAAGCAGCACAGATCACTCTTTGAAATTGAATTCCTCTTATTATATATACACTAACAACCTTTTTCTTCATCTAGAATCTGAAACTTTAAGAACTGAGACTAGTCATGGCTTTAGAGCTTTTCACACCATTATCTGTTAAGGGGTCAAAGTGTGACACACATATGCTATGTAAGAAAGTAAGGAATATCACATTTAAAACCCAAATACTTCAGCTAGAGGATTATTTTTTCTTCCTATGAAGAGAGTCAAGAGGCTAAAATGCCACTAACAACTACAAATCTAATGGTAATCTGAAGTCGTGTTACAGAATCTGAAATTAATTCAGCTGCCAAGAAAATGTTGTCACTCTTCGCTGCACAAAAAAGATCTCCCTTGTTTGGCCACATGGGACAGTGGATTATCAAAGTTCAAAAAACAAAAAGAAGATCAGCAGCATTCCCTTAGCTCACAGTGTAATACTGTCAGCTTATGCAATCTGCATTATTTTGGGCACCGTGGGCATAACTAGCTCTCACCAAGACTTTCAGTTCTTAATTTCCACAACTGTAAATACTTTTAATTGGAGGATGCTTTGTGAATACAGGACTTCTGATCTGGTGTGGCCAGCCCATACATCTGCTTCAGGAACCTATGCCTTACTGTACTCAAACAGCGACATCAGCAATTTCATGTCGCAAACTAATGTTTCATTACAATACAGCGGGGTGGGGGGAATAACAACATACCTGAAACCCCTGTCATGAACAGAAAAAAATCTGAAAGAAAAATCCGAAGAAGCAAGGTTGCTGAAATAGTTTTTTAAATACACTTTAAATATTTAAAATATTCTAATAAATTATTTCTTGATTATTTAAAAATACAGGGATTAGCTCTCAGATTTTTTATCTGTAGGTTATTTTCTTGGTATCCATCACTCTTCTGGTTTGTGCTTTCTAGGGAAGAGTGCTGAAACCACAGTAACAGCCTGAATTACTTGTGGATTTAGGGAGAGATTAACCCAGCTTTCCAGTAATGATAGCATTTTCTCAAAAGCCCACGGAGGTCATGACTAGCTTTAATGACATACTGTTTATTACACTCAAGACATTGACAAAATGTGATTTAGATGAATGAGATATGTCAGCATGGAAAACGTCGTGAATTGTATGCCTCAGCTCTGGAAAAGACAGCACCCTGTTCCTCCACAGCAATCACAAATAATCATATTCCTTTCAACTACACACCATGAAGCTGGCCAGGAGGTGCTAGAAAGCTATTGTTTTGCTGGAAGTATATGCCATCCCACTTCTCCTGTGGTTTCAAGTCTAGCAAGATCTTCCCAACAGACAGAAACAGTGAAGTGTCAGATGAGGATTAAGGATGAGCACAATCCAGAAAGCTAACTAAAGGGTACAGTCACTTACATGGCAGGGATTTGGAGATGTAGTAAGCTAAAAAAGGCATGCAGGGTAAAACCAGCCCATGAGCACTAAGATCCCAAGGATGAAGGAGCTGGAAAGCACACAGTTCCTCTTGCTGGAATAGACCAAGGAGACCTCTTCCTTGTGAAAAATTCACTGTGCAAGCTGTTACTTCAGGTACAATATAAAAAGAAGGTCCCAAATCCAAAGCACTAGGCTGAGCAACTGAACCAAAGGATCTGAGAATGTGTATTGTTCTGGTGAAACAGAAAACCCACATGCTGCTCCAGTTGAACAGACAGACCCAAAAGAGAGACAGAAGGTAAAACCAGAATAAAAAGCTGCAATACACAGGGAGCCTGTCAAGCTGCTCACAATACATCCTTTTGGTGAACGAAGGGTAAGCACCAGGACAGATGGCAGAAACTTTTAAAGCCTACCGGTGACCTTTTTTCTTTTGTAATCAGATGTAGCTGTAGAGATTAGGGCAATACAGTGAACAGTTTGAGGATTACACTGAAATTCATCTCTCTCTGTATCTACTCCTAGCCAAATAAACATGAAATATATTCTGTTTCATCTCCAGCCAGGACATTATTTCAACCTCCATCAAATCTGACCTCTCCAGTAAATGCCACTCAGCAGGAAAACCTTCAGGGCATTACACGGACAAAGTGAGGCATGAAAACACTCAATACTAGCACAGCACATGTCTCCACGGGTCTTCAATTGATTTTGAAAACTATATTCATGACAAACTATTGCACTCTTTCTAACAATCTTCCCAGAATGATATGACAGGCTATGACCTAGCATTCCTTACAGGAAAAACACCTGTTCTTTTATGCATTGATTAAGTAATGGCAAAAATTGAGTTAACAGAGAGAAAAAGAAAAAAAATCGTAACAAAATATCTCCTGAAATAATAATGTCACCTATGCATATCACAATGACTGATGTCTTTCCCTTAATACCACAAATGTATGTAGAATATTACTTTGTTCAGTTATATCAACTTCACTAGAAGCATACTTTGAGTAAGGATTGTAGGACAGGGAATAAAAAGGATCACATTTTGCTCATAATAGCTTTTGACTTGGGAATCCAGGAGACATCTAAGCAGAATATTCTGGTTAATTTACTTTGATATGTAAAGATTAACTCCAGGGAAATAAACGTAACACTTTCAAGGATTCTTCCCACTACCGCTGTAATTGTTTCTATTGTCAGAGATTCCTTAAATCCCTCTGGTAAACCTCTAAGTATTATACGTCTGTGGTGTTCAAGATAATAAAGTAGCTCACAAAACAACTTTCCTCAATAGCAATCATTCATAATAGATAAAGTAAGCCTAACGCACATATAATGTAACCAGAGTACAACTGAAGTGCAACCAGCGCTGACTGAAGCTCAACACAAAGACAAAACTATCACAGTGCCAAAGCAAGATTCCCAGACTAAAAAGGATGCTTTATCCTTGAGTCACTTTGTTGTACCCCGCATATCAGTTTATCTCCACTGAAATTTTCACTCCAATAAACAGGTGCATTGTCCTCACACAAGCTGAGCACATGGTTTTACAGGAACACGGCAATGCACACCCGCCTGACAGAGCAAACCAAGTTCATTTTATGTATAAATATGCTCCTTAGTAACCACTTCAGTGCCCTGCCCAAACTCTGTTCCAAAGTAAGTAACCACATGAAGAGGCTTTTGCTTTTGTTACTGTGCCAAACACTCACACCACTTCATTATTTTTCACAGTCACTCTCTTCAATATTTATTCTGTATATTCTGTACTATAAATTGTGATCAGCTACAGTTCAGAAACAGACTATCTAAATTTTAGCAAAAGGTACTGAAACTTACCATTCCATATGTCTGTTAAGCTTCCTTTCACATAGACTCCCTTGCTTTATTTCTAAGCTCATTTTCTAGTACAGCAACAAACCACTTCAAACACTGTGGTAGGATTTCACACTATTTGAATACAAATACATGGATTTATTTTTTTTTTTCTTCACTACTAATTGGTAAGTGATTTACTACTGCACAGATAGATGCCTCTATATGAGGTTTTCTCTTCTCTATTTTTAACATACCTCCTTAAACCAGAGGTACCAAGGAAATGTTTAACAAAAAGAAAGCCAAAGCTTCAGGTGGTGTAAATGGATATAGCACACAAGCTTAAACAAATCAATTCTCATCAAGCAGGCGTCAGTCCAACACCCTGCATAAGCGTTCCACCCTGTGCCTTTGGAAAAGATGATATAAAAATAACCCGGGGGAAGAAGGAAGACCATTAAAATAAAATAAATAAAAAAAAAAGAACCACTCGGGCTTTTTTCTCACATATCATTATGAGCACCAAACCTAACAAGGCCTACTTACCTACAGATTTGCATGTTGCGGTTAGTTCATTTTAATGTCTAAGAAGCTCCCAGCAGTCAGGGTACACATACAACTCCTCTCCTAGGTTGACTCATTGACACGGATCATAGAATGAGCTCACTAGGCAGCTTTTCTCTTACATGAGTCTCTCTCTCTCCCTGCACTCTGATTTCTCAAAACTTCTTAAAACTTCAGACCTCTATTCTTCTGTCAGATACTGCTGAAAGCAGCTAACAAAATACCTGGTGCAGGTTAATATACAAATGACACACCAGGACAGTAGGATAGCAAGTGGTGTTTCCATAGCAGATCAGGATAAGCTGTTTGCACTTCAGTGTTTCAATCTCTCTTCTGAGCAACACAATTAACCAAAAGCTTACAAACAGAAAAAACGGTTTCAAGAGGAATAGAGCAGAACCAACAACATACCAAGGGAGAGATGCTAAAGGCGCTGTAATTCAAAAGGTATTGCATTGCCTGCCTCCTCCATCCTTTTTCACTCTGCAGTCACTGGTCAGCCTAACAAACACAAGGCCAAACAGGAGTATTTGGCTCCATTGAAGGAAGCAATACAGTAACACCAGCTAAGAATCTAGACCCATAATTTTCTATTTGTAAACAGTAATTTCATTAATACTAAATTAATTACTTCATTAATAATTAAAAAAATTCCATAGGTTTCACACAGTTACGAGTTTTACTATCGAAATTAGAAAGAACTAGTGCTTTCTAAAAACTAGTAAAAAAAACTGGACAACAAAAGCAGTTCAAACTCCTGGTCTGTGTTTTGGGGTTTTTTTGTATTTGGCTTTGGGGCTTTGGTTTGGTTTGGGCTTTTAGGGGGTTGGTTTTAACTGGGGAGGGCCATCTTCACTGTTCTTTCAAGCCTTCCAGCTTTCCTCAAATTCTTCACTTGAAGCAGTTGTTCAGCTCTTCACAATTCCTAACCAATATCTCTCATGCCTCTCTCAAGCTGTTCTGTGTCATCCCAAGTCTGGTCTTGCTTTAATTACAAACTTTTTATGACAAGGACTTAGCCTATATTTAGACGATGCTGCATAAATAGATAGTGCTGTGTAAGTGTTTTACAGTTTCTCTGGTGTTCAGATTCAGCATTTTGGAAATCACATGCACTGTCCTGGGCAATTGCAAACCAGAAAGAAAAAGGAATCCTTAATGTGAGTACAGAATTTCTTTGTTTATATACGTACATTTTTCCCCTTGACTGTTTTCAAAGCATACAGAATCATTATAAAATAGCTACATCATAGGCCCTTAGCCATATTCAAATGAAAGCATGAGAAAGCAGGCATTCTAAAATTCTTCCAATAACAATTTCTTGCTTACCTACTTCAATAAATAGTACCATCCTACTCCCCTCTTAAACTAAGGCTACAAAATGCCATGTGTATTGCTAATATACAGCTTTCAGAATCATCTTGCCCACAATATATTAAACTCCTTAAAACCAAGATGAGGAGTACTGTTTTGTTTTGTTATTTTCCCCCACCAGTTATTAAGTAGTTAGAGATCTGAGAGCAGATTTTTAAAAGCTGCGAACTTACGTTTGGATTTCACTGTACTAGAGCGAGAAAATGAAATAAATCCTTTTTTCTGAAACACTGACTCTTCCACATGTAGAATACACCATAGCTTTGAGCTGAAAGCACCACAACTTACATTCCAACTTTCTCAAAGGATATTTGTATTTTATACATGTATGCATGTATTCAATATTTACCCCATTAAATTCATCCCTTTTTACAGGGATATTATGTCTCCCTGTAAGCAACTCACAGTGTGGGTTAGCTAAAGCCTCAGTCATGTCCTACTAATGCCCCAGTCTTCTTCATTTTCTAACCCTCTTAATTTGAAACCATTATAGGTATAAATGAAATGGGTCTCCTGACAAAGAAGATTCAGATGCATGATCAAGTTATTAGGCCTTTAGCTATGCCGCAGAAGGTTGCTGTTTGCATGCTTTTAGTTCATGTCAAACATTAAATGAAAAATGTTCAAACTAACATTTCTGTACATTAAAAATACAACTTTAGCAGTGCTGCAGATCTGACAGCCTAAAACAGCCTTGGAGGTCCCGGTACTGATTTCTGCCCATTAGAAATTGAATCTGTAACAAAATTTATCATTAACAGCCATTAGCAGACAAGTGTACACACTCCCTTGTTAAGGGCCATGAGCAAATACTAAAGACTGGTGTGAAGTTTGCTGAGACCCTGGCACGGACAGTCAGCCACCAAAAACATATTTGAGCAAGATCAGGATGTTAAGATGAGGGTTTAGAGAGGATAGAGATAACCTTATAGCTAATGCGACTAATCCCTAAATGTCTTCTAAGGGTGGTAGAGTACAATGAAGACATGGAGCTGGGAGGTGATTTTTCTTTAATTCCCTGCCACCTCTTTTCTTCTTCTTCCCATCTCAACAGATGCCCCAGAGTTTGCTAGCTATAAAATTAAGATGAGCAGATAAGAAGCCATTTGTAGTGTCAACTGTTAACAGCCAAACTAATTTCTCTATATTCCTTTTGCTTCTTCCTCATCTACTTTTTGTGCATGCCTTATATAATTCTCTTCTCAATTTTATTTTGAAGCATGGTTCTCCCAAATCTTAGATTCTTCTTTCACTTTCCCATTAACTTCTGATAATTTTAAATCCAGGTGATCACTTTAACATCTCTGGTCTTTGTAATCTCTGCTTCACACCTGGACTTCATAAAAACTCCAAATGCCTTGGTTCCCACCTGATATTGTGCCCTGGCATAATTACCATTACTATAGAATAGGTGCCTGTAAGTACAGAAAAGTTTCTTTTCAGACACATTGAACTTATTCACATCAGTCAAATTTGCAGTGTCTTGACCATTCTAAAATTTATATTCTTCTCAACTCACGAAGAGAAACATTTTGATAACTAATTTTAGAGGTACTAAAAACATAATGATGTAACGAAAGACATCAAAACAGCATAAGCTTGGTAATCTTTAAAAATCAGTTCTTGACAAAAACAAATACTATACAAAGCAAATTAACAAATGCTAAAATATAAGGATACAATAAAGGGTTCATTAAAATCAGCCACAGTTTTGCCACTAGCTTATAGGTCCAACATTTCTCACAAAACTTATAGCTGCTACATAAAAAAAAAAGGGTTCAAAACCCCAACAAATTAGGATGCTCAAGTCTTCTACCCACAGTGTAATTACTGCACTAACTATAGCTACAAAACACCAGAGAACTCATGCAAAGCAAAACCAGGTTATTTTGTTACTTATAGTGAGGGCAAAGTCTGCCATCACCTGCGCAACAGGAAAACCAAAAGAGAGTAGAAGATACCTGCCTGGCTCTCCCACCGCAGGATCCTTGACAGCTCATTAACCACTAACAGAAGGAAGGTAGGTGGAACAATCAGAATCCCTTCACAGGCTACAGGTGTGCCCTCACATATTACATGAGGCTTTTTTCCCCACACAGGCAAGCAGTCATGCAACAAGTGGTTACACCACGAAGTCTGCAGTTCCACATGCATTTCAAAACTAACATTTGAGTTACATGCTATCACTTTCTAAATGCCATTTCTCACAATGCTGTGTGTCCCAATATTTGTTTTAAATATCAAGAAATACTAGAAAATACATATTGATATTTATTATCTATAGCTACTTTGTCATTTTATGCACAACTGATACCTTGCACTCACAGCTGAAGGCATGATCTGCCCTCAAGATATTTGAGAGATCTGTGAATTTTAAAGAATGCATACGAACTTGCAGCATCACTTAAATAAATATAGAGAAAGCCACATCATTTTCCCTATTACCATTTTCTGTCAGTCACCTCCTTTCAGCAATAGAGAGAAAAAACATTAATATATCATTAGGAGAATCTGCTTACCAAGGCAGTTTATTAATATTTCTGAATACTGCAAATTAAATTAGCTCGTTAGCATTTTCATCCTTTCAATATATAGATTAAGTTCTTATTTAAAGCTTCCATGTTAATAGCAGAATAAATATTGTTTTTCTTGCACACACTAAAGTAATATGTATGGTCACAATTAATAAAGAAAATGAAAGGCAATCTTTTTTTATTGGCACGACTGTTACTCTGTTTTCACTGTACTTGTGCCACAAGCAGGTCATCAAGAACCCAGCCTGTGTATTTTGAAGTTGTAAAACCTGTTAAAACAGTCACCAAGGCTCCTATTCAAATCAGCAGCAGTTCTGCCACTGGCTTAAATAGCCAAAACTTCTCTGAGTACTAATAGCAAAACTCTTCTCTCACCAGTCATACAGTAAAAAAACAATACAAAACACTTTAAATTAATGAATAAATAAGCCAGGGGAGTGCAGAATATGCCACACACACACACACCTGATTGGCACTGCACAAAATATAGCTAGAAGACACTGAAGAATTTGGAACTACTACCTACTACACAGAACAAAATGCAAAGCACAAAATGCTAGTGTATTTGGTAACTGGCAGCGGGGGCAGAAGCTGCCATTGCCACCTCACACAAAACACCCTTTCTACCACATTCTGGCTGAACCAGGTGACTCCACCTTTCTCAGGGTGTCAGATTTTGCTGGCATGGCTGACAGGTTAACATCACTGGAAGGTGGCGTGCACAGACATTACAGCTTCACAGGTTCTGCTTCAAATGACAAGGTTTTGGCCTATGTCAGGAGCAACATACAGATGTTCGATATTTCTGTACTATACTCTCACCCAAATCTAAATCTCACTGTACTACACAAAATCAGTAAATGCTTTTTTCTAAAAACAAAAAAAAAAAAAAAAACTGCTATTTTCACATGGAAACATTTTAAGAGATCACATCAAGATGGCACATCAAAGAAGGAGCAGGAAAGAGGCCCAAAAACAAAAGTGAAAGAGGCAAAAACTGAGAAGAAAGCCAGAGCTGGAAATGCACTAGAACCAATCAACACATTTGCAGAGGCAATGATTTGCACCAAAATGTATAAAGGAAAAAAGGATTTTTTTAAAGCTTCCTACCAGTCTGCCACAGCTGGTTCTTCACACTGGCAAGACAGCTGTGACCCTCAAAAGCATTACTGACTGAACTGGATCTCAAATTCCTGGTATGTTAGAGCATTATAAAAAATTAAGAGCTATTTCCTTAAATAATGCAAAAGTCTCGTTGCATTCTACGAGTGCTGAACCACTTTCTCTCAGAGCAGCTAAAGAAAATCCAGGAAAAGCTTTTTCTCCTCAACTGAAAAAAAATAATCTGCTACTAATTAGTCTTTATGGAGAAAATGCTGCCCCAAATCCTGCAAGTGCATCTGTAGGAAGTTTCTACATCTATGCCAAGTAATCAAAATAACTTTACTAATGCAGTTAAGTCATTAAGACCATGTGACTTGGGATGCATATTCCAGTTCAATTATCTTTATCGCAAATCAACTGTGTAACACAACACCGCCTCGATTTCCCATCTATGAAGAAGACGATTACACATTCATATCTCAACATTCACAGGGACTTTTCTAGCATAACCAGGAGGAAAAAAATAGAGTCACCTATATTCAACACAGAACATTTGTATACAAAACCATCATCGTTCAGAGTTTACAACACACCTTGACAGCATTGACAGTGTATTTGGGGTTGGTTTTGTTTCTCTAAGTTTTTGGGTCCTCTGGGGGGGTCGTTTGTTGGGTTTGGGGTGGTCTGGTTTGTTGGGTTGGTTTTTTGGTTGGTTAGTTGGTTTCTGTGCAGAATTACAAAACACTTGCAACAGACTACAGTGCACATTTTAAAAACCTCTTGCCTTTTCCACATCCAGGACTTTTCTGCTTTTACTTATTGCTTGCCTGTGGTTTCTTTTGCCTTACATTTTATTATAAAACAACTATCCTGTACAGGACAGATCACTTGTCAGGTAAAAGCAGTAGACTGCATAGGAAACATTAACATTTTGTCATACAGTGGATAAATGATACAACAGTCTTCAGTCACCAAGCATGTGCTTATACTTTCTATATAAAAATATAGTACAATACGCTGTGTAAGGTAGGGAAGTGAGAACAAGTCAAAAAGCAACAAGTATCAACATGCTTAACTAGCAGACAGCTATAGAGGTTTAATAGAATTGCATGTAAAATATATGGCTCCATCTTCCATAACCTCAAAGTTATAGGTCCTTACTCAAGCATAGGAATATACATGAAATATTAGAAGCAAAAAAATCACACTACAGGTTTTATGTGCTTACAAGTTCTGTATTTTACATGCCATCTCACAGACACAGCACATTCCAATAGCTAAAGTCTGATACGAAAGCATATTCACTTTACCAAGTAAACCCAGTTCACTATCACTGCAGAAATCTGCCAAATAAATGCAATAATGAAAGAAAAACCTTAAGCTGCATAGTAATTTCTCAGTAAACAAACCCAGCCCCTACTTGTCATTATTTATGCATATGCTTCCTTTTGTTCCCCCACACCCATCCAATTGCAGCAAAACTACTCACAAGGGGAAGACCTGAGGCACTGAATCTTGTAACAAGCAGTAACTCTGGCAAGATAGAGAATTTAACCTAATTTTGCCTAACAAACTGGTAGGTATTCCAAAACTATAATGCGCACCATTTGACTTGAAATGTCTATAAGGTTTCTTTTCCATGGATACTTTCACTAACAAACAAATGCTATGTCCTCCGATGCTTTTACTTGCATTAATCAACCTCAGAAAAACAATTGTGCAGCTTTCACTTCTTACCTTGCCTCAAAGATCTGTAACACCTGGTAAATATGCAGCCTCTTTACATTAGGACACCTCCAGCAGTACAGTGAAAACAACCCAGGAACTCAATCTCAGTGAAAATGTCATGTCCTCAGAATGTGCACATCTGTATGTTTTTCAAAATCTACCATTATTTTGACAAAATACTTCTCAGTAGTACTTACATCTGCACTATAGACAAAACATAAAAACCATACATTGCCCTTATGCAATTCTGACCTTCCAAATACTCCAGGTGAGGTAATCCAACCAAGCCATAGTTATCTTCCATGAACCTTTATGGAGGAGTGGGAATTTGTCCAGATGGAGCAACGTCTCTACTTCTCTCTTGCAATCTATGAAACACTATCTAGTGAAGTAAGACACTGCCAATTTTATGTTGTTCAATGTCCAGCTGTAAACTACAAAGGCTTAAGGGAGGGATTAGGCTTGACTCAAGGAGAAATTCAACCACAGACAGCTCACACAGCAGATCATGCACTCACACAACCATATGCTTAGACCTGAAGATACAAGATGTTTTTTCAGCATCTTCTGTGACTAACAGACTTAAACACCAAGCACTGTGTCTTGTAACCCAGATATGGTATATACCCTATGTACTGTTCCGGCTCCTCCTTATGGTACAGCTCCCCACATCTACCCTGCCTGCTGGGGCCTGCACCAAGCTCTTGAGAAGGCAGACCTCACTCAAACCAATATGCACCAGCTATTCCAAAAAGTCCTGCCAGGGCTAACAGCCAGAGCCACAGGACATCACTAGGCATATCAAGGATGAGGGGGTCATTAAGAACAGCCAACATGGTTTTATGAGGGGGAAGTCATGTATGACCAACCTTATAGCCTTCTATGAGGAAGTGACTAGGTGGAGGGATGATGGTAGAGCGGTAGATGTAGTTTTTCTTGATTTCAGTAAGGCATTTGATACTGTCTCCCACAGCATCCTCATAGATAAGCTAAAGTGTGGGCTTGACGATCAAGTAGTGAGGTGGATCGAGAACTGGTTGAAAGGAAGAAGGCAGAGAGTTGTGGTCAATGGCGCAGAATCTAGCTGGAGGTCTGTGACTAGTGGAGTTCCTCAGGGGTCGGTGCTGGGACCGGTGCTGTTTAATATTTTCATCAATGACCTGGATGAGGGAACTGAGTGCACCCTCAGCAAGTTTGCTGATGACACAAAACTGGGAGGAGTGGCTGACACACCAGAGGACTGTGCTGCCATTCAGCGAGACCTGGACAGGCTGGAGAGTTGGGTGGGGAGAAATTTGATGAAATTTAACAAGGGCAAGTGTAGAGTCTTGCATCTGGGGAAGAACAACCCCATGTACCAGTACAGGTTGGGGGTTGACCTGCTGGAAAGTAGCGAAGGGGAAAGGGACCTAGGGGTCCTGGTGGATAGGAGGATGACCATGAGCCAGCAATGTGCTCTTGTGGCCAAGAAGGCAAATGGCATCTTAGGGTGCATTAGAAAGGGAGTGGTTAGTAGGTCAAGAGAGGTTCTCCTCCCCCTCTACTCAGCCTTGGTGAGGCCGCATCTGGAATATTGCGTCCAGTTCTGGGCCCCTCTGTTCAAGAAGGACAGGGAATTGCTTGAAGGAGTCCAGCGCAGAGCCACAAAGATGATTAAGGGAATGGAACATCTCCCTTATGAGGAGAGGCTGAGGGAGCTGGGTCTCTTTAGCTTGGAGAAGAGGAGACTGAGGGGTGACCTCATCAATGTTTACAAATATGTAAAGGGTAGGTGTCAGGATGATGGAGCTAGGCTTTTTTCAGTGATATCCAGTGACAGGACAAGGGGCAATGGGTGTAAACTGGAACATAGGAGGTTCCACGTTAACATCAGGAAGAACTTCTTTACTGTAAGAGTGACAGAGCACTGGAACAGGTTGCCCAGGGAGGTTGTGGAGTCTCCTACACTGGAGATATTCAAGGCCCGCCTGGACAAGTTCCTGTGTGATGTACTGTAGGTTACCCTGCTCTTGCAGGGGGGTTGGACTAGATGATCTTTTGAGGTCCCTTCCAACCCTTGGGATTCTGTGATTCTGTGATTCTGTGACTTCACTCTGTGGCTGACAGACAACTTTCCCACTGAACTGGATTTCCTCATCAGACTGCTACAGAAAGCTGCTGCACTCAGTATCCTTTCAAGCCAAGCTGGGGAGGTTCTTCAAATTACAGGAACCATTGCACTCTGGACTCCAATGGGTAAAGGAACCCCTATTTGGAGAAAATATCCCTTGGTTGTACTACACGCTTTCAGCGGCTCATGGACTGCCATGTACTACCTTCTCCTGAGACAGTCCTGCCCATGTAGGGGATGCTGCACTTCATTTGGGATGCTGGAGATGAATAGTAACATCAGAGTGAAATAAATTATCATCATGTCTCTACGAGGACTTTCTAAGGCTCTAGTTGCTCTTCTGGGTTATCCCACATCTGAGTCAGCCCTTCCCGTTTCCATTTCTAAGAAAACATTCTTGAAATACTTTTTTCTGTTTCTGCAATAATTCTCTGTCCTACAGCAGCCTCAAAAATCATGGCTACACCAAGCCACTGCTGAGATTATCACCAAGGCAAAAAACCAAATTATGTACTATTACTACTTCGAGCTATTTAAATACAAATATTGCTGTCCTTTATACCGACCGCATTTGTACTACAGACACACATACAACGAGGAGTTGTAAAAAAGACAGGAATCCTCCCAAATGATTAGGTGCAGCGTCTTTGCTATCTGAGCTTTTTCGGTTCATTAATATTTCACTTTTATATATTCCTCAGCTGCTTTTACAACATGTTCCTTTTTTTCCTTCTTAAGTATGTGCAAAGAGAATTGTTTGAAGTAACTAGCAGACCCTGCCTCACACCCCCACCTCCGTGCCCCCTGAGAGTTTAACACTTCAAGTGCAATATATACTAGATAGAAAAACACATCTGGCATAGAAAAGGATAAGAGGAAATTCTGAGTCTCCCTTCTATTTACATTCAACTATAAAGGTGTGCGATAAGAAATAAAGCTTTGCAGTTTCTCTCTACGCCAAGACACTGTTGTCAATCTCAAAGGTGAGACGGAGACATAAAGCTGTGGGGGGTTTCCTTCTCCGAGAAAAAGCAGAACCACCCCGCTCCTTTACACGCCAACTCGCAACAACGCTTTTCCTTGCCAAAAGTGAAAAATCCCCTCTTTCAGCAAGGAGAGGCAACACAAAAACTATCCAAAGGAAATACAGGATTTTCATTAATCTCTCCCATAATAACCACAACCACCACCACTTTTTACGCGTGCCATGTGATTTTGGAAAACACGGGCAGCACCCTCTACCTCCTGCTTCCAAACTCAACCCCACTGTGAAGGCCACACACAGCTGACGGCCAGTGCCCCCGCCCTACCCACTGACATTTCTGCCACCGCTTCTCCCTGACATCCTCACAGGTTAATTGCACATTGCAGCCACCGCGGCACCAGCCTCCCCGCTGCGCCCGGCACAGGCCGAGCCCCACAGCGCCTCCGGGCCTCCCCCTCCAGCACCGCGACGCCGCTGCCGGCGCTGTGCCGGCCCCGGGTGACACCTGCGGGCACCCAGCCCCTGCCCGCCCCACCACAAAGACACCGGTGCCGGTGTCCCCCCCCCGCCAGCCACCCGCGTTAATCCCTGCCGCCACCAGAGCGCGGCTCCCGGGGATCAGCGCGGAGCTGCGGCACCGCCAGCCCCGATCCGCCGCCGCCACCACCGCAGCCGCGCCGCGGGTCGGCGCAGGGCGGCCGGGAGCCGCCGCCCCGCGGGCTGGGAAGGCGAGGCCAAGCGACCGAGGGCCACCCGCGCCCCGGGGCACCACCCGCCCGCATCCCCTCAGCACCGGGGTGGCGAATCAAGGCGGCCTCTGCCCGCTCCCGCCAGCCGGCCCCCGGGGTACCCGGCGGCGCCCCCCGGCCTGGGCCGGCTGCCCGTTCAGCCTGGCGGTGCTGCCCGGGAGGGACACGTTACCTGCTCGGGCTCCTCCGGCGCTCGGGGCGCCGCCGCCCACCGGCGGGGGCTGCGGACCCTCCTGCCCCCCCGGCCCGCGGGATAGGTGAGTGGTTTCCTGCGCGTCCCTGGTGCGGGGTGAATAATCCGTCCAGAACCCGGCGTCCCCGTCCGTCCGTCAGTCCGTCATGTTACAGCCGGGCGTGTGCGTGGTGTGTGTGTGCGCGGCGGGCGGAGGGAGGCGGTGGACGGGGGCGGGCCGGGGCGGTGCTTCCGCGCTTGTGCCGGTGCGTTGCGCGTGTGCCCGCTGCGCGGTGCGGAGTGGCTTCTGCGTGTGTGTCCGTACGCGCGGTGCGGCGGTGTGTCATGTGTGTATGTGTACGTATGTGTACGTGTGTGCATGTGTACGTATGTATGTGTATGTATGCGTGTCGGGGGGATGCTGCGCGCCCCCCCGTGCCCGGTGGTGTCGTGTCTCCCTTCCCCGCGGGAGGCGATGGCCCAGGAGAGCCCTGGAGGCTGCACCCCGCCGGGCTCAGCACCAGCGCGGGGCCCGGCCTTGCTCAGCTGCGTCCCGCTCTCCTCTGACGGGAAGCAAACACGGGGGACTGGTCGGGGGGGAAGCCTGAGTCTCCCCGTGGGGAGTTCCGCGCTGCTCCGGTGTGTTTACCCCCAGTGTCTGCCTGGGGATTTGCATTCCTTTCTCCCGCTTTCCCGCAGGCTTGGTTCCATTTCCTCGTCCTCTTTTCTGGTCCGTGTGCTGTAGTTATATCCCAGTTGCTCCGTCAGCATCCCGCTGCGTTGCCAGTCCTAGGAAGGGAACTTTGTAGTCTTGGTCTCCATGCCAAAGGTAGATCCATCGGCACCACTGTAAGAGCAGGAATGATTCCCCTGGAACATTGGGTCAGGGCAGAGGTCAATCGTGTGGCATTTGGATGTAATTAAGTTCCTTATTGAGTTCAGAAAGAGAAGGTGAAACAGGAATAACCATGTTCTCTGCAACTAATACTTAAGGAATATGATTGAGTTTTCATACTATGCTTTTTCTTGCCAATTTATACAGGATCATTCCTGTCTCATGTACCAAAGTGAACTGTTTTGCCTCAGTAAGGACATCATTTGAGTGAAATACACGATGGACTACACATATATGCCCTGTTCCTTCATGCTACAAAAAAATCCATACACAACACGATGCGCTGAAGAAACATTAGCATTACAGACTTCAGTCTCCACAGGAACAAAGTGTGTTCTTCATTCTGTTACATCATTGCTCCTGTGAAACTGAAGAACTTAAAGAAATTTTAACTGTTAGGCTTATACAGAGAAATGCAAATCAGAGTGGAGTCAGCGAGAGTTGAAGAATTTTGAGTTAAACACATTTCCACAAAATACAGCTACAACTTAGCAGCAACAATGAGGTTCTGCTGAAATTCTGAATAAGGATTGTGTGAGAGTGCAGAAGCAGATGTGCCTGTGTCACATTTGGAACAAAACTGTCAGGAAACTGAATGCTTATAAATACGTCTTTACGAAAGCTAAATCTTCAAACATGAGTTCACTGTACCTATTTATATTTAAATATACCTCTGTCAATCTGTTCAGCATGTTCACGATTCACGAGACTGTTCTATGAAATGTAGTGATCAAGCCTAAAAGCATTTCTGTTTTCTCTTCAGCCAGATAATAAACCTAAACCAGATAAAATGTTCTACAGTCACAGAGGACAGATTGCTGGATGCAGCATGCACTGGTACCACAACGATGCTACGTGGAGAGAAACGGATTTTTAGTAACTTGTCATGCATGTTAAAAAGGCCAAATATCTCATGTGACACCACCTCCGGTGCAGATGTTCATTGTTGGAAGTACCTACACAATCTGGGAATTTAAATGAGTATGCAGTGACCAGATCATTTTACTGAGAGCTAGCTAGTTTACCAGCAAAGCATTTAAGCATGTGCTCAACAGTTAAGTGCAGACTAAGACATTTGCCGTAAGTAAAATTGTGGGTCTGCTTAACCACTTTATTAAGCTGAGACAGCCTTGAAGTTAAAGGTAGAGGAATGCATGTTCAGCTGAATCAGGGTTCTCACAAGAGTCATGCATGATTTTCTAACTCCTTCTCTCGCCCTCCTTCTTCCTTGTGTTCAGCAGGGATTCCCAGAGCCTCCTAATGGTTAACTCTGACTCTCCAGCACATTTCTATAAGCTCTCCTAGCTGCTTGCTGTTGCCTGGGAAGTCAAGCCCCTGTGATTAAGCTGCACTTCCAGACACACGCTCAACTGATGCTTCCACATCAAGGCTTTGATCAACGCAGTGACAGAGTCAGATAAACAGCATCCAGCAGCTAGAGGGTGTATGGAATTGTGTCAGCTTTTCCAACACTAAATTGCATTCTAGTGATCTGCAGGGAAAACACCCCAAACATTGTAATAAGCTTACGCCTCAAGTAATAAATACCTGTTTTGAAGTAGTTTTGCTACCTGGGACCCCAGCGCATAGTTATGGGAGCAGGAACACTTGTGGCCACCACACCCTGGACCTGATCAAGCACAGGTATCCTGATTCTCTTCTCCCATCAGTTTCCTACTGGGATGGTCCCAGTGACCTCAGTGGAAAGCCTCCCTATATGACAGCAAAGTCCTTATTAATTTTTTGCTAGCAAAATGAAGCCTTAAGAAGAAATTCTAGATTCAGGGATTTGCAGATTAACCAGGAACAAGACATTCTTATTGACTGAGAAATAGATGTCCTGAAAGTCACTACAACTGACATGTCTGATTTGCTTGCATCATCTGTCTTTTCTTCTTTTCTTTCCATTCCCTCTCAGTCTGTGTTCATCTCTTATTGCCTGACCAGCAATTTCACATGGTTCCATCTGCTTGATGCTGCCTACTCCCCAATAAATAAGAGGGATGTGTTTTTTTCATACTTTTATCACTCCCCAACTTGCCAGTATAGGTCTGTCAAAGGCAGGCACAGGGGGAACTGAGACATACGAGATCAAATCGGTTTGATCTCAATGGACAGCCATGTCCACTAGGGTTGAGCATGCACCCCTGTGTAACCTTCTTGAAGGCCTCAGCGCTTCACCAAACAGGCATCCCTGTATTCCTACGTCTTTGGCTAGTCTGTCTTATTCAACAGACCAGACACTCAGAGGTTGTCTGTGTGCATGGCCATAACTGCATGGAGTTTGGACCCGGCCCTAAACAGACCTTTTGGGGTAAAACAGACTCATCTCTGTCTTGTACGAGCATTTTAAGAGCCTCAAAGGAACTGGTTCTGGGAGGACAGCTATGTATGCCAAGCAGTGACTCACGACCACCCACTGGGAGAGTAACCTAACCTTGGCACCAGGGTACTCTGGGCCATCCTGGGTGGTCCAGGGGATGTATAGCTGTATGGACTTCACTACAGGTTTTTCCTCTAACAATACTGTTTAAGCCAGATTGGCACTGAGGCTGTTGCTACTCCACAGCAACCATGAAGTACTGTGGTGAGGTATTGGTTTAACTTATCATCACTGGAGAGGGCAAAGGAAACCTCCTGTACCAAACTGCTTCCACTCTCAAGAAATATCTATTCAGTGGAGCATTGTCATGCTAATCAATATGTATTGGTTTTGTATTGCATATGATCATAGCCACTTACACCTTTGGAGCAAGGATTAATGAAGTGACCTTCCACTTGCTGTATAGTGCCGTGCATGTGCAAGGTACTGAATAAACACTGTCACTGAAACTGGTCCATTTGTTAAAAGCAATGAATTTTATCACGCTAACACTGAAATCTCAAAGGAGGTTGAAGTCCACTTTAGTTAATCATAAAAGAGTAGTAATCTGAAGCAGTTTTTAAATTGATGTTCATGGGGTTTGTCCCCTGCTTTTAAACAGGCTGTAAATTGATTTATAGTCTCTGTCTCTGAACTCCCTCAGTGACAATGACACAAATGACACCACTTTTTAAGGAATATAATCACCTTCATTGAGGCCAGAAAGAACATTTGCAATTAGAAATACAGAATTTCTATTCATTCAAAAAGATAAATGCTCCTTATGCTCTCAAAATTTAGTTTATTAAATTGAACAAAGAAAGGTTACTTGACTATCTGTATAGTGAGATAACTGACATGAATTTACCTTTGATTAAAAATCTCCAGTTTGACATTAAAAAAAGGTTCGATCTCCATGCCCTTGCTTTTCTCCTCATTTAGTCTGTTAAAACAGCTTAGTTAATCTATTTTGTCTTTCCTGTTTCTTTTCAGATTCAAACACTTAATGCATATATTGTCACTGTTCACTGATGGAAATTTTGATGCCAGGGAATGCGTAAATACCACTGAAGGGAAGCAGAAAGATTTCTCTTTAACAACCCAGCTTTGTGAACATATTTTTTCAGCTAGTTTGATTTTAAGCACTATAGATATGCAAGCTATGTGTTGTCCTGTTATCTGTACAATCAAAATAGTAAAAATCTGATCAGGTCTAATATGAACTTAGCAGTATAATTTGTTTATATTTCCCTATAGAAATATGCCATAACTGGAGAATGCAGTTTTGTATAAGCATAAATGTACTTATTTCAGTGTTTCACTAGCCAGACTGTCTTGGTAAAAAACCAGTCCTAACTCAGAGGGATATTCTCCCAGTAAAATCTGTGTACTTTGGCTCAGGGTCTGATCCTGCATTAGGTGAGCAAACTCCTGGTTCTTCATTGTAATCCCTGAAGCTCCGCATGGATATATAAATCTGAAGGACTCCAAAGGACTTGAGTATGGTATTTTCACAAACAGCAGTTAATAAAAGCATTCAGTGCTGCCTTGTGTGCTTGCATACCTTTTTATATGGACAGCAGAAGTCTGCGTAAAGTCAGTTTTTCTTTTCATTCTGAGCTCTTTCACTCAGAGGATCCCCATGACGAAGTATTTTGGTTCTCTAGGCTACCAGGGCTTATTTGTATGTAATATGTCTGTTCAGCTTTGTAATCTCTGTCCTTAAATCGTGCAAATATTTTGGTTTGTCTGGGGATTTTTGTAAAGGTTATTTTTATAACATTTACATGTTTGGCAAAATTGAAGTTGACAAGCATTCTTTTCAGCCTTGTTATTTATCCATTGTGCAAAATGAGAATAGGAAGGAAACCTGCTGAAAGGGAAAAATGTATTTCTATTTTAAATAGATTGAGTGTTGGCATTGAAAACATTGTCTGAGGGTGGTATTCTGTACCAGAAAATAGAGGATTAAAAAAGAATAATGTATGCCTCATTTTATCATATCTGTGACTCTAATGCATCATCACAGCAGGAGTACCACTGAACCTGGGGGGCTGAGCAAATTCTGCATTTAAATCTCATTAATCAGGTTTGCCTTAGGCCTAAAATAGCACCTAAAGCTCAGTTAGCATGGAATTCTGAAAGTTTTCGTCATACGTTTAGTGAGCAGCATCTTCTCTGCTTTGTAG
Organism: Lathamus discolor; assembly: GCF_037157495.1. Lineage (NCBI taxonomy): Eukaryota > Metazoa > Chordata > Aves > Psittaciformes > Psittacidae > Lathamus > Lathamus discolor. Next base: position 117,240,784 of record NC_088884.1, read on the forward strand.
ACAAAAGGCCACACACAAGACAAAAAAAAAGAGGTAGGCATCATCTGACGTGATGCAGAGGAATGTAGGATATCCAGGTGTATACATTAATACGTAGAAATGTATAAGGTGCACCCATACGTTGTGCAGTGTAACACCTAAAAGGCCATTAAATGAAAAGACTTCCAGACTGATTAAGGCCCTGCATTGTCACAACTGTCACAGGCAGTCCACACCACAGATTTTGTATGGTACTGTTCACCCAGGTAGAGCAAGGCCAGCTTTCCAGCACTTCCTTCCCAAATTCTCCCTTTCACTCCTGCTGCAGGTCTAATTTCTCTCCTGAAATGCCCATTCTTCATGCACCCATCAATTGATACTGACTTTACAGAGGAGAAAACTTTTTTTTTCTGCTTCTTTAGCTTGGTAAATCAAGAAAAAATAATCTGCTAGTAAGAGCATCTAGTTATCCTGACCAAACAAGAATAATTAATATCAAAACCAGAGGAATATGTCATGTATTTTATATGATTCAACTGGCTTGTATGATCTATTGCCAGCATCTTCAAAACATCTAGAGAAGTGTTTAAGCTCATTCAGTTACTGATGTTCTTCCACACAGCCTTACAGTTTGATCTTCAGTAGGAGGAGTCTACCTGGAAAAACATACTGGAAATAGATATGCAATAACATCTGAGTCCTCTCAGTGTGTTATCTTTGTATATGAACTGTAGTGGTCACACTAGCAAGAATTTGGAAAGATGTACCAGTGCTTTTTCAGAAAGGCAAAGGATTTGATTTTAATTTAAAACATTAGCTCCATATTTCCTCAAGCACAGGAAAAAGCATGAGTTCTTGGATCTTTAGTAGTCACACTAACCAACCTGTGGCAGACCTTGAATGCCTATACAGCAGTAAAGATGACACAAGTGAAAATGAGATCATTTAGACTTAACTAAAAATCTGATTTTTTTAATCCAAGAGATGAATTGTTTATGGGCTACTACAATACTGTGTGTCTGAGCACTCAGCAAGCACACTCCTGTGCCCTGTCTGATGCTGCACCTAGAGAGCTGATGTGAACTACCAGACTCACACTGGAAGACCCTTGCTGAGCTGGGGTTAGAAGAAAGCTTTCACTTCAGATTGCTATTGTTGCAGGGGCAGCTTTGTTTCATCAGCCTTTGCCCTGGCTTGTGTGATCATGAGGCTCCAGGAGACAAAGTATCAAGCCCCTGGCTCTCACAATGTGCAATCAAACTGAGGTGCAAAGACATGCTAAGATACATCCATTTTCACATTCATGTCTATTATGCCCAGCTTCATACTTAGTATTTATGGAAGAGAGGGAATGTTCTTTATTCAAACATCTGATTTCAAAGTCAAGTTTCTAAAAATACTCTAGTCTCTGTTAGAGATGGACAGTTGCTGAAGCCCACATTGTGATTCTAGTTTAAGAGCCAGGTCTGCTGCTAGTGGCTGGAAGTCTGGTCTGCTGAATGAATTTATTAGCCTTTGGCTCACATCCTAAGGGATATTTATTACTCTGTTACATACTATACTAATACACAGTATTATTGTTACGAACATCACTAACACTCATGAAGTAGAGCTCTATCACAGTCAGTATGAGAAGAAAGACAAAATCAGCACACTTCCCATCGCACTTCCCCATATATAGAAATGTTCAGTGTTGCCTCATGTGCTGAATATTTGAACAGGCTCATATTTTGGCTCAGGTCCCTGAAGCACATATCCCTTTCTAGGAAACATTCATCTGGAGAAGACGATCTATGGTTAACGGGACAAGTCTGGCATTCAGCAAAAGGCACCAGCTCCCTACTGCTCTTTCCCTGTGGAATTTTCTTTCCCAGTCAGCAACCAGTTTAAATGACCTGAATGATGACACCAGGAAGGTCTGCTAACTTCATCTTGGGTAATTTAATTATTTATGCTATTTATAGTCACATAAATAACTGACATTAAACAGACGAATTTTCTGTAGTGTGGATTTCAAAAGCATGAAGAAATGCAGCAGCATAAAGGATGTGAGTAGAAAGGTACCACGTATTTGTGGAGTTCAGCACTGCCCAAACGTTGCCAAACACCTACACTTCACAGCTAAATCAATAAGAAAAACTGTTCAAAACACAAAACTTATTTCACTAATATATAGTGATAATAATTAATGTGTCACAATGTATCCTGACTTATACATCCCTATTTACTCTTCCCCTGAGTATAATTTTTTATCTATAGTGACTATATTTGAATCACATACAGATAATAAATAGGCTCCTTCTGAGATACATATACATAGTAGTTATGAAAAAAACACAGATATTTATTACCAGTTCTACTTAATGATCAGAGTTTTTCAGGTCACATTAACTCATCTGTGCCTAGACCCTAGACAATTAAGTGCCTTTGCAATGGACATTAAATAAAAATGGAAAATTAAAACCCGAGTGATGCAGCTAATGAAATGTGCCAGTATATTAAATATGTGTTCATTAACACATGCGCACACCAATGCAGTGTGACTTTCTCTCCCAAGGGCAACAGTAAGTTATGCCTCAACAAGCAGCATGGATTTATGTCCCTAAATACTTCTCCCTTCAATAAACATTTGTATACCTGCTATGAAACCAAAGGAGTCAAATGTCCTTTAAGTATTTTTAAGATACTGAATTAATCTTTGAGAAAAAATATATTAGATAATTCTATTCATTAAATTATAATTGAAAAAAAACCCCAAAAAACACTAGGGCAAGACAAAATGTTTTTTCTATACCATACGTATAAGGCTTTTTTACGCAAACCTGTGTTTTCTTTTTGACATGATCATATGTTTGAAGTGATTACATATAGGATACTTTCAGGCAGAAATTGTCACTTAGTCTGTATTTTAGCCCAGCAGGATTCTGGTTTTCATTGAAAAGTCTGAGAGATTCTGGAGTGTATAGAGGAGCTAGTGACCTAAATCCTATTAAAATACTAGAAATTGGGTACTAACTCCTACAGACTTCCTCAAGTATTCCATCCTGAATGGATGTACTCTTTAAACCCACACTTTCTTTTCAGTCTATATGAAATGTTTCTTTTGTAAAAAGTAGGGCCTAGGAAAATACCAACCGATGCACATAGATTTTGTTTAGAAATTTTGACTATCATCTGTATTCTATAAGACCACAAAATTTTAGCCCCTGTAGAAGAGATACACTGGCTCAATGAAAGAGGAAGCTTGCTATGGAAGCTCATGAGCAAATAAATGTGCATTTTGCTACTACTTAAGTGAAGAACACAAACTTGTACCTGCTGAACTTGATGGCAAAGGTCTCAATAACTTTAATGGGTGCAGCACTGAAGTCATATCAGTGGGTGAATTATCTATAACCACAGTACTAAACACATCCGCTGTGTAATGATGGTGCTTAGATTTGCAGTCCCAGGAGTTTCTCCCTGTCTCTTTGCCAAAAATTAAATTTAGGCTTTAGCTATTAGGAATAGAACAGGGCTCAGAGCTGCGCATTTTAAAGCATCTATAGCATTAATAGCCAGAACATAAAATCCAAATGGGAGGACAATTACACTCTAATAGCTTTAAAAAGAGAAAGTTAATTACACGTATTTGGAGCCTGATCTAAAGGCTGTTAAAGACATGTTGAGAAGAAACAGCAGTTGTCTGCAGAGAGCACCTAGAGTTACTGAAATGCCGTTCCTCACCAATTGCTCCCACAGTAGTGGAGGTGGCAATGAAGAGGAAATACTAGAATTTGTTCTACAGTAATGGCTTTTTAATAAAAAACAGAGAGTAAGGTATATTTTTTTAAACTATGCATATTTTAAATCTACAAACAGAGCATATCCCTGTAAGCAGAGGCATATTTATATTCTGTTCCAACCACCCATCTTTTCCACAAAGACACGCTCTCAGAAGCACTAAGCAGAACAAATTTGTTATTTTCAAATGGAGAAATGTGCCTTTAAAAATTACTTAAACTTGCCTTCAAATGCATGCGGAAATTTCCAAATTATCAATGATAGTATATGCTGTGTTCAAACAAAACTCGCTGTTAGGCTCAACTATCAACACCACTCTGCTTTAGCTTTCAAATGGTGTGAAAAAAGAGGGTGGGAGAAGAAAGGCAACAGAAGTGCTAATGCAATTGTTTGATGTGTGTATGCGAGAGGCAGAGGGGGAGGCAGGCGTTCTGCTACACAGGCTGCTGGCAATGGGAATTGCTTTATGCTCCTCCAGCACCCTCTTTAGCAGAAAATAATTACAGCTGTACATAAAAGTCATATTGTTGATTTTATTGGCCTAATATTGCTAATACTTATGTCTCCACTGAACTGTCCATTTTTCATGGATCTTTTTTTCTGTCCCTCGCTGCATACTGTAGCCAGTGAAGAGAGCTGTGAATGCATCTGCCCCTGCACCATTCAGGATGGCACTTTGCCAGTGGAGAATGACTGACTTCACTTCAAAATGTTTTCAGTTTCATTAGCATAAAAACCCCGGCAACCCAGTTATCTAAAAGGACTGTGTGGGTTCTCTTCACAGCAAGAAAAATAACACCACCGACATCTTCTAGTGCAGGAATACCTAGGTTGTTTTGTCAGAAGACTGATCAGATGTTTAACAGGGTTTTTTTAGAATAAGAGGTTTGGCTACAGAGGTCCGAGTTTCGTGACTGGCCTACTAGGACAATGCCGCGTTAGACTTTCAGCCCTTAAAGCCTGAGTTCAGTCATGCCCCGTGCAAGAAAGCTTCTACCCGGTCTGCTGCCTGAAGCTTCACAATGTCCCCGTGCAGCTTCAGAACGCCTCAGCAAGACACTGGGTAAAATGCTTTACAGGAACTGGGGCTTGAGGGTTAGCAAATAGGTGGGGAAATCTGAAAGAGGTATATCCTCAGCACAGCACGAATAGCAGAAATAATGTCAGGTTTTGCAGCACCCTTTTGGCTCCAGTATCATGTATCTACCAAAATCAATTGGAAAATTGCCTTTGACTTCAGTGTTGGGTCCACTGCAATCTAATCGTTCCTTGGACTTGATCCAGACTCACTTATTTCAATTCCTCTTACATTAATCTAACTACATACAGAAGCTGGGCTAAGGGCTGAAGCTCTTTTTGCAGAACGCTTCGTTTTATTCTAATAAATGCCTAAGAAGACTATTTCTACATGTATAAACTAGTCCATCGATTTATGATTAAACTGCATAACTTGAAATGCACATTGAAGTGTTTCATTTCTGTAAGCCAGAGGCAAAAAAAAAAAGTCCTTTGCAATTAAACATCCATTACATCAACAAAAAGTTACATGTGCACGTGTGTAGAAGTTGAGGTTTACATAAAATTATCTGGATTTTATTTATTATATTGTGGGACTATGCTCTGACCTACCATAGGATAAATTTCTAGAAACTCAGATTTTAGTATTTACTCATCAGTTAAAGAAGAGATGATATTCAGCACAGGTTGCAAAACTCATTGTGCCCGTTATTGCAGTATTCATAGAGGAAAGCTTCCTGACACTGATTGTAGAGTAAGGTTTTCTTGAGAAATAAAATCAGGCAGAAAGCTTCCAGGACTTCACTGTGGTCATGTCAAGGGCCAGATCTGCAGCAAAACACTGAGAGCAGCTTTCAGCTTCATTCAGGGATTGCTGCTATCCTGCAGTACTGGGCTGGCTGCTGTTGTGGTCTGCTTGTAAATACAGTTTTGACATTGGTATGGGGTAAACTGCATATATAGAAGTGCTGCCCAGATTGCTAGAAAGCTGTTTGAAGGCATGGCAAGTGCCCAAACATCTACTAGTGCAGAGAGAGGGTTGAGCCAGAGGGTCAGAGAGTCATATTCAGACCCCTGCTCAACTCAGCTGACTGACATACAGGTCAGTACAGTAACCTGGAAGCTATTCTCTGTTCTTATCTGTCTACACTGTGCAAACAACACCACATTTATTAGCCTAGTCTCTTACATCTGCAGGCAAGTGCAGTAACCTATGGAGCCAGCATCCACCCATCTCTTTCTCAAGGTATGTTCAGGTAAACACCTCCAGAAGTTGGCACCAAGGGGGATTTCAGCTGTCCTGAGTATCTACTAGCCTGTTTGTCCAGTCTTCTGAGGAGTAAGTCATAGGGATTCATGTTTTTGTGAAACAGGCAGAACAGGAATATGAACTGAGGCCTCTCACATGTGGCTGCTTTAATCACAAGCCACTGGAAAGCAGGCAATGTTGTGCTATGTCCCTCCGCCCAGTTCCCACTGGCCAGGAAAAATTTAGGTCAGAAGGTATCTCAGGAGGTCATCTGGTCCAAGTCCTGCTCGAAGCGGGGCCAGCTTCAAAGATGTATCTGACTAATGTCACATTTCAGAATAAACGACTGAAAAAGGGTCACACCTTGGATCCCAGATGAGAGGGTGGGTAACATGTACATGAACTCCAGGTCTTTCTTGTAATGTTCACTTCTGAGCTGTTGCAAGCAGTGTCGGCTTTTGCTTTCAGAGGATCCCTTCCTCAGATTTCTTTTTTTTTCACTTTTTCCCAAAGGAATATGGATGCCCAATTTTTTGCCTGAATGCTAAATGCACACTGAGTTTCCAGACCCCAAGAAGGTGACCCTGAGCTGCTCCACACCCTGGCTCCTCTGTAGGTGCTGCAGCACTCTGGAGCACCTTTATCATGACAGGCATTTGTCTGCAAACCACCCAAGATGTCAAATGTGCCCCTGTAAAAGGAGGATTGCCAGATAAAGTCATCAGCCAAAGGACAGATCAGAATCAGTGGATCTGGCATCAGAGTTCTAACATTGCTTTTACCTCTGAATGCCCCCTGTTTAAGTTTAAACGCATTACCCCTTGTCCTATCACTACAATCACTGATGAAGAGTCCCTTTCCACCTTTCTTGTAGACCCCCTTCAGGTATTATTTGAATAAAGAAAATGCAGAACAGCATATGAGTGAAGATGATTACCGTAGAAAAATTGTAGGTACAGCAGAAGAAAGTATGACTCAATACCAGTCACCCTAACACATGACAGAGCTGTGATGTGGTAGAGAGCTGTGGGGGAAAAACTGTGGACTAACCAGCCTGCTCGCAAGCTGACAAAAAATCTGGATAAAGGAAGAGAAATGAACAAATAAACCCATGTGAACATTAGAATAGTAGCTATGCAGTTAATTCATTACAACTGGTTATGACCAAAGGATAAGAAGTTTCTAAATTTCACATAACCTTTTTTTTCTTCAGTCATGGAGCCCAAGCAACACCGAAATGGTTGGTGACAAGGGGCAGTGATTCACCAATCAGTTATAGCTACAGCTAGACATAGCTTAAACCCTAAGCTGAATCAAACTGTGCTTTATAGCGTAATGTCAGATGAGTCAGTTGGCCATCTTGTTTCACAATGCCACCTGGATACCTGAAAATCTGAGATGATTAATAGAAAAAAATTCACAAGTATTCAGGAATATTTGATGTGTCTGATCATTACAAACTAATTAATAAGGAAAGCTGCTCTAGTAGCGAAAAGACTGTTTTCACTAAAGGAATGATGACAAGTGATGAAGTTTTGGGGTGGCTGAGGTGAATGTTACGGTCAGAGAGCTCACCCATGCTCTGCTGACATGCAGCCACAGGAATCCATCGGTCTTATGCCAAAAATAAATATGTTTTGATCTCTTCAGTGAACAGACCATGTGAACCATGGCAGAACCAGATATTCAAGCTTGTCTACCTCCTGGGAAACCAAACATCATCTCTTTGACCCGAGCATCTCCTCTCCCTGTGGGAGAGGCCAGGCTGGGTGCATGAATGAGTACTTGGGTGGAGAGGAGAGGAGGGTCCCAGTAAGCCTATAGGGCTGGAGAGCTGCTTTATCCTCTCTGTGCTCTCGATACTTGCCACCCTCTCCAAACACTCCCTTAATACAAGAATGTTTGAGCGCAGTTTCTCACTGTTAACTTCTTCCTTCACCCTGGGGTGTGGGTTGAAAACAGCACTTGGGGCCAGTCCTCAAAACAGAGATCCCCAAAATTTCATGTTGGTCCTTTGCAGCATTTTCAGTGTATTCACATTTGAATAAATGGCAAAAGCTTACATCCGTGGGTAAGAGTTGTTAAGAAATGCTCTCAAACTAGTGAACCAGCAAGTGACCAGCACCCAAATAATTTTATATCAGTGGGGAGAAGAGGTGCACATGCAACACAAACCTCAGGATTTCTGTTCACATGATGACAGCAGTGTGCTGGCAAACCTTTTACAACATTTTTCACTTGTTCCCCAACCCCTCTGCAGCTGAACGAAAAAGACAGCAAGACCCTTTGTGTACTGGAGCTGGACACCTGAGGAACACCCCTGCCTCACGCAACAGGCTCTCCTGTGAGAGCTCGAGCCACAGTGCAACTGGAAAGTGACTGCATGGTCAGAGGAGGAAGGACCAAAGACAAGGAGGACCTTCAGGAAACTGTGGTAATTGGAAAAGCTCTCTCTTTGGTAGTGTTTTTGTTACCAAACCCTAAGGACAAACAGTTCAATCTTACCTTTTAAATGATGTAAAATTTGTATGCAACCTTTCCATAGCGTTTCCTCATTTCTTCTTAAATGATACACGATACATACACTTGAATCCCATTTATTAAAAATAAAAAAACAACAAAACCAAACCAAACCAAAACCCTAAACCTTTCTGAACAACAAGTTTGGGGTTTTTTTTAGAATGAAATAATTTCTAACAAGCACCATGTCAGCACATCAAACTAATACCCATGTTTATAAGCAAGAGGCAGCAATAACATCGCTCATCTGAGATGTTTCCTTCTGTCTGATAACAATAATATAAAGAAAAGTGAAATGATGTTCTATGATACAAACACAAAAAAAAAAAAATACCCTAGTAAAGAAAGCCTATGTACTTAATTATTTTTTTGCCACTGTGCATTCAGTCAAATCTCCTATCAGAGTTGACAAGGCCAACTTTGCACCTTCCTGTTGTTTTGTTATAAAAACAGGATGTCATTCCACTGGGGAAACTAATTGTCAACAATAAAGAGGTGGTTTCTTGGACATTTTCTAATGTATTGCTGAAAAAAAAATCCCTGTAGTATGGATCACTCTACCCCACTGAGTAGCAGAAGTGACTGGGAACTAAGCTCTAAAGCATGATGCCTACCATTGTGCCAAACATGAAAATGCGGTATCTACATTCCCCAAAGCTTAGAGAAAGACAGACCCCTGCTAGGCAAAATACACATGCACGTACTCTGCTCTCTCTGCCTCGAATTCATGCTGCAATAGCTGTTCGCAGATACTTAAATTCACAGGGAGGGTGAAAAAAAAAGGGAAAAATAGTGCTAAGATGGAGATAGACAAATGTGCAGCACCAGCATAATGTTTAGACTGGTTCAGAAAGATAATCCTGAAGGTCCAGTTATAATGAAAGCCCAGTGGCAGTTCCATTATATACCCATAAAGATATAGAGCACTTTTGATTAAATTACTCTGTGGCATGTGTTGATGTCTTAAGGATAAATGTACCTTAGGGGCAGAGGGAGAAGGAACCTCAGTCAGATTCCCTGACCCAACTCTCATTTTCCAGCATTGTACATAATGCATTCCCAAACAAAAGACAGGTTTTTTTGTAGGATCTTGAATTGTCTTCATTTCATGTGAAAACCACTGCACATTAGACTACAAAGCACATGGTTACGTAGTTTGTCAATGGTTATCCGATAACATATGATAACTTAAAGTGATTGTCTACAGAGCTAAACACTTTCGGTGTCATCAAAATTAGTAGCTGAGGTTTTATTTGACATGCAAATTAAGAAGCATGAAGAAATCTAAGAAGAAAGATACTGCAATTTTTTTTTTTTTGTAAGAATATTCAGGCAGATGCAAGAAGAATCTCTGAATGTGTTTCACCTTTCCTTTTTTTTGAATCAACAGCATCATTGCATTATACATGGGCTTCCCGAGTCTACACAAGAATGACTTAAACAACTAAGATATTATGTCTTACTGTCTCCAGTACAGTACCAGTTAAGCTGAGTCAGCTGGTGCTGAGAAGGAGCAAGAGAGATGATACACCTTCCTTCATCACCTCTGCTGTGGTTTTGGAGCCTGCATGATTTCTACCTATAACAGCTCCCCTTAGTTCCAACCCACTGAAGCATCCATTGTGCCTGACTGGAAGAAGCAGGTATAACTGCAGGAAAACCATAGCTGCAGTATCCCCTCCCATTCCCGGGCAAAGTAGGAGTTGCTTTTATTCTAATATAAATGCTGAAGCTGCACATTTAACCTTGCCTTTTGTTTTCCATCTTTTTTTTCAATTTGCTGCTTTTCCAGGGACCACCTCAGTACTTAAAACAATTGCCTCATTAGCAAAGGCCAAGTACAGCTGTATTTCCTTTAGCTCTTAAAGTCCCACCTTTTCCAGTGAACTTTATTGCTCAGCTAACCTTAAATAATCTTAAATAGCGGCTGCTTCTACATACTGCTTTGTCCATATTAAAATAAATCTTGCAGACACTGGCTCACAAAAGAACAGCATTTACTATAACACAAGCAGGGTTGGACCATGTGCCAGGTGTCTCCTTTTTAGCTGCATGTATGTTAAACTGTCATGTGTTGCATACATCACTGTAGATTAATAACAAAAAAAGTGTTTCCATTATTTCTTTCAAGTCATGCTATTGAAAGCTCAAGTCAATTATTTTTCAAAGAACTACCCATTTATATGCATTTATTGTATATGCCTGTGGTGTGCAGAAAGCTAATTCAAGGTTAGTAATAATTAAAATTAATCGTGGAACTTAATTACAATGGAATAGAGTAAGCATCAGTAGTAATATGTGCGTTAAAATGCACCGTCAATAGCTGCGTGTATTTAAGCACTCATAAACAGCATCCTATATTTGTTGTAGCTATGTATGGGCTTACCACCTAAGCAAATTCACAGTATGTGTGAATTCATGGTGAACTGTTTCAGAGTGCAGTGATTAATGCCAGTAGATAATTGCACAGCAGAAATGGCAATACAGGCATTGTCCACATCGGCGCTGGGGAGAAAGAGAAAAAAGATCATAATGATCAGTACTATTTCAGAGCCAAATCAGATTAATTCAGAAGGGAAATTTAAATTGTTATCCCTTATTTATGATTTAGATACAGAGCTCACGAACCAAAAGAATGTTTATCCTTGGAATTCATTCTACTCAATACTCTGCTTTTCATAAAGCCCACGGCTTGTCTTCGTTCATGAACTATCCCATTGTAAATCAGATGACACTTGACAGGGCATTTTTGTGTTTCCTCTTTCTAGCGAAACAGCATCAATTGCCCAAGATCGCCAAGTCAATATGAGAATGTGCATAAATGAGAGCAAGCGTATCTGCAGAAAATGCAGTCAACCGCTTCTATTGTTATTGCAAGCACATGAGGAGACAGACCTGCATTTCACTTAACCCATTTACACTCTATTTTATATTTACAAAGTTGAGCTGATGGGTGCAGATGGCTGCAGGGCGATTTGTAGTTGGGAGCACAAGCAAGGCTCAGGAGCTCTGGGTTCTGCACCTGCATCTTCTACCAGGACTGGCAGCAACTTTCATACACTCAGTGTATTCATACCTCTATTTAAAATTGGGAAAATATACTGCCTCATCTTTGCAAAGCTTTTTGTATTTTTAATTAAACATGAAGCAATATATGTTTAAAATGGTACTATACTGGCAATTTTGCATTGATTAAAGTAGCAGTAAAAAGTAAAATTCCTCTGATTTTACCCTTCTTGATCTGCTACATGGGTAGAAAACAGAATACAATAAAGTCAGCCAAGGGCCAAATCATCATGTTACTAACTCAGGTGGTCCCGCTTTCTAATGGGTTGGAAATACCCCACCATACAGCCTGAACAATTTCAAGTAACGGTACAAAAAGCTTTGAAAGTTTTACCAGGAGATGGAAAAAAATAATAAATTGAGCCTAGCTTGTTTTTCCCCAGGACATTTTTTCCTATTGCCACCTACCAATCAGTTTCACTTGTACCTATCAAAAGAAGCCATCAGGATACACAGAGGGTTTGCAAGTCCCTGTACCCAGTAACAAGCCCATAACAGATAAATCCAGAAGTGCCCATTCCACCTCTGTGGGGCAGTTTGGCAGGGTAAACCAAACCAAACAACTACAGTGTCAGGGGCAGAGCCCTCAATAAAGTACTGATCCATGAGAACAAGTTCAATGGGAGCTGTTGTGAGCTGCCTGACTCTGAATTTACCCAAGAGCAGCCTGGGAGCATCATGGTGAGCATAGAAGCCCCCACGTTTTGAACTGAAGTCTCTTCCTTAGCAATGTCAGTCACTCTTGGACTTTGCAGAGCAAGATGACTCCCAGCACTCTCCAAGGAGGGGAAAAAACCCCTTGAAAACTGCATCTTTGTCATCGTATCGGCTTCCCCAGGGCTCTCCCAGAGGCCAGACTTGTAGACTGTAAAACAGTGCTGCCTCAAGCATGATCCCAAGCATAGCCAGAGGCTGTCCGTCAGATCTCCAGCAACAGGAGGCAGCTTAAAACAGATGCATATGGACATTTGCAGACAGACTGTCAACATCAGGGTGCCAGGAGGCTGCAAGGAAGCCCTGCACATGGGAGGAGGTTGGACATGGAAGATGCAAGTCTTACAGCCATTCTTGCTTCTTCCTGTGATCACTGTACTTATACACTGCTGATGCATGTTATCAGAGCATGTGTGTTTGCAGAAGTAGTAACACTAATAAAACCCCTCAGTACCAACAAAGATGATTAGGAGAAAAAGGGAAGGGTCTGTTATCAGTCTTGTCATCTCTCTGCTGAACATTACCCTCATTTTTGTGAGCAGCACACGGTTGTAACTATAGTCCACACTGGTAAGAGTTACTGTACACTGACATATCAGAAAGGAAACCAAACCCTTTATCATCTGAACGGACTCATGGTTTGTTTTCTTCTGTGATGAAACAGAGATTTTGTGTGGCTCACATTATAAAGCTAACTTTTAAGCTATTTATTCTAACACTTTCAGAGACCTGGAAATCTTCTGCAATGAGTAGTTAGCAAGAGCAAAGCTTGCAAGTTTTTATTTGTTTCACTGACATCAGGCTTGTGTTGGAGACCAAAGCTGAGGGGATTAGTTTTGGGAAGTACTTTGTGTATGCAGCTGAAACATGTGAGGTGGGGAAGAACTAGGTTTGTAGTAAGTGCTTGTGTCCAGTTGCAAGCTGATTCATAAGAGGGGGTCTGCATTACACCTGAGACAAATTCTGCTACAGGGAACCATATCAAAAAGGAAGAAAGATCCATGCACTTGCTACATCCCTTCTGCCACAGTACACTCAGTTCCTTCCTTAGGCTGCTTCATTCTATCCGTATAAGAGCAGGAACATTTGTGTAGCATTCACTGAACATTCATTTAGATGGCTTAGATTTATTTTATTCTTTCCTGATACATTCAGAAGTTAGTCTACCAGTCAAGAGAGGATCATGTCAGCCCTAACCATAGCTACTATCATCTAAGCATGTGATAAACCAAAAATTTCCTTAATACAGTTCTTTCAGTAGCACAGTATTCACTATTGAAAAGTAGAATAATCACTCTGAGCCTGACTGCATTGCTGGATAGAAGTGAGCAGGGCACCTGGGCATCTGCGCAAAAGAAGCTTCAAATCCTTTTCATGTCCTGTAGGTCTAGGTCCACTCCCCAGGTCCACACTTTTCAGGTAGCTGTCACAGCACTGACTGGGTCCAAAGGATGAGGGGCATTTCAAATTTACATCTCCTCCACTCTCCTCTGAGAGGTCAAAGCGGAAGGAATAGTGTAGTGACAACATGACGTATGGCAGCGTCTGCATGATACAAAGGAGATTTTGCTTCTTGTTCTACACGGACGAACACCAAATATCTTAAAAATGCTCATCCCCCTGTCTGAGCTGTCAAAACTCGCTGATGAATAGGGTCGCATAACAATATTAAAAATGTATTTGCCAGATAACACCCAGAGATAGTGAAATGTTTCAACTAGGCAACATAGTTAAATCATCCTTTCTGAATTGCAAAACCTATTTCCAAATTTGTTATGATGTTTTGCTGTGGTTTAACCCAGGCAGCAGATAAGTACTGCTTGTTCACTCCTCTACCCCCACAGAGGGATGGAGAGGAGAATTAGAAAAAGGTAAGACCCGTGGGTTGAGATAAGAACAGTTAATAATTGAGATAAAGTAAAATACTAACATAATAATAAACAAAAACAGAGAGAGGAATAAACCCCAACAAACAGCAGTGATTCACAATCCAATTGCTCACCAGGTGCTGACCAATACCCAGCCCGAACCCAGCAGTGATCTACCCTTCTGGGTAATTCCTCCAGTTTATATACTGGGCATGACGTGCTGTGGTACAGAATACCCCTTTGGCTAGTTTGGGTCAGGTGTCCTGTCTCTGCTTCCTCCTGGCTTCCCGTGCCCCTCCTCACTGGCAGAGCATGAGAGACTGAAAAGTCCTTGACCAGGGTAACTGCTACTTAGCAACAACTAAAACATCAGTGTTTTATCAGCATTACTTCCTGTCTAAAGCCAAAAAGCAGCTACTAGGAAGAAAATTAACCCTATCACAACCAAACCCAGGATATGCCTGTAGTTCCCAAGGCATACCTAGAAAGGATCCTGTGTTAGCTTGCATGATACTTTTTCCTAAGTACCGCTGACTTTTAAGTTCAGATAATCAGTTCTTACAAGTTTTTATTGACCACAGTAAATGACTCCACCTTTCTAATAACAGTTTTAGCTATAATAGGAAACAGCATGTAATCCTTCACGTATCAAAGGATAAAATATTACATCTGATATTTTAAATTCACTAGTTAAAAGGCATTATTTTGGGACCCAAGTTTGTAGGCCAGGTCTGTTGGGGGCTGGTGGAGCTGCTCTGATAAAGAAGGGGAAGAGTGGTTTTGGTAGGAGGCTTGCCAGGCTGGTCAAAGATGCTTTAAACTAGATATGTTGGAGGATGGGGGCATCATTCCATCCCAATACACCCAGTCAGTTGCCACACCTATAATAAATGCCCAGAACAATGTAGATATATTCCAGCTGCTCTAGCCGATGAGCTGGCTTCAATTGGAGCTCTGCTCAGATGCCTCTATACAAACACCCATAGCATGGGGAACAAACAAGAGGAATTAGAGATGTGTGCACATCTACGGGGGTAGACGCAGGGACTGTGAGAATGAAGACCTGGGGCCCACTGTAGGAGAGGATCTGGTTCGAGACCATCTTAAAAATCTGAACGCACACAAGTCCGTGGGGCCTGATGGAATCCATCCGCGGGTCCTAAAGGAGCTGGCGAATGAAGTTGCTAAGCCACTGGCCATCATATTTGAAAAATCATGGCAGTCAGGTGAAGTTCCCGACAACCGGAAAAAGGGAAATATAACCCCCATTTTCAAGAAGGGGAAAATGGAAGACCCAGGGAATTACAGACCAGTCAGCCTCACCTCTGTGAATGGCAGCATCTTGGAGCACATTCTCCTTGAAGGCATGCTAAGGCACATGAAAAACAACAAGGTGCTTGGTGACAGCCAGCATGGCTTCACCAAGGGGAAATCCTGCCTGACCAATTTGGTGGCCTTCTATGATGGGGCTACAGAACTGGTGGACAGGGGTAGAGCAGTTGATGTCATCTACCTGGACTTGTGCAAAGCGTTCGACACCATCCCACTCAACATCCTTGTCTCTAAATTGGAGAGACATCAATTTGATAGGTGGACCACTCAGTGGATAAAGAACTGCCTGGATGGCCGCACACAAACAGTTGTGGTCAATGGCTCAGTGTCCATTTCAAGACCAGTAACGAGTGGTGTCCACCAGGGATCGGTGTTGGGACCGGTCTTGTTCAACATCTTTGTCAGTGACATGGACAGTGGGATTGAGTGCACCCTCAGCAAGTTTGCCAATGACACCAAGCTGTGTGGTTCGGTTGATATGCTGGAGGGAAGGGATGCCATCCAGAGGGACCTTGACATGTTTGTGAGGTGGGCTGATGCCAACCTTATGAAGTTCAACCATGACAAGTGCAAGGTCCTACACCTGGGTCAGAGCAAGCTCAGGCACAGCTACAGGGTGGGCAGGGAAAAGATTTAGAGCGGCCCTGCAGAGAAGGACTTTGGGGTGTTGGTTGATGAGAAAATGAACATGAGCCAGCTTCAGTGTGCGCTCGCAGCCCAGAAAGCCAACCGTATCCTGGGCTGCATCAAAAGGAGTGTGACCAGCAGGTCGAAAGAGGTGATCCTGCCCCTCTACTCTGCTCTTGTGAGACCTCACCTGGAGTATTGTGTGCAGTTCTGGTGTCCTCAACATAAAAAGGAAATGGAACTGTTGGAACAAGTCCAGAGGAGGGCCACGAGGATGAGCAGGGGACTGGAGCACCTCCCGTATGAAGACAGGCTGAGGAAGTTGGGGCTGTTCAGCCTGGAGAAGAGAAGGCTGCGTGGGGACCTCATAGCAGCCTTCCAGTATCTGAAGGGGCCTATAGGGATGCTGGGGAGGGACTGCTCATTAGGGACTGTAGTGACAGGACAAGGGGTAACAGGTTCAAACTTAAACAGGGGAAGTTTAAATTGGATATAAGGAGGAAATTCTTTCCTGTTAGGGTGGTGAGACACTGGAATGGGTTGCCCAGGGAGGTTGTGAGTGCTCCATCCCTGGCGGTGTTCAAGGCCAGGTTGGACAGAGCCTTGGATGACATGGTTTAGTGTGAGGTGTCCCTTGCCCATGGCGGGGGGGTTGGAACTGCATGATCGTAAGGTCCTTTCCAACCCTAACTATTCTATGATTATTATAAATACCTCACATGAATTCTCATCATTTACTAGATGAGGTGTTAAAATCACATCTAGAAATGTCTACATTAAACTAGCTTTTGCTGAAGCAGTATCTTCTCTTTTAAAAAGATATCCAGATCTAGGGATATCAAATAAAGGGAAAATCCATTTTTTTCTCCAGACATTTTTCTTCTAATAGCTAATTACTCTTAAAGGTAAATATTAAAATTCATAATTAGCTTTCCTGGTTAATCAGAATAATTTGACCCTTATGCTATTAATTTTTCACATTGCTTTTAATAAGCAACTGGAAGGGGAATCAATCTATGTTTTCTGCAGAAGGGGGGGGATAGAAATGAGAAAAACACAGGAAAAAAACAGACACACCACCAAATGGCAAAATTTTTACAATGTAAAAGCATAGAGAGCTCCCCTGAGGTCACCGTTGTACCAATTAAGGCTAGATAATAACCATATTTTATTTTTAATGCTTGACTCTTTCTATGTTAACTTATTCAAGTTTCTACAATTGCCCATCAACAGAAAAAATACCTGAGCAGAGTCTAAAAAAAAAAGGCTTGCAGAGAGAAGAATCACTTGAATTCAGTCCGTGTTGAAGTTCTACATTTAGATCCACAAAGGACACTTGTTCCAATATACAGAATATGGATGATCACACAGGATACATTCATAGCCATAACTCAAGTCAGCTTACAGAGCTCTGAAAATGCAAATTAGATCTTGAGAGATGCAGCTTCACATGTTTGAAATCTTGTACTATAGAACAGTAATTCACACTCTCCAACTGTCCTATATAATTAAGTCATATGCCACTGAAGAATCTGAAGGCTTCTAACAACATTTACCTCCCTACAGCAAGAAGCCAACGGAGGAGTGGAGAAGGGATCCGCAGCTTTGTCACTTAAGGTATCTTTGATAATTAATGGTTGGATATTCTCCAGCTTGAGCAGTCTTTCACATTAAAAGAAAAAAAGAAAAAACCCATGGGTTTATTTCACAGGTTTCTGTCTGCATATGCGCTTGTCATCAGAGGCATGTTTAGTATGTGTTGCTAGAACACAGACAAACGCATCACAGTTTCAAAGTGGGAATAACATTTTTAGCAGGAGCATCAGCAGTAGATACAAAGCTGTCTATTATTCCTGATGTGGCTTGCCTTTTCAAAATGAGCAGAAAGTGGCAAGTTCAGTCCCACTGAGCTAGTAGCATATTCAATTTTGGCATCTTAGTGTGACACAAAATAGCGGAAAAGTTAAGGTACTTTTATATCAATTCAGAGATAAGTCCAGGTTTAGTAAAAGCTGTAACTTTCTAGCACTCATTCCCATTTTATTTTTGGCGGCTACAGAAAAGAATGTATTTGCCCATATTAGTTTAACAGATCACTAGCACAGGCAGATGTTTGATACTCAGTTTTATGAGCCATTTGTCACCTGAAACAAGGAGCTTGATTTCTCGAGCCAATATTTTCAACATGCCCAGCCACCTGCTAGGAAAGTCTTGGGGTTTCTGCTTAGCTCCTACCTAAACTCTCTCCCAGACTCTGGAAGGTCAATCTGGCAGCAGGGGTAATGTGTCCCCCTAACTCACATTCCCCGTGTTCTGCAAGGGGGCTGAAACATGACCTTGTGACACTGGTAACCCCTTGGATTCATGTGGCAGGCCCTTAATTTCAAAAACCTGAAAGTAATTATTCCCTGGGTATCTCTCTCATGATATATTGGTTTACTTTGTTTCTGACTGTGTATCCACAGGCTTCAAATGAAAACATTAAAACAAAGGTCTTTTTTTAACTCTCTCATTTTTTTTTCCAAATGAAGCTGACATTTCCTGAAATTCACCTCAAAACAATGGGACCAAATAATTATACCAACATGTACATTTTTAATTATGTAGAAAGCACAGACATCATACATTTGTTAGGCTGAAAAACACTTCTGTGGGAAGTTGATTGTATCACGACAAGTAGAAGCGGGTGTTATCACATACAGTTTATGTTGCCTAGAACTTATAGACTAGTTTGTATTTTCTTAAGGTGATCAGAAGCTGAAACTGGAATAACTGAAAACCCATTCCCAGTTTGTGTGCCTAGTGTGATCTAGCGTACCCCTACCTTTAGGCATCAATGACAAGGCAGCAGCTACATACAGCACAGCAATGCAGTAATTGTGAGGTCTGAGAAGTGTTTGACAGAATATAGGAAAACACACTACAACACTTCATTTGCCGACTTTTTATCACACTGGGCTGAATACATGTCCATTTCATTCACTTAATTTTGAGGAATAAGAAGTTTCATGACCTAAGCCCATCTATCTTCAAAACAGTTTTAAAAGCTGGAAGCATTGCACATCCAACAGTAAGAAGAAAGTTTTAGAAAGAGCTAGTGAACATCCTTTTGTCACCGGTTTTCTGCATATGTGTCTGCAGAAAGCAATACACATCCTTTAGTTTAGACTTCATCAGCCACTGCATCACCATGGGGTGGGAGGACAAGCCAAGTGTGGAGTAAGGAAAGGAAACTCATCAAGACCCTGAATGCTAGGACAGCTCTTCTGCAGGAAGGAGTCATGGATTAGGTAAAGAGATTCTGAGGCACAGAGCCTTGCTTGAACATGATACATAGGGATGGATAGAAATGAGTATGAGGGTCTATATGTATACACATTCTAAATGGCAAGCATATTTTGTACAGGTATATGACTCAGTTGAAGAATAGCAATCTTTTAATTCCTTTCAATTATGGGGTATGAGACCAGTCAAAATACCTGTAATCCAAAGCATGTGAATTCACAGCTACTTTGTCTTGTCAATATTTGATTAACAAGTACTTTGAGTAGAGTGGTTGCATAGACACAAAGCACTTCTTTTTCTAGATCTAGCCTTTTGAATCTGCAATATCTATATTAACAGTATTAACTTCACAGGAAAGACTTCATAATTGCTTCTGCAGGGAAAGGAGCTTAGGCAGTTCTTAATGCCCAGCTGTTCTCTAAGCTGGCTTCCCAATACCTAGATTTATCTGTTGTATTTCAAAAGCAGTTTATAGAGATAAAATGTTAAGGGGCAACACTTTTCACTGTATCTTTTCTTCTGGTTTTCTTATGTATTCTCGGTTTAGTCACCTTAGATAAGAACACATTTCAATTTCACATTCCCTTAATTAGCTATTACGGACCAAGTCGAGACTATAGTGTGAAATTTCGCATCTCCCCAGCATACCAATTTGACAGTTAGGCAAAAAAGAAGCACAAGCCCGCATGGGAGCTGCACAAACACTCAAAACTGAGAACAGTTTTATACATATAAAAATATAAAAAGCATCTTTAAGGAAGGGTGACTATTTGCCATTTTCTTTAGTCTTTTTGGTGCTGTTATAACCCAGTCCATGCAAAAGCAGGGAACCCACAACCTCTTTCATGCTTCCTCTCTGCTCAACTAAAGGAGCTATTTTCTGTTCATTACTCTTTAGGCTTACCTCTGCACTGCTGCTTCAGCCCTTCTACGTGCGTAAGGAACAATCCGAAAGAAGCAAGGTAAAGTGCTTGGCTGCTTGCTCTGAATGCTGCTCAGGTCTCTTGCATCTCCTCTTGGAGCTTGCTTGCAGAGAGCAAAGGTTCATGGGCAAAACCAAGACCTACTCCAACTAGCCCATCACACAGCAAACAGCTGATACCTTTCCTGCACACCAGTTAAAAAGCAATGAAGAAAAGCAAGATCTCCTTCAGCTGGCATGTACTATTAATAGAAGTCTCACAGTGTAACCATGTGTTGTTGGTAAAGATGGCAATCAAAACGTTATAGCCCTTTGGAAAAAAAAAACCCTAAAATTCAATTTCCATTAAAAACAATACATACAAACAAAAAATCTTTATATCAATTGCAATTAAGCTGATCTCATGATTTTTTCCAGACATCACAAACTGAAAAAAAGGTGCCATATTTCTTCCAGGCATGGTCTTTCTGTCTCCTTGCACCTGCGATTTGTTACAGCTCTTAACTAGCACTATGGATGCTAGAGCCAGTCCACTTAGCCAGACCTTTTCTCCACAATATCACTGGAAGGAATAGTACAGCTACACCTGCTGAGAAAAAGAAAGAAAAATAATAAGCCTTTCCTGTCATCATTTGGTCAGGTCACTGTAGCTCTCAAGTGATAAAATAGAAACTCTTTTATGAGTTAACCCTAAAGCAAGCCCCAAAGTCTTCTTATCACCTGAAACAGAACCCTGTTTAAATCTCACAGCTGAACTGATTCACAGCACTTATTTTATTACAGAGCAGGGCTAGATACTCAGCTGTGGCCATTTTTAACTTCTTTCAGGAACAAAACGGGATTTTTTGACCTGGAGTTGAATTTAACAAGTACATTTGCTGTAAAATAGAAGAGGAGGAGGAGAAGTTTCTTTAAAAACATAAAAATTTTCAGGCCATTTATAATGGATAGAATATGTTCGTTTTATTCACAAAAGATGGTTAAATAAAAGATGAAAGTGGAAGTCTTTATCCTACATAGAAGAAATGTTGGACTGCACTTTTATTCATAATTTTTGCCTGGACTTTTGAACAAGTGCCTTCATTTAAGGGGTGAATGCTAAGATCACAATAGGAATCAGTGAGAGGGAAAGGAATCAGATATTATAGAAAGGTGCAGGGCTGAGGGCTGGAATCTCATCTGTCTAATACCTGGGTGCATTGCAATAAGTAACTAATTTTCATTGCACTCTGTGAGATAAGGGGTGATGATAGCATCTCTGTTATACAATAAAGAAACTGAGGCACAGACACTTTTGCCATACAGGTCTCATTCAGTAGACATAGCACATGGTTTTTCAGATCACTCAGTGTTATACAG
The DNA here is from genome assembly GCF_037157495.1 of Lathamus discolor. Taxonomy (NCBI): domain Eukaryota; kingdom Metazoa; phylum Chordata; class Aves; order Psittaciformes; family Psittacidae; genus Lathamus; species Lathamus discolor. The sequence continues at coordinate 117,262,505 of NC_088884.1, forward strand.
CATTTACTATGGTTAAAGCACAGCCTTTACACCCTGGTTTCTCTTAAAAATATAAGTAAACCATAATCAATCAGCTCTTGTAAACAGCACATTCAGAGCATTCTCATGCCACAGTATGAATTAATAGTTAATAGCAGACAGGTTTGCCTTATTCTTAACAAAAAGGAAGATTGTAAGAAGCCCTCCATAGATTTTATAACACCTGAGGCTATGAAGCCTGTGGTAAAACAAACCATTACATGAACAGACAGAAAGTTTTGCAGATAAAATAATCTGTATGTCAATTAACATTGAGTGGTCTGTTCGTGCTGTCAGCTAGTCTTCATTTTCTGGGATCTGTATCTGATGTTAATGATACAACAGGAGCTAATTACTGAATAGTCAAGTGTGTACAAGAGAAACCCTACCTTTTTTCCCCATTTTTCAACTGAAGACTCACGGCCATTCCCTGTTAATTGCATTGTATGGATTACTTAAGTGCCAACATAAGCTGCATGAAAAAGATAACACTGAACTGGGAGTGAAAAGGATCTGACCTTCTTAGTCAAGGTCACTAATAGTGTAATTATTCTGATAAGCTAGGCATAATGATCTCATGTGCTATCAAGACACCCAGGCTACTCAGTTCCGTAAAAATACACTGCATTTTCCAGTATATAATCCATGTATGTGTTTTTAAAACATGTCTCATGGATTAAAGCTACCCATGCTGATCTGCCTGAACACAGGATTGTGTGCCAGCGTGATGCTGCCAATGGAAAAAAGGTGTTGGAAAGGGTAGTTGCATGCAAGACTGCCTTAAACATCCTTCCCACTGGACAAGCAAAGGCAGGAGGATCCAGGTCTGAATTTCTCTGCTCTGGGCAGGAACTTTGCTCTCTCTCTCTCTCTCACAGAGCTCTGGGAGACTGGGGTTGTGAGTGGCACAGCAAAGGAGTCTCTGCCTCTGCAGCCAAAGAGCCCAGCATCAGTGCATAAGGTCTGGGAACAGCATCAAATTCCCCAGGAGGATGCAGTGGCAACAGGACCAAGCTTCAGCTGCTGTGCTACTTCTCAGGACACGAACGAAGCTGAGTGGGGGACACCTCATGGGCCCCACCAGAAATCCTGGCTAAATCAATCCCCTTGCCTTTCATGGAGTCTCTCTACAGTGTCCCACCAACTACAACTTGCAAATTTCCACCAAAATAAAGTAACTAAAGAGAAATTGCCATCTCTGTGCAACAGGCCCATGTTTGCAGAATCAGGTGAAAAGAGCCCATGTGGGTTTACTGTGGGGTGTAAAGTTCATTGCTCTCACTTTCTCAACACAGTGGGTTGAAAGAAAGCTCAGTCCGCATAATAATCCCTGAATTAAAAAAAAGCCTGCATCTTTATTCACAAGCAAATCACTTCTGCTTGCGCAGTTGACAGGACGAAAAGCAAAGTTTCATTGAACTTCAGGCTGGCTGTACCTTTGTCTTTTTCATCCCCTAAGTTCTACAGATAAATGTCAACATATCCAGGAAAAACCATGTTATGTCATGTGGCTTCCTATAAAACCAAGGCAAGGGTTTTCAGCAAGTAAAAAACACACCTACCTCTTGACTAAGACACTTAAGCAATGTAACACAAAATATCACAATGCTTGCAAGGACCCTTCTTTAACACATGAGCAACCACCATGGACTGTTCTGTTCCACTGCACTGGGACAGCTATCCCCATTGAACAAAAGCAGCTGGGGAAAGGGCTGGGCAGTGAGTGGAAGTGCAGCCAGCCAGCATGCACAAGGCTTCAGAAAGAATCAGCCCTCCGAGGGCATGGAAAGCCTCCAGCCAGAGCTGAAAGCAGACCTGTGCCTCTGTGGTGAAACAAGGTTGCAAAGAAATAATTCATTAGTATTAAAATTAAATTAATTTAATTCCAGTGAACAAAAGCAGTGATTCATGTACCTGAATTTCTACAAAAAATCAGATGTCTTTTGGGCTCCTTTTGATGATGAAGCAATGGCAGAATACATATTTATTTGATGGGAACAATGTCTTTCTAGCCTCTGAAGGAAATACAGGGTTTCCCATTTCAGGCAGGGGTTGGTGTTGGGACTGATCCTGTTCAACATCTTCATCGCTGACGTGGACAGTGGGATTGAGTGCACCCTCAGCAAGTTTGCCGATGACACCAAGCTGTGTGGTCCGGTTGATATGCTGGAGGGAAGGGATGCCATCCAGAGGGACCTTGACACGCTTGTGAGGTGGGCTGATGCCAACCTTATGAAGTTCAACCATGCCAAGTGCAAGGTCCTACACCTGGGTCGGAGCAATCCCAGGCACAGCTACAGGTTGGGCAGAGAAGAGATTCAGAGCAGCCCTGCAGAGAAGGACTTGGGGGTGCTGGTCGATGAGAAAATGAACATGAGCCGGCTTCAGTGTGCGCTCGCAGCCCAGAAAGCCAACCGTATCCTGGGCTGCATCAAAAGGAGTGTGACCAGCAGGTCAAAGGCGGTGATCCTGCCCCTCTACTCTGCCCTCATGACACCGCAGAATTCTATGATTCTATATCAACTTTATATGCTTGTCTGTGACTTGTTCTGTGTATTTGCTGCTCAGTAATATCACCTGCTTGGAAGACTCTGGACTGGGGTAAATATTTGCACTGCCACACTGAATCTGCTGATCAGCATATCTTCTCCCCTTTTGTTTGCTTGTTTTTAAGTGTAATATACCTCTAAGTAAAGGAATTGAGATTTAAGTAAATTAATCATAACAATCATCACACTGTAATGGAGTGTTTTTCCCTCTGTGCTTTTGCATTTATTTAATGATCTTACCAGCAAAGTCTACAGTTGCTCGTGGTGTTTTCAGACATCTACAGAAGTGCAAATGATGCATAAAGATATGCAAGTTGATGGACAGACAGTTATGATGGAGAGGAACAGACAACGTACCTGTCTATTCCAGCATACCTCCTAAATAATGTTTTTTTGCTTCTGGTGCAGATGGTTTTGCTCGATGTGAAACCACTGAGGCTGGTTGAAGAGCTGAGACTCCACAGCTCACAGATAACACTGGAGTGACATTTCTATCTTATTCCCAGATCTAGTTCATCATGAGTCTGAGGCAAAAAGAAGTCCAACAAGCTCAGTAAACAATGAGGTTTGGGAAAATAATCTTATCGACCCTTTAATTTTCACTTAACTGCAGTCTGAAAAGACAAGATGGAACATGTTTTTTCCTCAGTGACCGAGCCACTTTAACCTTTGGCTACACTTTATCAGCTGTTCTTTTTGAGCCTAGATAATTTGTATTTTGACTTCAAAATGAAATACTGTCTCCTCTGATTTCACACAGGTGCATCCTTTCTTTTTGACTGCAGGTCAAGGAAGGCTCTAACTACGCTCTACACAATAGAAGTCTCTGAATTGCTATGTAAGCTGTTAGGAAAATTAATGTATTCAAGTCTCTGCAAACCTCCTTCTTCCTTAATCCTCATTTCGGGGTTGGCAAATCTTCTTTTCCTTGGTGGCTCTACCTCTCCTGTGCAGTATGTGTCTTTAATTACATTTTGCTATACATAATCCAATCCATCCAATGTCGTACATGTGACAACACAGAAAATTGCTTCATAGCTAGGATGACAGTTATGCTGAAGGAAAGCTGTCAGGAATACAAAGAAATACTGAGCTGTTTCCTGCATTTTGAAAGATTCAAGGGTCAGAGGTAAAAACAAAACCAAAAATCTGAACTGCTTCAGGTTTCATTAGTTTCATGTAGTTATGTTAACTTGATAATGAAAAAAAGCAGTAAAAAATACTTGAAATTTACTGTGAAACCTTCCTTAACATGATATTCCCTTGCTCTCTGGAACTGTACACATCACTTTTCTCCTGCTTTGCTTCTCAGACAGAAAGCTTTCCCTGAAAAAGAAATACCTTTTGCCATTGCCATGTGTTTGTACAGTGTATTTCACAAGGTCCACAGCAGCTGGGATCTTTCAGTGGTATGGAAAAAAGTCAGTTAAAAAATATTGCTTTAACAGAAAAAACACATTCCATAGGCTTGCATGCAGCAATCACCCACTAGCACTAATTTGAATCTATGAAAAAGCAAATGGCTTCTGAGGGCTGCAGTAGCAATCGAAAGAACCGCCTGGGTTGGATAGGGAATCAAAACCAATGATGTACACTACATGACGGACCACTGCCTGCGCAGGCTGAAGATGATATTTGAAAGTTACTTTTACAGCTGCTAAGATGATGAAGGACTGCTGTCCAGATGAGACAACATTTCTGCAGTATCACTCGGGAACAAGGAACATCTGGATTTATCTTGTCACTTGGCTTATGCTATAGCCTCCTCCGAGCAAGCCCAGGGTGCCTTGAGTTTGTGAGAGTGTACTTTGCCTTGCCTTGCAATAATTATATAACGACTGCACACAGCATCTAAAAATCATCCCCTTTGGAGGTGTTGCAAGTTGGACGGCAGAAAAATCAAGATATTCCTAATAACTTATCATTTTCAAAACTGTTAGCCAAAATGCTTTCAAAAGCAAACCCATGTTACAAGTATGTTAGCAGTGCCAGGCATTTTCAGAGCTGCCTTGGGTCTTATATACCATTAAAACATTTGATGGGAGGGGCCTTAAATATGGTGCTCGTGTTATACTGTCTGTTGCTGTATTTCTGCCCTAGACAATTAAGCCAGAAATTCCCCTTTTTTCCCTGTCTTCAAATTAAACTCTGCTCACATTAATCTGCTCCATATGGTCATTAGCTGAGTTACATTTCGTATGCAGGATAATAAGATGGGATTTATTGTAGGCATCCCACAATTCCAGATGTGGCTGCGTGGTCATGGGTTGAAAAAGTCAATTCCCCTCTTTGCCCCCCACTTCATTCCTTGTCAGATATTGCTTCTGAGTAGCCAAGTAATATGCCAACGCAGTCTGACAGAGGGCACAGAAGAATGCAAACCATAAATGCCAAATTAATAAACCTGGTGGTTTTCTCTGATGAAAAAAAACCCTGACAGCTTATATTCAGCTATGGAGAAGGAAATACAGCACAAGTGAACAATAGGTAGGGATGGGAGGATTGCAAATTTCTCAGTTCTAAACATGTTATCTTAAATAGACAAGTCTTTCTTCTCTCTTCATCTCTCGTTTTTCCCCCTGCAATCATTCAATGAATACTCTGCTGCCTGCTGCAGTGTAATGAAAAAGAGCAGCTGTGTATCGATGTTTCCACAGTAATTGAAGAAAAAGGCAAATAGTCTTTATTTTTTTTTCCTTTCTGCAATCATGCTCTTCTGATATGAGTGGTGGGTTATAGGCAGTTATTCCAGTGGATGTCAACAATGATACTGTGATTAAATTTTATCTTGTCACATCTGTTTAGAAATAATACATAACCCTTAAAAAATCTAGGTTATGATTTCTTATTAGCTGTGTCATGGTTTATAGTACTCTCCAGAAACATAGAATAGTTAGGGTTGGAAAGGACCCCAAGATCACCTAGTTCCGACCCCCGTGCCATGGGCAGGGACACCTCCCGCTAGACCATGTTGCCCAAGGCTGTGTCCAACATGGCCTTGAACACTGCCAGGGATGGAGCATTTACCACTTCTTTGGTCAACCTCTTCCACAGTAAGTTTTTCTTTATATGGTTGAGGTCTATTGACAGGATTATAGGAAAAAATATTGTCTGATCCTGATGATATAATGTGTTGAATAGCACACTTCATTATAAAACTGAATTTACTAGAAATGAGAGCTGGAAGTATATTCCCCATGACAACTAATGTCAGTGTGTTTACGAGCTCTCTGCGTATTCTAGATTACCCTACTCTGAACAATGGATATAATTATTATAGAAACATCAGCTTCACAGTGTTTTCAAGTTTACGGAGGAGGCTAGTATTTATTTTGTGCATCTTTTCCCTGCAGCATCCTTGCATTTAAGGAGGTGAATGGGCAGTTGTTGCAGTGAAAACAAGAGAACCCCAGGGCTGATGAGCTTTTAGGTGTCTTCGGTCTGCATTTCCAGGTGTCAGCATGGAAACACTTAGAAGAGACAGAGCATGGCAGTGAGAAGGTTATCATGTTTCCTATTTCTTTTTTCGATTACAAAAATAATACAAAGGATGACTCCTTGTCCTCTACAATACACATGCCCACAGATCAGGTAAAGCTGCGCTTGCCAATACTTCCCTGCGAAAGGACTTCTGGAATGAGATGCCAGCCAGAAATCAGTGTAGCATCCTTACATCAGTTTAGGCATCCAATCTTTGCATGTTTATCATTAATCCCTACATCCAAGTTAAAGTTTTGCCTCTTATTTGTCAAAGCCTCTTGCAGGTTTTCCTCTGGTTAAGCTACAATCTAACATGTTTGTGAAGGCACTGCTGTGCCTGAAGAGTGTGGGTCTGCATGGAGGGGTGGCATGGGCTGGAGCCAAGGACTGCAACCTGTGCCTTCTTATTTAGCTGTGTAGCACCTCTCACATGGTTTTGATTTTTGGGGTCTTGCCATAGGAAAGTATTAATGATGAAAAACGCTGCAGAAAGTAGAGCAAGTGCTTTGGAATGGCTAAATTCTTTTCTCTTTTTCACAGGAGTTAAAGGACCAGCATTCGCCTACTTGGTTTTTAGCCAGTAACTTGACCGAGAGCAATTCTCTCGATAAGCACAAAACTCAGAAATCTTTGGCAGTGATACTTGCTTAAGTAGAAGACGCTGACACTGATCCGGCTGATACAGCTGTATACTTGTGGGGTTTTCTGCTATTTCAGAAGTGGGGGGTTGTTTTACCTCTCTCTGTTGTGATTTGCTCCTCTCCAGCTACCAATTTTAGAGGCTGAGAGGTTTTAACATGATGAGAACTCCAGGGAAATAACAACAGAATTGCTTGTACCATTTCTTTTGGGACTACTTCTGTGTTTTTACTCTAATCCCAGTGTTTTGGTCATGCAAATAGAGATTATGTGAAAGAATACAGATGATGTTAAGCTACATAATTCCTTCCCTCCTGTGAGCACAGACTGGCAGCACCTTGGCTGGAAATCTTTCAGATGTATGGGGAGATCAGGGGAGGTTCAAAGAAGATTTCTTTTGAGTGGCATAGGCAGTGCTCCTGTTTGGATTTGTGTCCGACCATTCAGGTTAACAGCAAAGAATCCTCGGCAGTGAAGGGAGCAATATGCAGGGAGGCCACAGTTCTGCACCACGTGCTTTATGCAGCACCTATCACCAGTATTCAGCGAAAACGTATTAGAAGACAAAACCTCCACCATGCACTTATCAGAAAGGGTGTATGAAATAACAGGGTATAGGAAGGCAGAATACTATACCTGCTTGTTGGTGTGGTGGCAGAGCTGAAGGAAGAGCACAAGCTTTCTAGCTGTGGCTCCATCAGTAGCAAAGCTGACAAAACCTTCCTGTCACATTAAAACTAAAGGCAGCTTTGCAGTTTTGCTTGAATGAGAAGCAGGGGTTTCATAGAAGGAACTTGTGCAGCAACTCATAAGACACCACCAAACTTGGCATGCCAAAATTAGTGGCAAAATACTTGGGGATTTCTTCTTTCATCCCTCCACCATAAATGCACCTCTTCTGTAACCTGACCTTTCCAGCTCTTGATTTATAACGTGAACTCCTTTTCAGTGGTCAAAATGAATGAAGCTCCCATTTTGTCAACAGTAGAAACAGCTTACTCCTGAGGCTGTGCTCTGGATCTCTCCTAGATGGGATAGGATAAAGACTGAGGGAGGTCTGCAGAGGAATGTGTCCAAGGAGCACCTCATATATCTTCTCCATATTTTCAGAGCTGCCCAAAGAACCACCATATCACAGGTGACTGGCCAAAACAGGCATGTACCATTGCTTCATAGAGAGCTGAATGGAAGAGACAGACCTGAAATGAGAGTTGGGAAAAAGAATAGAGCAGAAGGTAGAGAAATGAAATGATTTACGGCTATCTAACAAAGCTAGGGGTGATAATAAAAGCCTGATTTAGTGGAACGGACATAACAGAAGAAGCAGGGAAAAGCAGATCCACTGATAAATGAGGGGGATAATCAGATTAACAAGAATTTTATAATGGCAGGGTTAATAAACTGTTATAGCAGTCACCAGAAGAGAAAAAAGGTGAAGAGGTATGAGGGATTATGCATTAATGAAGACCTAGATAATAGGGATGAAACAGTTCAGTGAAGTAATGGAATAATATTGTGGAATTTTTAGGAGAAAGTTTTAGTTAAAAGATGAGATTAATAAAAAGGTGCTGAAATCTCCATCATTTTTCAAATTCAAGCTACAAAGTGTTCAGGAAAGCCAAGAAAAATTGCTGACATAAAAGGGCTCAATTCAAGGGCTGGTGGAGATAATAGTGTCCATTAACAGTGAGACACAGTTACCATATCCTCAGCAGGTTTGGATTCAGACCTAAGCAGGTCATGCGGGGTGCTCATTCCTTCAAGGTGAGACTCTCCTGGACTTTCTCCAAAATAGCACTCCAATGTGTGATAAAATTTTAAGTTCAAAGTCTGCTTTCTTATCTGCCGTGTGACTCTGAAGTTGCTCGTAGTTAAGCATGGGCTTTGCTCAGCTGGAGCCTGATTGCTCTGCAGTTTCAACGCTGACCCCATCTGAATGTGGTTATTTCCATCTTCCCAAGCTTTGTAGTCCGGACGTGCTGGTAGCCAGTGCACGGGAGCTGCCACATTCTGTAATATGCCTTTCCCAAAAGGGAAGGAGTGAACTAGATCCATAAACACGTTGTTACAAATGAAGAATTCAAATTAAGGTTATTTGCTTTGCAGAAGATTTATCCTGCCCCTGTGTCCATAGCAAGAGCCATCAGTTTCTGATCGAGGTAAAATGTAGTAAAAAAAGATGTGACTGGTAACTGATTCTTTTAGTAATACACTGCAGAATAGCTGGAGTTCTTGACATACTTTATAACTGTGTACTGAAAATGTGGTTTCTGTGGACATACATAGGTTTTTACCTCTGTTAAAAAGAAAATATGTTGATGATGATTTTAGTGATTTTCACACAAAAGGATTTCTGCCTTCAGATTACAAATGCACAAAAGAGAGAAGAGTGGGGACTACAAACTGCTTTCTAGCTTGACATTTATTTTATATGTGGAATTGATAGACAGATCTGTGGCTGCTAATTAGGAAGGGGCCAATTCCTTAGCTCGGAAGGCATTTCTATTCAAATTCATTCATATCCACATTAAAAGAGGATTATGAAAGTGTTTACCTTTTTATGTTCCAGTTAGCAACCATATTCACAGCAACTCATATTCACAGCATCTCAACGTTTAAGAGATTTTTATGCACTGTCTGGAAAATTATTTGTATCAATAGTTTTTCTTTTATAAACTGTATTAAAACTACTGCCATCAGACATTCTGCTGTTGGCAAGAGGCAATTCAAATACTAATCCAGTTGCATGCTTATGGGGGAGAAAGTGCATGCAGGCTCCTTATATCCCCAACAGGGTAAGGTTACTGGAACTGAAGGGTGTTTTGCCTAAGGATATTGTTTTTTCCTAAAATGTGAATTTTCCTGTAATGCATTGCAGCTGTTATCAATAGGAAGACTATAGGGAGTTTCCTGTGGAAGCAGAGCTGCAGCTAGCTATGAATATTGCAAGGGGTACTCTGCGGCTGCTGGCACTGCTGGCTGGAAGTTAGGTAGCCCCTTCTTTCTGGCTGTCAGCATCCTCTTGGTCAGAAGGTGGCTGGAGACAAACCTCCTTTTCTCCAGCATATCAGCATTACTAGTTGTGCTGTTGGATTTCCTGTTGCTTTTGCAAGTTTATCTGGAAAGCCTTGGATGCATGCCTAGAATTCTCTGGCTCTGTCACTGCGCTGTAGAGCTGCTCTGTTACTGGACACCTGATGTCTTCAGTGATGAGGGACTATGTGTGCAATACACAAAAATAACTCCTCAGTCCTGCTAGTCTGATATCATCATTTCCCCTGCTTCCTTCATTTCAGGTAACTCATTAGTGAGTTGTAACAACCCTTCTTGCTTCCTGTTTTCAGTTACTATAAAGGAAATGTAAGTAGTAATCGGCTCCACTAAGGACATGTACAAAGTCTTCCACTAGACTTGAAGCAATAGCTTAGTTTGTGGTTACTTGGCTCAGAAACAGACCCAGCCCAGCAGTCCCATCCAAGAGGCAGTCATGCTGAAAAGAAGAAAAACTCCAACAGTTTTATCAAATTCCAGAGAGATTTGCAGTTTTTCTGAGCAGTAGGATGCTTGTGGGAACACATTTCATCCTACCAGAAGCTTCACATTAGTTTAATGTTAGCTTCATGTGAAATATGAGCTTTCTGGGATTGGATAAGTGGATAAAAAATTCACAGTTTTTATTTGAGCCTTTTTCTATGATCATCTAATGATTTCGCTTTGTTTGTGTGAGTTACAAACTTTGTAAAAGACACAAACTCATTTCTATTTAGACTAAGAGAAATGTGCTCATTTAAGTCTGTATTTTTTAAATGAATGACTGCTCTTCAAAAACCTGATCACCTAAGGAGCCATTCCTTCCTGCACAGCATGCCTTTCATTTTTTTGAAGTCTCCAGATAAAATGATTGTATTGTTTCTCTATATGAAATACTAATTCATTTCAACCAAGCTGTCTTCTTTTTTTTGTCTGAAGTGCTGTCAAATAGAATCTCAAAAATTACTTTTCTTACTAGAGGGGGAAAAAAGCTTTCACCAACATTTACCATCATTCTCACCTGTTCTGAAAGCAAAGTGTCACTGGAAACTTTTTAGATTAAATTTGAAGAGGACTGATGTTATTAATTTCATTTCAGTGTGATTTATAATCCACTCACCTAAATTTTTAACCCTACTCATACATAATTACACATACAAATTCAATCGCATTTTTTGTTTTGTTGTAGGTCTTGTTTGATGGTACTGTGCTGTTAAAAATATCAGCACATTCCTGAACTTCAGGCTCATGGGGTGAGACATTCAGATAACATGCTAAATGAGTGACATGAATGCATTGCATCCATTCATAAAACCTGTTCATTAATTTTTTTTATGTTTTTCTACAGGATACAGTTTGTTTCGACACGTTACAAATATTGAGTATGGAAGCTTAAACATTGATGACTTAAGTGCCCATGGCAGGGGGGTTGGAACTAGATGATCTTAAGGTCTTTTCCAACCCTAACTATTCTATGATTCTATAAGTTTCTAATAGTTTATTTCTAGGTAAAGGTTTCAAAGGTATGATGGTATCTTGCCTTTCTAGTATACCTTTCATCCTTCTAGTGGATGGTAGCACCCACTGGAACTCCCATCTGTGTTTTTGAAAGTCCCTACTTTCAGGCATCATTTGCTGGCCTGATTCTAAAACATCTGAGCCCTCCTGCTTTGGGGTTGCATTCAGTGCATTCAAACACCAAACACATTCAAACACATTCAGTATATTCAAACACCAGACTTTCCATTTCTACTTGGAATTAGAGAAACCAAATATTTAAGTAATATTCCTAATGCAGAGAAAGGCAATATGTGCTATATATCTAAGTTTCCCTCTCACTCATGGTAATAATCCTTATGCAGATGATTTTGGTGATCTTAAGATTTCAGGATATTTTGAAGGAGTCCTACATGCAACAGAGTAGGGAATACAAAGTCAAGACCTCTGTGGAGTAACACTAATAAGACAGCACAGGCAAAACGCTCACCCGGAGTCTATACTGATCATAGGAGATCATCCTAATCATAGATGAAAGAATGCCAATACTAGTTAAATACAAAGAATGATTGGAAGTGGTCAGAAGGGAGGGACATGTGTGTGTATATATATATATATATATTGCATAAATGTATAAATTAAGAGTTTGGGAAATTTTACATTAGGAAGATAACTGCAAGAGAGTAGCACCAAGCATTTCTGAAAGTACCAACCGTAAGAACAGCAGTACTGTGTTATTTAGCTGCTTCAGTATGGTTTTTGAGCCTCTAGGGAAAGAGAAAAAGCAGGGCTGTGATAATAACGTAACAAAAATAAACTAAACCAGCAGAGAAATGAAGTTACAGGCCAAGACGAGGACACACACTCTTGTTTACAGGTCTTGCATAAGACTGGCGGGGATGAATGTACAATACAAGATCTGTTCCGCTTCTGTCTTGCTGCAAGTCTGAACTAGACCTGGCAAAAGGGTGAAAATATTACTTGGCAAAGACTTCAAGTAATTCAAAATCTGTTTTGGCTTCAATAATGGTTACAATGAAAACTGGTGATTTTTAAATCCTTAGGAAAGAAATACTGGAGAAAAAAATACTTTACTTGGAAGCTCTTTTCTGAATAAAGAAAACATTTCATTCTGAAAATATTAGAAGATACAATAACAAAGAACTGAAAAAAGATGCAATTACAGTTATAAGAAATTCATTTCACAACGTCAAAATGACGCCTAGCTTTGATCTTTTCAGCATTAGTATTGAAGAACAGGAGAGTTGCAAAGATTTGAGAAAGGGAAAGAGCACCTCTGCTTTAGAGGAGGAATGTACCAGGAGGAGTAAGAGGATTAGAGGGGCTTCTGACTGTGCCAGCTCAAGTGGGTGCTGCCTGCTTGGAAGATGAGGATTGCAGTATCAGAATTATTATCCTTTGTCCAGTGCCTCCCTCCGTGCCCTGCTCCAGGTGCAGGTTTAGTGTGCATGGTGGGCTGCTTTCCCTCTCCGGCTCTCATTAAACAGATCTTCAGTTCATGCTTGCATCTCTTACTCAGTATAGTTGCTGTCACCAATAATACATTCTCTTTGATTCTCTTTCTCACTTTCTTCCCTCCACAGACCTCCCAAAGACATCAGGAAATTTGTATTTCTATCTTAACAGTGCAAGACTTGGGAACAATGGAGACAACTCAGGACACATGCAACTGGGAATGGCATCACCAACAAGTTCCTATTTGACGTATATGCGGGTGTGCCCTACACAGCTCCTTTGGCTCACACGGCTCCCCAGTCAGACTCCTCTTGTGATTATAGCCATTTGGCTAGGATTTTCAAAGCAATCTCTGCATACCTTTAATGAAATGGGAGAAGTCAGTACTCCTCCATTCCACCCTGCTCCCACCCCCCAGCAGAGAGATTTACAAGGAAATAGGCTTTTTAAAAATAAGCAATAAAACAGCTGAAAAGTGCTGGAAATGTTAACATAATTTTTATCACACGTTAGCACACTTCAAGTCAAAAGTGGTTTCAGGTCCACCTGTATCGTTCTACACGAGAGACTTGTTACTTGGAAAGCTAGTCTTTGGTCTCTTTTGGGTTCCTTTTTTTGTTTTCGGAAGGAAAATGGGTGGTTTAGTTTCAACATTCAGTTTTAAAATGCTGCCTGAGTGTACTACCTTGGTACATGATTTGCTTTGGAAGACTTTCCAGACTCTGCCGCTTGCATCCAAGGGTTTCCTTAGTCTGCCAACGTATGTCTAAAGCAAGCAAAGCATTTAGTCACTCCAGGACAGTTGCAGGTGTGCCTGCAATTAAGCTTGTGCTTCAGGGTTTTTTGTGCCTAAGCTGGTGACAGAACACCTCCAAAGATTAAAGCCACAGTTTCAGAGTGCAGTCTCTAGCAGCTGCTGCTTCTGAGACTGTTCAGTGAAACAACAGGATTTGCCACTCTGTTCCTCTGGTGTTTGCTGATGAATTTTTGAAATAAAGATTACTAGAACAATGTCGTTGTACTTCTCATTCTCGTATTAATGTAATGGATGGCTTGCCAGCAAAAAGGAGCAACGAGCCACAAATGGTGTGCCAATGGAGAAAACACGTCAACGTTGTAATGATGGAGTTAAATCTGAGGTGTGACTGTCTTTGCTATTCAGAAAGAATGCCACTCAGATTGAAAATACAACCTTATAAGAAGGCTAAAGAAAAAACTTGTGCTTAGAACAACCTTGAGTCCGCATGCAGATATCCAGCATTCAAAAGGGAAAAATCCAGCTCAAACATTGTAGATAAATACAGTTGAGTTCAGCGCAAGAGTAAAATGTAATTCTATCAACACACATAAAACCCCTAAAGGATGGCAAAAAGAGAACTGCTTTCCGATCACAACAATTAGCAGCTGGCTGACGTCCCACAGTAGGAAGACTGGCATCCTTTTTTGCATTTTATTCTAATGAGTGCAACTGTGGAAATAGCATTATTATTTGTGTAGGCCCCGGTCCAAGACAGCACTTAATCTTATCAGCAAGAATTTTAACCCCAGCATACGGCTGAGGCAAATAGGTTAGTAAGATTAAAGAGCGATTAGTTGTTCGCAGCCATGGTTCAAGGAAGCGTCTGTGTGTGCATAGTACACTTTGCCGTGCAGGTCCTGGGGACATCCAGCCCAAGCTTTCTTGTTGGCTTTCCTCTAGGAAGGATTAGGGAGTAGGGATAGTGCCTGCTGGAGGGGCAGCATCCGCAGGACAGTGTAGGCTCTTGGGAGTGGCTGGAGGAGAAACAAGCTAAACCAGCAATGGCCAAAGCAGCAAGTGGCACAATGCCACTTCCTTTGGCCTCTCCCTTTGTTTGCCTTACAAAGCCCAGCTTTCTCATACTGACAACCGTTTCAGTGCCTCAACAAGTTGTAGCTCAGGCTACACAGGCTTTACATCTTCCTCTGACTTGTCCTTCCGAGGCCCTGCAGCAATGCAAACAAATCGCCAAGAAAATAAAATTAGGCATTTACATTTTGTGTATTTTTTTGATCTGAAAAGGAAACCTGATGGGAAGCAAATGAGAAGTGCAAGTGATGCCAGCCAGTACATTAACTCTCACTGTTTTGGGATGGGGTTTTTTTGGTGAAAGGCAACTTGGTGAGAAAGCTTAGTTTTCCCTTCTGTGTGTCGGTACCTCCTGCAGCGTAGCATCTACCTGTAGGTTCACAAATTATCTTTGCTTTAATAGCTGTGCCTTCCAAGCTGAGCTAAGGTTTCTTATTCTTTTCCCCCTCCTTGAAATTGTTATCTTGCACATTCACTGTTTTAATCTGCTGCATGGCTGCCTTTGCCTGGCCATTGGATCTAGATGAAACAATACTAGGAAAGTTGTATTGTTGTATTTGCTTTCTTTTAAATTATTTATCCTTATATCCTCTTTCTGTAAATGTCTTTTGTGACAGCAGTTCTATATTTTCAGAAGACTTTTACAGTCCTTGATTTTGACCTTGGAAAATTATTACCCTTTTGCTTATGTGGTTTTTTTTTTTTTTAAGGTATTGTTTCTTTTTTTTTTCTTACGCAAGAAAGAAACAGAATTCATACAAATAGAGAGAAAGCCTTAAAAAAATCAGGTGTCTTGACCCTTTAGCCTTCTGTTACAGCCCTTCTGTACTACTTGGAGTCTTTCATCTGCTTTAGGAACACTCATGATTATTTTAGAACAGTTTAGTGAGTTCCTGCCCAATTACTTCACTGCAACATCCCAGCTAAGCAGCTTTTCTAGGCTGTGTGAAGGCTTTGAGTGCTAGCCAGGATATTCTGAAGCACCTTCCATCAGGACATGCTGCCTTCAGGAAAGCTGGTGGCACAGACTGGTAGAACAAACTTCAGTTAAGCTACACCATCAGAGAAAGAGAAATACAGTTAAGTTCACGAAACTATCAATATTCCCCCAGATCCACCCCGAAATGGATTTCTACTGCAGTCTTTGTTCTTTTGTCATCAGGGACATCTCTGTTTATGTTAGTTACATGTCTAGCATACAGTACTTGAAAGAGTTTTCATTGGGTTTCATTTATCTCAAGTCATAGAGTCATAGTAAATAACCTGTACAGTTACGTCGGGGTCGAAGCAATATCTTCTAATGTAATTACAAGCCTATAAAAGCCTAAGGGTCGTATGCAGGTCCATAATGCAGTATTCATCACTACAATAACTAATTTAGAGCTGCCTGCTGATTCTACCTGTTTTCATTAAAATGCATTGAAACATCTGTCTTTTTATTTTCCCTTTTAGACACCTATGAAATCCATAGGTCTGCTCTGAGCTGGTGCCTTCCATATCACTGGGACACAAGCAGGTGGTCACATTACTTTCAGCTGATGCTACCTGAAGGCAAGCCAGATTTTACAATACCCATACTGAAATATTACTTCTTGAAGATCCAGTATTATTTAGACTTTAAAGAAATGCCATATTGGGCAGGTTAAAGCTCCTCACTGATAAGAAAAATCAATTCAGCCAAGTTTGGTAGCTGAAGTGTTGTGACATATATTTGCTCATCCTTTTTCTTTTTTTTCCCCCAGTGATCTAATCCATAATCCTCAACTCTAAAATGCAGGACATTGTCGTATCTTTTTGTCCAAGACTCGAACGGTGTGTGCTGTTCTATGCTCTGGAAAGCCTAAATTGCCATTTTAAAATCAGTTGTGTAAGCGGCCTTATATTCTCGTCACCTTGAGAGCAGCTGAAGGTGCACAGAAGCCTTGGCACACCTTCACATATCCTTGTGGCATTTTACAACAAATGCTCTTGAGACAGAAAGAGCCAAAGTCACATGCTGGAATAGCTTAAAGGATATGAAAGATGTGCCAAAAATGTGGTGTTTCTCAGAGCTATCCAGTCCAGCCCAAAGGTATTGTTTAATGAACTCAGCACCCTATAAGGCCCTTGTGAGAGGTTACAATTGGTTAAAGCCCCTGTGCAAAGCCCCTGTAGAGAAACAAGTTTAGCTCAGGGAAAAACCTGATTCAGTCCCCTAAAGGCAGAATTTGGCTTGGAATCAAAAACACAAGAGCAGAAATTCTCCCTACCTGCCTCGCTGATCGAGGGACACTTTACCTGCTGTTTGCAATACAGACCAATGTCACCTGCACTTTCCCTGCCAACAAAAAGTTATCAACCCAGCTTTGATATTTATTGCTGGAGATGTAAAATGTATGAACACCCCAAAGCAGTTTTTCTGTCTCAAACTCAATTTGCAGCACAGGCTGCAAAGCTCATATAAAACATCCTTTTCTTCCGTTTGGCAAATTGAGTTCCCACTGGATTTTTTTTCCTCCACTTCAGAGAAGGGATGGGATGTGTCTCCCACATAGATTACTTGTGCAGATGTTCTCATCTCTGTCATAGCCCCAGCTCTCCCCTTCACTGGGTTAAGCCTCCTTGAGTCCCAGCTGAGGGACAGTGGAGGAAGCCCTGTTCCAAACTGGATTACGTTCCTCATAGCATCTTCAAAAGACATGGGAAAGGGATCCAAGAGCCTGCATTTGAAAATTCCTCTGTACACTGTCCTAAGTGATTGCCCTGGGTGATTCTAAAAGGCATGGGTGATGTTGGAGTGGTTACAGAACCTTCTGAAGGGAGATTTCTGCTTCACCATGAGTGGCCTTCATGGTCCACAGAGCAGAGGTTTAATTTAAACTCTTTAAACAAATACGAGCTACCGCGGGCTGAGCTAGAGGGCCTATGGTGATTTTGTAAGATGCCTGATGGAATCTCATCTCCCCTAAGTATCAGCCAGCAAAATCTGCAAAATACACACAGCTCAGGGCTAAATGTATGCAGTCCTTTTTCTTTCCCAGGTATTTCAGATGCATTTTTTGCTAAGAGCATATAGCATATTTTGCTGCTAATGCACAAATTGATGATTCTCATAAAAATACCTGAGTTCTCAGCTTCTCAAAAAAAATACACCTCACATTGATCACAGTGTGGCAAACAGTGTAAGAAGGACTGATTTTAAACTGTGCACCGCAGAATCAGTTCGGAAATTTCAAAATACATCATGAGATGACTTCGAAAATGTTTCAATCAGCCTTCAAGGGGCTCAAAAATCCCTCCACTCTGATTTTGCCCTGTCCTTGCTGATGCTGTAAGCACTACCAGCAAGGTGCTAATGAGGATTTTTGTGTGTGTGCAAGTAGGGACATATCTTTTAACAAAGAATTTGACTAATCTGACAAGGTTGTTTCTCTATAAGCAGCCAAACATCCGTCAGCCTGTAATGACTTCTTCTGATCAATAATGACATGGCCAGATTCGAAACTGGCAGGCTGGAGGCAAAAGGCTTTGTACCATGTTACTAATCTCCTGAGCAATCCAGTCCCCTCCGAGGGGCTGCTTTCTAATGAGTACATTCTACACTGAAAATGACAAATGGCTTCAATTAAAAAGAGATCTTTGGGAAAGCATTCCTGTTGTTGCACGAGGGATCCTACAGTATTACTCATTTATTCTTTTAGGCCACCGGAGTTAATATGCCAGTTCTATAAATTAAAAGTTTCTGTGTTAATCATGAAGAAAGATGCCTGGGAGCAGCATCACCTTGGGATGTGAGCCTTTCCTTCCGCAGTTACAGTGAAATAGGAAGCACAGGCTGCAATTAAGAGATGTGCTTCCAAAAGCATCATTGGTATGTACAGAATTGAAGCCCTAGCTCTCTTAGGGCTTTACAGTCATTACAGGTGCCACTTCGAAAAGACAGCAAGGATTGCAGACACTGCAACAGTAAGGGAACTCAGTGGGCTTAGTAACCACAAGAGAGGAAAAAGCCCACTGTTCTCTTGTTACTGTGAAGCAGCAGGAATGAGGTAGAAAGGCCTGCTCCTGCAAAACTGAGCTTTCAACAGGGAGTTTTGCTTCTTTACTCCTCCTTCCAGATTATTTTTCATGCCGCCACCTGCAACACAAGCACCTTCTTTCAGCATTGGTTGCTGGAAACAGGAATGGAAAACTAATGCAGGAGTCCAAGTGCACAATAGCTCGCTTTGTGCACCCCGCACGCCTTCTGACCACTTCAGTGGTGAGCTTTTCAAAGTTAAGCTTTTAATTCAGATATTCAGGGTCTGATCCTGACATTCCTCCTGAAGCCTGAGGTCACGCGAAAGCTGTGCAGATACTAATGCTCCTCGCAGATGTACACACCAAGCAATTCCAAGTCCATCTGAGTCACAGAGTAGAACGTTCAGGAGGTGAAGAGGAGAGACTATGCTAGAAGAAATATAAATCCTTGTCTCTGTTCTAAGTAAACTATATTAGAAGCATGTCATTGTGGTAAGGCAACAAGAAATGCAGTGAAGTTTAGGGGCTCACCTAATTTGATTATGCTTAAGTTTGCTGCTTAAGCATTCCTGAAGGAAATGAACGGGAACAGAGAGAGACTCTACAGCAGCACCAAAGCTTTTGGCCTGAGGTCTTCAGATAAGCAGAGGCTTATGGAGGATTTGCACCCACTCTGCAGCCCCCAAATCCTCAGCGCTCATCAGGCTGTGACCAGCTATCCCAGCATGACTTTGAGCAGCCCCACCAATTTACATCCCACTCTTGTTTCACTGCTGGAAGCCACAGGAGCACCTGACAGATCACCCAGCCTCACTCAGCCTGTGCTGCCCTGAGTGATGTTGCACAAGGAGGTTCACATCTCATTCTCTGTCTTTGTTACATGGAACATGAAATCCACCTTAGCAAGATATCTGTGGTATCATTTGTTTCAGCTTTGTTACAAATTTGAATTTTCTGATGCTTCTTTTCTACTGTATGAAGTGCTGAGGAGTCTGTTCAGATTTATAGTTCACTGATCTCTGCTGAAAGTATCTATTATGATAAGCAGAGGAATGAATGGAAGAAAAAAATGTCTCTCAGCACTCTCAGAGAGGTGAAGTTCTCAAGAACAGCAATCACGGAAGTTATAAAACAGCTACGTTTTGCAAGTGTAGGTCTGAGCACATGTCCCCATCAGCTCTAGTGAACTGCATCATACATGGGTGTATGTCAGTATATTAATGTCACTATTAACCAACTGATAGAAACAGGGCGTCTGCAGAATCCCAGAGTGAGAGAAATGAACACCAGCAATAGGATTCAATTCGGTGGTAAGTGTATTCATTTTCACCTGGAAGCAACTACACAGAGCAATATGAACTGTAATTCAGAGATGTTAGGAACATTCAGAGGGCTTTAACCTGAAGAAGCACCAAATGTCACTACAGTTATACATACATAGCAGCCCAAACTGCTGTGTAAGAAGTCATTTAAAGGCTCAAGGCAGTTTGAGGATTTTCTTAATGCTAACATTGATATTGCCAGGGCACCAGCTTTATAGTTCAGTGCTATTTTTTACATCATTTTTATAAGGAGGATTTAAAGCTCTGTCTTCGAAAAATCAAGACAACTTTTGTCCCAGCTTTAGTCCTGTAGTTTTCTGGTTCATGTACCTCATATAATTTGAACTGCTAAGAGGGAAAAAAAAGCTCACCTTGCTAGCTAGCTTGTCTACCTCCCTGAACATTCTCAGAGCCAGGATCCAAAGCCTTGACATTTTCTATTCTTGTAAGTACTGCAGAATTATCACAGCAAGAGAAATGTAAGAGACTCTCTGGCTCTTACATCACACCAGTGCTAACCAAGTGCTATCTGCAGGGTTTTCATCAAACACAAATCTACACTTCAGCATAGGGAATCGAGGTTATTTGCAACAGCTGCTGATTTATTTGATTGCTATCATGCTTAGGGGTGGCACTGTCTCCTTTCATGTCTGTCAGCACTTAACAGACAAGAATGGTTAATTGTAATTACTAACTATCACTAAACCTGTGCCAAAAATCAACTTGACTTCAGACTCCTGGCTGAAATACTAGTAGCCTGCACACGTTTCTCTGCTCATTCCTCCCAAAACCGAGCAGACTTTCTGCTTTTCTGGGCAGGAGAATCCTTAGTGCTTATGAGAAATAATGTAATGGAAGAAGAGCAGGAGAGGACAATGAAAGGACCTAGATCTTATCTGCCCTTTCTCTTGTGCCAAGTGTGCCATTCAGCTGCACCTTAGCACCTTGTCAGCTGTGGCAGACCACGGAGGTGGAGCAGGCATCTTTTGGAAGGGCTCTCCTACATCATTAGCTCAGGCTCTCTTGGCTTTTGCAAGCTGCAGCTCTAAGTAAGAAAGTGGAGACTTCAGCCTAGTTTCCAAATGAAGAGAGTCAGTATCATGTGTTATCACAACTAGCACCCAGTATATTCTACACCTTACAAAGCTGTGCAGTGACTTAGGTGCTGAAATGTCCTAGGGTGTTAGCTCAGAGAGCTGACAGGGTGTAATCACCCTGTTGAAAAGCAGGGCTAGCCACCACAGAAGAACAATGTAATACTTGGACTCTCATGCAATCTCCTACTGAAGGCCAGGCAGCCTGTAGGTGGCATGGACATCAGTCAGTGTCAGTAACCTCTACTTGAGACACCCTGGCAATACAGGACTGGCTTCTATTGCATAAAGCTTCCCTTCTTCCTTCCTCTGCTTAGGAATTATCTTGGGAAAGATGAAGTGGTGCAACTGGAGTGGGAAATACAATTGCTGAGGTAAGCAGGGACACCAGCAGTCTCAAATAAAGAGCAGGAAGTGAAAGGTGGCAAGAACAAAAAATGCTGTGAATGATTTGCACATAAAAGTGCATGACAAACTACCTCTGGAGAATCAGTAAATGCATTGTAACTCATGTATCAGTACCTCCACAGACTCACAGTTCATTCAGAGATGACAGGTATTCCTCAGGATTTCCAAATCACGGAGGGAAAGCAGTAGGTGTACAGGTGGTTGTGAATGGATTCCTATCCAAAATAACAACAAGAAAATAAGGCAACTCGAAGTCCACGCAGCTGGAGTAGGGACTAGTGAAGATACACTTGAATAACCTTGAAACTAGCTGAAAGGAGTGCTGCAGTCAGCATAAGATGTCAATTAATTCGTTGTTCTAAAACTGCAGTCAGAGCCAAGCTGGGAACATGGAGGTGTCACTTAGTTTAGTTAAACATGGCAGTGGAGAACAGCCTCTCGTTTCTGTTGCTGCTTCTGGCCAGGTGCATGTAGCACTGGTAGTGCTGGTAGCTCCTGGAGGAACCTGTCACCCCATCCAACACCAAGCCCTTTGTGACCAATGCCATATGCCTGCTCACAGGTCTAGAGCTGATTGCCCAATGTGGTGCCACTCCCCCTCTCTTTAGCCTGATTGAAAGTGCAAAGGAAAGAACCCCCTCCCATGCACAGCCTCCTCATTATGACCCACAGTGTGGTGCCCTTAAATAACACCTTTTTTATGTAGGTCTAATTGGCCAATATATAGTAGCTGTTATTGGCTCCTTTGAGTACTCACACAGCACAGTGGGCGTGCCTGTATGTCATTTATCATGTCAAACTCATTTTCTTTTACATGGTATTGTTCCTGCTTTTCTTCTTCCAAAGAGTTATTATTTTGAGTGAATTTCCTTTGTAATTAAGTGCCTTGGTTGCCATTCCCAGCTATGGAAAAATGACAAAGGCAAAAAATGAAAGAGCCACCTCCTCAAATTGGTCTGCATTCATCAGGGTTGCCTGCCATTTGTGGAGACCAGCAGATGTCAGCCTAAATTGAAAAACGGAAAAGAAATACTGTATCGTGATGTTAGCATCTCCCATGCCAGATGGGAGCCTTACACAGCGCGGCAGGAGCAGTCAGCCAGCAGTGGTTAAAATTCAGTGTTGGAACAAGTACGGTTACGCTGCATGCACCAATAGTGTATTTTGATTATAGAACTTAATTGTATCATAGATCAATGATAGTTTAATTTATGAGGATTGATTTTGTTAATTCAAGCAGTTCAAAAGGCGCTGTTAAAGCTTCAGTTCATTTAACTGTATCTGACTAAAGCTTTGCTCGTGCTATCAGAAGATAAATGACTGTATATAAACTAGTACCTTCACCCCCTATTTGTATATTTATTTCAGCATCTGTCACTAACTGTGAGTTACATTTAAATGCAAAGTGGTAGCTGGGCAGGATACAGCACTGGGCTTTGAATACTTAAGATCCAGTAACAAAAGGATCATATGACTTTTTGCACATGCACACTTGATGATTCTTCTGACGTTTTATTATTGCCATGTCCCTGAATTTCATAAGTAATTATTGCACTCGTATAAAACAGCAACATGAGAGTTGTGAATGTTGTGTCAGAAGGAAAAAGGGATGGGCAAGCCTATTCAAGACGTGGTTTATGTACACCACAATTTACCAGCTAAGGCATAGAAACCCAGCATTCACTACAAGCAAACAGAATGTTAAGTTTCCAAGAGTCTCAGATCACATAGCCAAGGTTCACATGAAATCCTTCACATTTACCCAAAACTGACATAACCAACCAATCCACCCCCAACACTTTCCTGTCTCTGATTTTTCAGGCAAAAGATCTGAGAGTTAGAAAATCAGGCAAATGAAATCCAGCCCCCACCCAAAAAAACCCCAACCAAAACCCCCAAGTTCATGATTTTCCTGCAAGTACAGTGCAATTTTTGAGTCTTGAGGATTCTTACCCTAAATGTGAAAGCAATTTCCTGAAACAAGTCACATCACAGGGAGGAACTGGTTTGTCAAATTCAAATAGGCTGTTTTCAAGGAAAAGCATTCATACACTCAACCCCGGTCTCACACTGACTCTTGCTTCTTCCTCTGTCTCTTGTTTAATCTGATAAAATCAAGTAATACTCACTCTGATCTTGTGCTGCCTGTGAGAAGCCAAATTCTATGCATCTTGCTGCAACCTCTGCACTTTACAATGGGTCTGAGTAGACCTTAGTCACCACAAGCAGGCAGTCAACAAACATGGGTTTTCATTTCTTTGTTTTAATTTTTAATCCCATGCTTATCCTGTACCACTTGCAATGGAGTTTGGGGAAGGAATAAAATCATAGAATCATATAGAATATCTTGAGTTGGAAGGGATGCATGTATTGATCTTATGAAAAAACAGGTAAAGGAGATGCATTTTTCTACAGAGACTCAGTGAATCGGGAAGGCTTCACCATGTGACAAGCATGAACTTTACAGAGGCGCTTGAAAAGCAAATAAGTCATTTTTCTGTCAACAAAGTGTCATATCAGAGGAGACTGCAGAATGGAAAGCTTTCAGAATATCTATTCTGATTCAATAACATTGGTCAAAAAATGAGGAACAGAATCATATCTATCATTATTAATTTTATGCTGCAATGGTAGGGGAAAGTTCCTCTTTCACCCCCTGCCATGCCAGCTCCTCAAGCCAGTTTTGCTCCACCTCTTTTGAAGTCAGTTGGACAGTGCTGACTAAGAACATCTGATGATTTCTCGAGATTCTGGAAAGAACAGCAGGAAAAAATCATTATATAGTTGACATTCATAGCATGGCCAAAAACACAGGTTGCAAAATTAGGTCAGAGCACAAAGAGAGAATGGCACACAGGGAAAGATTAGCCCACAAATTTTAAGTTGCATCACAACAGCAATAAACAATAAAAGGGATAAAAAGCAAAATGGAGAAAATGGTCCAAAACACATTCTTTGTGTTCATTTCTGTCCCCTCTCTATTCCTTCCACATCTTTAACAATCAAACTCGATACACTCGCAGCCAAGTAATTGTGGCTTCAAGGGTCTCTCAAACTACACAGGCAGAAGGTACAGCCAAGCTTTCCCCAGGCACGTCAGCCATCAGCTCTTTCCCAGGCCATACACTCCCAAATCTGCTGCGCAGTGACTCTCCTGTTCCCTTGGATCAGGGAGCAGGACATGCTCTCACTGGGTCTTCATGTTCGCTTCGCTGGTTTCCGGGTTTCTCAGACAGATTTACATTTTACAGGACAGTGGGAAGAGGTGATCAGAAAACTCTGAGTTCCCAAAGGGAATGTCATCTTTCCACCTCAAAGCACCACGAAGAAGTGTTCTTGCTTCCTATTAAGAACAGATCTCCCCAACATCTCCCAGGCAGAGGGATGTTCTTTCCCTGGAAACGGCAAATTGGAGTGGACAAAGCAGAGCAGGCAGGCTGATCCTCTCACCAAGTTTTCCCATTCCAAAACAACCTTCATAGGCCCCATGGTGTTTCATCGTTTTGCAAGCTTTACCTGTAGAGAAGAACATCTTTTCCCAGACTTTTCCTCTCCTCTTCACATAGCACAAGCTATAAGAACATATAACAGCAGGATAGGAATGAAGCTGTAATGAACTGTAATAGGTTTCTACAGACTAGCATGAGGACAAATTGATCTGGCTTTAAAAAATTAGGACTGTATGAAAACATGCTCTGCTCACAATAAAAATCTTTCAGTTCTTACCCTCATGGCATTAAACCAGTAAGCCCATTGTAAATTTGAGTTTAATTTTGGTCAAAGGGGTACTTAATTCTGTTCAAAGAGGTGTGCTATCTGGATAAGATATTCTCAGTGTCTCTCCTGCTCTTTGTTTTATCTTGCTCACCAGCTGGACTCATTCCTCCTTCCTTAAGAGACTTGAATCCATTTTGGAGCATACCTTGAGTCATTTTCAAGTGTACCTTGAACGGAACTTTAGCCCTCTGGAAATCACACAGATCTTATGGATGCTAGCTAATGAATCACTGCCCACAACCATTTACCCCCTGTATTTCCTTTTTCTCTTAGTTGTGCTATTTTCTGTATTTTTCTCCTTTGTTTCAGTATCTCTTGTCAAATACTGCTTTTTCTTTGTCACTTGCTGCTTTCCGCTTTTGGGTGCTCTTCTCCAGCAGCACAGCAGCCTCCAGTTCGCAGTACATCTTCTTTCATGCCCTGTGAGGCATTTCCCTTAATGCTGACTTCTCTCACTCAGGTATGTACTTTCTGTCATCGTTATCAGGATGCATCTCACACCTAGGCTGCTGTGGGTTTTGTTGTTGTTGTTGTACATTCTCACCACAGTTTCTCCTTTTCTCTCTCTCCCACTTTCATTTTCTGGTGACATTCCCAGGCTTGGATCCCGCCATGCAGCCACCTGTTAAGAAGCAGAGAGTAGGAGCCTCTGGGGAACGGACTGTCATATTTATCTGCTCAGCTCTAAGTTACGGCTGTGGGCAGGTGGCGTGCAACTCGTCACGGCACGAGCACAAATGTATTATTAGATTGGTAGCAACGTTATAACTGTTTAAAGGGCACAGATCCTGTAGGAGAGAGAAATCGGAAATCTCACATAGAGCCACATGGCTACCAGAGGAACATAAGTGAACTCTTGACAGTGTAATTATACTCACCAGAGCACTCAAAAATAATTGCTGTCCTTAAGAATCAAGCTGCTTGTTTTAATCTTAATGGAAAAAAATGTTTTAGTTCGTATTAGTATGAAGGAAAGAGAGGCCAGGCAGAGCAAGATGCTTTCCTTTTGTTTTCATTGTGTTTGTCTTTAAGTCTTGAATTGTTACCCATCTGCATGTCTGCACAATAAAATAATTATCAAGTTAGCAGCTGTAAATCCCAAGCTCTTTCCATATGGTGGGATAAAAGGATCATGAGGACACATGTAGGATAAAGACACTGAATCTGGAGGATTTTAGATTTGCAGAAATATCTGGCAATTCATGTAAAGCTAGCAACGTATGATTAAATCAGAGAGAGTTTCCAAAGCAAAATGTCACTATTTCCTCAAAGATTGCAGCAGTTCAACAATCTGGACAGTTTTGTAGACAAATTGGGTTCACAACTCCTAGGAGAATAAAGGGAAGCTTTGTGACTTCAAAATGGGCAATTTAGATCTGCTACCTGCAAGGAGAATTAGTCTTGTAATGCAACAGGGTGTGAAAATGAGGGGATTTTTACAAAAGGTTGCAACTACTTCTGTGAAAGCATTTTTGTATCTATGTATTTGAGAAAAATCTCTTTGAATTTTAAAGTGTTTGTCTTCAAATGTTTTGGGGACTCCAGAGGAACACACAGGTCCAAGCTCACTGTTTGAAATGCTGTAACAAATAGTCCCCTTCCAACAAGAAAGTATTAGACATCAAAGCGATCCCAGGAGGAGAGGAAACAGAATCATTCAGTGTATTTTAAATTACTTTTCGCAATCAGAATATATAAAGCCATACATGACGCCAGATTAGGAGCTAGGGTCTCTGCAGTTACCAGCGAGTGTAGCTTTACTGAAGTTGGTTTTTGTGCTGAGAGACATTGAAGTCTCTCATCTCTCTTCATCTCTGGGTGTTTGAGGCACATTCTGGTTACATGTGAAACCTACCATCTAGAAATCGTTCCTGTTCCCACTGCTGTCAAGCTGGGTGTCCCCAAGCCCAGGCTCATGAGATGGAAATTGCCATCTGCCAGGGAAGTGAGCAAGGTAAAAAGGTGCAGCCTTGAAGGAAAGCTACCCCAAAAGGAGAGCTTAATCTTTTAAGGCCCATGAATCAGCTTCCTGGGGATGACTGAAGTGTTATGTGCAGAGGCCAGACCCTAAACAGGTGGGAACACAATTGTTGTCTTTGTAAAGTTCATAAGAAAAAATGGAACAGAGATCAGAGATTGCACAACACACACCCTTAAAAACATACACAAAGGTGTACTGAGCTGGTAGAGAAAGGTGCTGTTCCCTAGGCAATTCCTTTTACACTCCTGGATTATAGGATTAATAGGATTTGAAAGCAAATTCCCAAGCTTTTGATAAATAAACCAGTGAAGCATCAGCATAACAATGATGGTGGAAATTATGCTGAATGCTCTCTGCTCCAAGGGCAGCATGGATGTAAAAATTGAGTGCTCAAGAGATTTCACAGTGTGTCTGGAGTGAAATGGCAGGAAATAAAAGCAAGTTAAAAGCATAAAACTGCATGCAATTCACTACAGAAAGATTGAAATACTGCAGAAGTGCTGGCCACTTCTGAAGTGAACTGCTGTGATTAATTCTGTCAGGTTCAAGATACAGGTCCAACAACCTCAGCACTTGCCGCATGCTGCTCTCAGCACATGTGAGCACATGGCTGGTGCTGCAGCTCTACAGAGGATAATCATCATGCTGTGGAAAGATGAAAATCCAAATAAACCTTTCTCATTAAAGGCGTTACCTGGGAAGTAGGTGTATAACCAAAACCGTCATTGCCAGCACTTCTGAAAATCATTGTGGGAAGAAAGGTAGTGAAATGGATGGTGATGAAAGATTAACCTAAGACAGTCCTTTTATCACCAGACATTGTTATTTAAGTCAATAGATGAGAAGCAAGAGCTATCTAGTTCACAAAAACAGCAGTGTAAGTGGTTATAGGCAGCACTTCATCATAGCAGTCTGCTTAGGAGAAAGTTACCAGCATTCACACTCTTCATAGATGGCAAACAGATGTTGCTGTTCATAGTAATCACACCGGTTGAAGGCTGTGAGGCTCACTCATGATCATATCTTAGAGTAGCCTGAAGGTGAAAAGGTACAAACACAACGGGAGACTAGCAAGAAAACCTGACTTGAGCAGGAACATTGATCTTAACCTGTCAGTGCTGTCAGGTAGTTCTACTTCTTTGGTACTTCAACTTTGTATATGCCTGCTGTAAATGTTAATTTACTTCTGTCAAATACATTTCTTTTTTTCAACATCACTGCAGTAAAGTACCTGCCACACACGTTGCTCCATATAGCTCTATTCCATCAGAAAGGAAGAGGGACACACATACAGCACAGAATTTATTCATTGTTATAAGCACCTAAACAAGAGATTTTGAACACTTTGACACATATTTTTGAACACTTTGACACATATTGCCATGAGCACTTCTGTGTGCACAAAGAATAGCCTTCCTCCCTCCAACAAGTTCAATAGAATCAGCAGGCTAAAAAGCTACAAAATCAACTCCCTATTTTTAGCTTGCCTCAATATATACAGAAAAATTATTGGACTACTTTTGATATAATTTTTAAAGGCTACCTTGGGTTTTTTAATTGCAAAATGTAATCTCATTATTTTCTTAAGTATTTTTGTAATATATATTACTTGGCTTAAACTTGACTGGGCAATTCTCACTTAGATAAGGATTAAATTTTTTCCATGGCAAGTTATTG
Source organism: Lathamus discolor (assembly GCF_037157495.1). Taxonomy (NCBI): domain Eukaryota; kingdom Metazoa; phylum Chordata; class Aves; order Psittaciformes; family Psittacidae; genus Lathamus; species Lathamus discolor. Next base: position 117,291,280 of record NC_088884.1, read on the forward strand.
CCAAAGTGTAATCAGAATTACATGCAGCTGACATCAGGTAATTTGACATGAGATAGTTCACTCTATCGGTTTATTTTTATCAGCCCTCATAAGCCAAGGGAAGCTCTGTACATACACATTAATATACAAGATGGAGTTAGGCTTGTTACATACCTTTGTAAAATATACCAAGGTTTTGATCTAATAGTTGGAGATGGCACAACAAGAAAAGAGATTGCCCAAGATGCCCCCAGCTTAATCATGTTCTTCGCAGCAACAAAGCAAGCACGCTACTCAGATCCACTCAGATTCAGATGGGAACATAAAGCTTTTTTTCCATCAATAGCTTTTCTTCTCCATTTTCAACAGCAGAAGAAATTCTGCTTTCAGGTGGACATCAAGGCTTTCCTTGTGTTTAAGAGCATTATTCAAATATTGATTTAATTTATTTATTTTGCACATCTATATGTCTTGCCATTTATTCTCTGGTTTTAGCAAGTAGGAAGTTTTTCTGATCAGCACAGAAGAGAACTTTTCACCTGACTTTCAGCAGTGGTAAAAAGTTCCACAAGACTTCCCTATACACTAGGCGACAAATTCACATATCACTTCCTGACTAACCCTTCATTCAATGTTTTTAATTATTCACTGGGAGAACAACCTCAGAAAGTATAATCTGCAGACAGAGATATGACACAAGCTACAAATGAATGGTCGGATTGTATATTCATCTCCAAAATGAAAAGTGTGGCACTAAGTAGCATGAAGTTTAAAACAGGGGACTACTAAACAGCTTCTCAGCCATGTGCACTTCCTCCTCTAACAAAAGAGTGTATGACCTGGTTGTGAAGTGATTTTTGCCTACCAGCTTCTCCTAGCATTGCAAAAAAAGAATCCACACACAAGCAACAATAAAGTACTGTGTTTATATACTAATAGATTGAAACAATAGTCTACCCCTTCTTCCACACAAGCTTCTGGGAGTTTTGTAGTGTACTATAACAGAACTAAAATGATGGGAATCTGGGTGTCCATAGGACTTGGAAAACTAAAAATAACCAGGAAACAGAAAACGATTTGGGCTTATTTTACAGCTCAGAAGAAGTCTGCTGCAAGGATATTGCATCATAATTTCCAATGTCACCACAGTCCCATCATTCTTAAAAACAGTGGGCAAGTAGAAAGAAATGCAGATTAGGAGACAGGAAAGGCTGAAGAAACTCAGGGCTGTGGTTCAGCTCAGAGTCACAGCGAACACACTCAGGTGCTGTGACAGCCAGAAGAACATGTACTATGTGCACCTTGGCACATGCTTCACAGGAGCAGCAGTTCAGGCTCTCAACTGCCACTGAAATTTGTAGTGAGGCTTTGTTCTTGAGTGGTAACACCAAACACCCACCACAGAGGTGAAGTCCCGCAAAATAATCTACTTCACACCGCAAAAGATGAAAACTGGTTTCCTAACAACAACTTGATGAGCAAAGTTATTTTCTATTTGGAAATAGTTAAAAATTAAACCTTTCTACATCATAGAAGAGATCACTACAAAAGCTCACCTTTCATACAACCTCTCTCAGCTGGGCATCCTATTTGTTGATGAACATTCTCCCTTATTGCTCGAGTACATTAAAATATCTTAGCTTTCGTTTATTTTTCTCTTCATTCTTCTTCAGGAAAGCATATGTATTGTTATTAATGCATTTTCTTCAAAGCTTTCAGTTGTTTAAGTTTGCAGGTGTTTGCTGGATAAAAAGCAACCTGCGGACTGCCCAAAGTGTTGTTGTTTGTAAGGTTCATCAAACAAGCAAAAGGGTATAAATTTATTTTATGCTTTACTGTGTACAAACATGGCCTGTGTTATTTCCCTGGCTTATGCATCTGTGCCTTTCCTTCTCCATTATTTAAGCATATGAACTTCCTTGGGGGAACATGGCCATATGAACTAGGTAAGTCGAAGTCCAAACCTGTGCAAATAAGATTAGCCCACATACAAATTGAAGGGTGCAAATAAATCTGTGTCTTCTGCTCTAGGTGCTAGGAGCTCCTCACAGCTCTCCTAATGTCTGTTTAGCTCACACAAACAATTCAACATGCAAGTGGATGACCTTTAGCACTTTTTGGCCAAGATAGTCTGTACTTAATGCATTGCTGATGATTTTCCACAGTTTCCATTGAGTGACATTTCTCTCTTCTTCCTAAAAGCATAGTTCTTGTTTTCCCAGAATTAAATGAATTATGATAGTGTGTATCTATTAACAAGCTCTAGCAATGCCCAGGTGTTGGTGCCAAGGTAACAGAGTGATCAACTTAGACTCTAGAAATTACTGACAAAAATGGTACTTGGGGTCTACCGTTCTTCTAGAATATGTCTAAACACTGAGCCTGAAAATTGCCTCTTACTTGTATAAGCTGGTAAGAGCACTTTCTTTGTCAGAAAGTAATTGTAAACAGTTTTCTCACTTGTATTTTTCACTTCAGTAAGAAGCAATAAGTAGCCTAGCAATGGATGGGTGAGCCTCTTTTTTTGTCCCCTTTCAAGGTAATTTGCAGAGGAGACAGAAGAAATCAGGTAGAGCTGAGGATAATTCTCAGTCTAAACATGTCCAGTAGTTTCGTTTTAATTGCCACCATTCTTGACACTGCCATTACATAAGAAGGAAAGATGATCTAGCAGATGTTTAGTGTCAATTTGAGACATACAAGCCTTCATCACACTAAATCTGTATGGATATGAGATATACTCGTTTCCAACAATGGATTCAAAGAGATTTCAAAAGGCTTTTGGTATGTATAAAGAACTTCTGGGCACTTCAGATCATTTGTATGGTATCTCCCAACTCCTGCACGTCTGAATAGCAGGCTTTCTGGAAGTACTTGTACACTGTTTGTAAACAGCTATGGTCTGTTTTGTTTGCAACTTGCTTTTTCCAAGATAAGAATCTTCAACAGCAACTACCAAAATAAATATTTTCAGAAACACTTCAGTTTGTTTACATGTAATATGTGAATGCAGAAGAGTGTTTTCAGCTAGCAGCCACCACAGATTTCTGAGGGTGGGGAAGCAGGGCAAGGAAGTTCATTATGAGCCAGTGTGTTGGTTGTAACATATCTATAGCAACTTCAGTTGGGAAGCAGCTTGCTGATAAAATTTTCTTTCCAAGCACTCTTAACAGAAGTCCCATCCTAAAGACAGTGTTTCATTATATCTCACTCTTGACAACTCTCTCGCCATCACTGCTATCATATGGAAAGGGAAAGTGGCAGCTTTGCAAAGAGAAAATTACTACAAAGGGACTTTAACTGTGCATTTTAAATACAAAGTCATGATAAATACTTGCATTTCTTACAGAACTCTGCTGAAAATGTGGTTACACCAGGAAGGTTTAGTAACTACAAAAACTCCATCCACAATAATTAAAGATACCCTTCTGCTTTTTTATAAGACTCTAGCATGGGAAGACGAGTATAACACTCAGTCTTCCTAGTATTCAGCTGAGCATAGAGAAAGAAGCATGGATTAAGCAAATAAAAACTGGATGAAAAAATTTAGACCTTGCTAACCCTGTAATACAGCTGATAGCCTGAAGGGGTTAATAAAACCCATAGCGCTGTTAGGCAATCGTTCCTGCGCCAAGTAGCAGCTACCAGCAAAAGATGTGTATAGCTATGGTATACATTTTTGTTCTTTGGAAATGTCAAAAGCAGTTGGGCTTGGTTTTGGTTTGGTTTTTTTTTTCCCCTTATTTTACTTTGCATTGTTTTGCGCTCTTGTTTACCTGCCCAAATTTAACTGCTAAGAAGATTCAATTCTGCAATTGTCTCAGTGCACTTGTTATTCCACTGTTAAAGGTACTTAATCATGCGATACCCACTAATTTCAGTGGAGCTTAGCTGCAGTGTTGTTTCTCTCAGATGCTTTCAGGTAAATGGCTGAATTCAGAAATGATGTCTTTCTTCTTGCTTGCTGCCAATGTAGACATTATTATCTCAGAGAGAAAAAATAATTGAACAAAAATATCCCAGATGTATGGACAGACAGCAGTACCCATAAGTCAGCACCAGGTAGGCATGTGTCGACAGGGAAGTTTGGCATGAGCTGGGGCAAAGCAGGGTTGCGCTGGCTATTCAGTTAGAAAACGTATGTGAGGAAAACAAACCGCTGATCTCAGCACAAATACTAAGTATGTGAGGGGCTGGGGAATGTGTTCAGTGATAACTTGGTTGGTACAGGTAAGGAAATTATAATGCAAGCTCTGGAGTAAACTGGATGGGCTTGTCAAAGTCAAACCAGACAAAATGTTGCCATGGTTATTGAGTCACCTAAATACACCATGCACTCTAGAGTACAAAGGCTCACGGTGGCTTTGTGGTCCCTCACAAAGGCAGTGGGTAGAGATGAACATTCAGATTTGCTGCCTGCTATCGTTAGGGAATGCAAATCAGAGCATGAAAATGAAAGCAGAGGGTGACAAGATAGCTTGGGAACTATCTTTTCCTGCTTGATGCCTGAAAAGTTCTCCTGGGAGTTCAGGCTGATTGCTGTCTATTCTGCATAATGGGTAGGCTGACTGATTTTATTGATCCTCAGTTATTTTTCAGTACTGTTTGCTTCATTAGTCCAGGCAGCCCTAGTGCATAGACACAGGCCCATAAATAAACCTCAGTAGCCAATGCAAACCTATATTCACAGTGAAGAATCTGCATTTTAGTTTTTAACAGAAGACAAAGCCAAGTATACTTAGTTCTAATATATCCAAAGAAAGAATTGAATGGATTATTGTATAAAAAGGGCAGTGCACATTTATTATATTTTTAAAATACTAATTTTTCTGTATTTTTAATAGTGCAATGAGAACTAGCTTCAGTAATATTTTCTATCAGGGAAATTATTTTTCTATGTGTTACTCCTACAGATGTAGTTTTAATCAGAATTTTTACTCTACCCCAGTGAATTTTGAGTTTTGTGAGAAAAGACGAGAAAGAAAAAAGGAAAGAAAGCCAGTACAATGACATAAAAACTATCTGGTTGCAGGGTGGTAATAGTGCCTGTGAAAATGAGGACCCAGCTTGAAGAATTTAGTGGCAAGGGCAGCAAGGGTGAAAAAAGTCACATTAAAACAGAGATGCAGTCTCTGGTAGGTCATTTGAATTTCATCTGCAGAGTAATTTTCATGCCATTTAGCTATAGCCACAGCAGGAATAAAGAGGACTAAACACATTAAAATGACAAAATCATACAAGGAGGGATTTGGGCTTGTGGTCATTATTTTGATAAAATTCAATGACACGGTAGGCTGAGTTAGTGTCATATCAAAGATTTTGAGAGCTTACAGAAAAATATGTATGCAACAGGAGAAAGGCAGGTAGCGCACTCATTCAGGGTTCATGGTACATTAAGAACTCATCAGGTACAAAAAGGAAAGAATTTCTGGCCTCAAAGAAAAAGAAAAATACAAACAGCAGCAAAACATTCCAACCTGTTAATAAGATTTGCAGTTGGCTCTCAGAATAGAGTCTGTCTCTGTTGATTCTCAGAATAGAGTCAACTCTCTATTTCAGATCTTTCAAGGAAACACAGGCTATTTTAAGAACCATTTAGGTGCTGCAAGATTTCTTAACAATTAATTGATGGATTTAGGGCCTTAGAAAATGGGCTTGGATTGAAGGTTTTCATCAATTCTCAGTTGCTGTACTTATCCACAAACTATGGTAGGATGCTCCCCTGAAGATGGGAGAATGCTGTTCAGTGCTGCACGATTCTGTAGTTCAGGTAGCCAGTGCACACAGGCACACACACACAGACACACTTCAGTTCCAGTGCTCCTGGTGGAGAATGCACATTTCAGTTTTGAATAACAAGTACTTTTATACACCTGATGAAAGATACTGTGTATTCTCTTATCCACATACAGCACAGGAGAATTCAGTCATTTCACTAACATTCATCTTAAGATCTGGTAAGGTACATAGAATACTACTGAGAGATGAAGTTCCTGACAGTGTAAAACAAAACAATTCAGGGAGCTTCAAAACACTCTAGGCTTCAAAAAATTGGCAGAAATCACTGGAACACACTGATTAATGATAACTGAATGGACGGCCATGGAAGGAGGGTGTCTGCACCTTTAAGTATAGCTAGTCAAAGGAGCCATAGAAAAGAACAGGCAGAGACAAACCTGCCTCCCACAGTGAAGGAGCTAGTGATGAGAACAAACTTAGTCAGTGGCACTAATTGGTAAGGACATGTGGAGTGTGAGAAAGTTTATTTTTTCAGCTGGGAGGATGAGAAAAGGGAGGGAGATAAACACACAGAGAGGTAAAACCCGATCAATTAGCATTAACAAAGGCAATAACCAGAAACAAACCTGGTCAGTCACACCAGTCCATGGGATATCAAGAAACTGCAGCAAGCCAGGGCTTTACAACTGATAAGGATGCAAACCTGAGGGTTTATGTCTTCAGGCAGCCATAACATGAACTACAGATTTAATTTTTTTCATTGGATTAGTGTTTAGGAATCACATTCCTGTTTATGTAGACTGAAGTTCATCTTGCCCCAGTAGTTAGCGGGTATAATGCAGAAACAAACCGAAATCATAGATTTATAGAGCTCAAACTTAGAAATTACTACGATAATCTCATTTAATCTTGTGTACTTTATAGGCCAAAGTTTACATGCTAAAATCTGTGTGAAGCAAATATAACCATGCTTTCCCAAAAGCCTACTGCCTAAGGAAAGCCCAGCTGTGGTGTAAATGCTTCAAGCAACAGAAAGACTCCACCAAATCTACTATATTCACTGCTAACAATGTGTACCTTATTTCTAATCTGTATCAACACACAGCTTCTAAGTGTTCCCTCTTGTTTCTTCTGCTAGATAAAAACGCAGTTTGTTATTATACTGGTTACATTAAAAATTATGAATCAATTAAACACTAACGTATTCTGTATTATATGCAATCTATGATTCTATGTGGTAAATAATGTCAGGCAAAATGAAAAATGAATATATTTTTTCCAGATAGAATATATACACATGATTATCACTTGCTACAATGAGCTAAACAGGTATCCAGCATCACAGCCATCAGAATCTACCCATCATCTTTGGTATGCACTCAGGTTAAAAAGGAATAATCCAAACCAGCTATGATTTGTCTTGAGAACTGATTCTCAGCAACCTTGTGTAAGTTGGGGTTTTTTTATGCAATGTGAATATAGAACATTGTCCTGGATTAGATTAGTGCTTCCCAGCCATATTTTTATAAAGAAAATGCTTATTTTTTCACCCCACCTCCAACCTGTGGACTCCCTAGATGTGAAAATGACAACAACTGAGCAACTTCTTGGACAATTAGCACTTTAAACACCATCACATTGCTTACTTTGAGAAACTTATAGCTGTTAAAGAACAAAGTATTTAAAGGCAAAAGGAAATTCACATGCAGGTTGTTTCATTTGATGGCAAGTGTTTACATTTATGGCAGACTTAGGTACGATACAACAAGTAACCACTAAAGGTAGTCACAGGTGGATACTTGGCTGGTATAGAGCCAGTTGCCAGTCTGAGCCAGACTTCTTGACCATAATTTAACTCTAATAAAGCATTTCCAGTAACTACTCTGTCAGTGTACTTGTTACTATTAATATTTTCAGCCTGAAAAGTGAGTTTGTCTATTCCATCAATGACCAGATAGCCAGAGGCACGTGGACTAAATGATTCAATGGTATATTCAAAAACATAGACCCCCAGATACGGAACGTGGAACTTCCCAGTTGCTGGGGCAAATGAGGCTCCATAGTTGACATCCAGATTGTTAAACCTGATGGGTCCTGGAGTTGTCATTCCGTATGTATGAGAGGCAAAAAAAGCCACCATAGGTGCATATCTGTATGATCCTTTTGAAAAATCTGGAAAAGAATAAAGAAAAATTTCAAGCAATATATAAAGGTAACTTGGACCAGCCAGAAGATCAAAAGCAGCTTTTTTGAAGTCGCATCAGCCAGTAGCTTAAGCAGCTGAAAGATCGTATTTCTGCATAAACACAAAGTTTCTCTGTATTGTATAAAAAGTAGCTTTCTTCACAATTAGTGCTAGGTGGATTGACAAAAGAGTAATTTGAGCAACAGCAAGGGAACTTTATGTTTGTCTATACTATGTTATCATTAAGGAAGCTACTATTTTTCTTTTCTTTCTTTCCCCCACCCCTTCCTCCTGAAGTTTTTCCCAGCCCAGGATCTCTTTCATTGTTCCTGTGTGTGCTGAAGCCAAGAATTTTCTCCACAAATCATATGCAGACACTAAAGAGGTTTAGCACTCCTGATGTTAAATGAGGAAATAAGTATACGCTTTTCTCCTCAAGCTGAGCCTGCACGCTATGATTCCCTGCCAGTGTACAAATGATTTTATTCACTATTCATATGCTGTCATGAGTAAGAATCAGTCAAATAGCTGCTAAAAGCATAAAATTCACATTCCATGTGGCCTGGATGTAAATAATTTATTTGTTTTCTAGCTTGAATAAGCACAGTTTCCACTTTTTTGAAATATCTTTCAAGGGCTGCATCCTTTGCTGATGAAAATCAGAGGTATGCCTAAAACGACTTCTTGAGGCCATAGTCCCATGCATCATTGTAGCTACACATATTTATACAGCATTTATGGCCATACTGAAGCTAGTATCCCCCAGTGATGTGATTTTACCTCCCCCTTCGAATTTCATGATACCATGTTCAAATACATCCATTGCACACTCTCCCACTCTGTGCAATTCACCAGGGAGCTTTCCAGCTATTATGACTGGTCCCAGTCCAATTTAATCCCATCATCTGGTCATATTAAAGAATGAGATCACGAGTCACCCGTGGGGATTGATGTGTTCAACACCAAAACACAGGACACTACTACTTGAGTTGGTACTCATTAAAGTGAAATGTGAGATCTTTGACCAGCAAATGCTCTCTAATTAGGCCCTGAGGCAGAGGCCTGTACTGCTAGCATATTGTGCTACTAAATTCTGTACTTGCCAACACTCAGAGAATAGTCGTTCGCCAGCTTCACGCTGCAGTTGGCTCCTCCAAAGGGGTGGCGACAAGCACAAATAAAGCTCTGTCTGTCATTGATACAGGTTCCTCCATTCTGGCATGGGGAGCTGACACAAGCTGAATACTGCCCTGTGACAGAGAGGGAGGAAAAGCAACAGCCTCAGCTGCAATGTCATTACAGTGACACTTCCCAAGATTTCAACATTTTGGAAAGCCTCTTTGTCAACTCATAAAACCAGTGGAATTTTTGCTCTGTGAAGGCCAACTTCACGTCCTGTCCAGGCACTTCAGATCGTTTGCTAGCCTCCTTCTTCGCCTGAACACAGTGTACCCTCAGACAGCCTCCAAAACATAGCTATATAATTATACGCCTATCTAATCATATACCTGTATATACCTTCAAGATATACCTATAGCCTCTAAGAATTACCTATAAATGCTGAGTTCTGCTCATCTCAGAGGGTCAAGTACATGTAATAAGATGAAAGGTATTACATATACAGATCACACCCAGCTAGTATCGAGAAATGTCAGTCCAGTGCTGCTAAGCTCTGAGACAGTGACTACTGAGTGTAATTGCACAATGTGTTGTCATAGCAGTTGGAGGGGAAGAACATTCAAGCCATGTTAAAAATTAAATATTCCTATGAAAAATTCTGGACACAGAGAATTCCCATATATTTTAGAAAGTCATATATTTTAGAAAACAAACCTTTTCTTTCCCAGGAACTACCATCAGAGCTCTGGAAAGAATACTCCACACAGATTTATCAGTGATGGTAAATTTAGATTGGTAGGTGGGAACTGAAAAGCCTTTTATAAAAGGGTTTACTTATTGCCAGAAATGTCGACATGGATCTTCACATAGATACCTCAGTAATGCCTATAGTTATCTTCAGATTCCCATCCAGACATTTCACAGACTGCTGCATTAAGGCAAACTATGTCTATGAGAAATTTCATTTCAGCAAGCAGAATCCTAAAGCATGTTGTACAGTGACACTTAAATTTGCACTGATGGAGCATATGGACTTAAAGAAACCCAGTAATTCTTTCCACAGATAATAATATCCATCCCATAATGCCTGAAATAAAGCAATTTAGGACTGTGATGACTGGGGTCACAGTAGAGGCAACTGGACATGAGGAAATAATGTTTTTCTTCTCAGATAATAGTTTCACTGCACACTTAATTGACCTTATTTTTTTCACTCATATTTACCAAGCATCCACAACATTTCTGTGATATTTACCAAGCATCCACATGTTTACCAAGTGTGAAAGGAAAGCAGAAATGGCAGGAAAACAGCTGATTTTGCTGACTGTATCATATTCCCAAAATACGGAAGCTTTGTGTAAGAACAGGGCAGACTGTTGGCTGATTGCCCTAGGCTTATCATAACAAGAAGTAAATCTAAGAAACAGGAAAAAGATCACAAAAAGGAAACGATAATGAGATTGAGACTAGTGTTTTAACAGTCTGCTGAGGGATAAGTTTGGCTGAACTTAATCTTGGAGTTAAATCAAATTCAGACATAGCTTTGCCTACAAGAAATTAACCCTTCCACTGCAGCATTGCTTAACAGTAGCTGGGGAGCGTGCTCCATTTGCTAAAACTAGGAGAAGCTGTAAGGGGGTTTGTACAAGAGTTTTCAGAGTTAAGAGGCAAATGCCTTTGATCTCCACTGAGAAGGTAATCTCTGTGTAACTTCCATGCAATCTTACAATAGCATGTTCTTGCTGTCATTTCTGGCTATGGCTGCCCCTCTGCCTAGTATTTGTGTTTTCCTTCTCCTTGCTGAAGGGCATCCTGAGACACTATGTACTTATTTTCTGCTTGGGGTAAAGACGCCAAGAGGTTCAGATTAGGAAAGAATTTCCTACTATAGTGCATATCCAATTTTCAATTAATCATCACAATTTAGTATTGTAGATGAGCAAAAGAGAGAGACTATAAATTAAATTAAAGGCTTAAATAGCAGCTATTAATAGCACAGAATAAACTGAATGCAGTTGCTATTTACTCTCAGTATGGCAGGAGTGAGCAGAGCCAGTTAATGCTGAGTTTTGCTACTCCTTGAGAGGGCAAGAAGCCAGAAGCTCTTTTGGGAAATACACTGCTGTACAAATAGATCTTCAACCAAATAAAGAAGCTATGTCAGTATCTACAGGGTTGTTGTTTAGAAGTAAATCAAATATTCAGAAATCTAATGATCTCTTTATGGAAAGAAGTGATTCCAGTGGTTCAATTTGGAAATGTCTGAACAAGGAGTAACTTGCCAACATTTTTCAATATTTAGTTGTTTGTAACCATCTTTCAGGAAGCCCTGGGAGGTGAGAGGAGACTGGAAGCCTACTAACCACAGGCTCAGAGTCAGACTGGTTGTCAGCCTACAATTATTAATCACCTCTGGCTTTGCGCTCTCAAGTCGGACAGTGACAAAAGCAATGTGCTTCCCCAGTAGCCTACATGCAAGGAGTGCCAGGGAGCAGTGGGAGAGAGGCAGCCCCACTGCGCCTGGCACCTGGGAACTGAGGATGACAGTAGGGCTGGTGCCTCACCTGGAGTGGTGACAAGCAAAACATAGCAGTTCGATTGTGGTAACCAGGGTTAGTCACAGCCCAGCAAGAATGAAAAGGCCTGGGAGACTGGCTTGAGCTGATCCCAGGCCCATAGGCAGGGTGTGCAGTCTCAGGGCTAGGTCAGTATGCCCAGGGCAAGTAAGGCTATCGGTACATTTGGGGCCCTGAGAGGGAATTCAGTCATAAGTGCTGTGCAGGGTGTTTACAGTGCAAAAAACCACCACGTGGATAGTGGCTGAGCCACGTCATTTGCCGGTTCCCACAGGACCTCTCATCCTATAGACACATCTCATCAGGACTCATGGACCTTCATGGGCACCCTCAGGTTCCTTAGATAGCCTCAAACCTCATCTCCTGCAACAGGTGGCTCTGCATTCTCTCATTCCCCAGCTTTGCCTTTTCAGTGTGGCTAGAGCATTTGCCAGTGAAGACCAAGGCAAAAAATTATGTCCCAGGTAATCAGGTCTTCCGGTTCCTTCTGGAGAGAGCCCGCATTTTCTCTAGCCTTCTTTTTATCCCTGACATACCTACAGAAGCTTGTCTTGTTGCCCTTAATATCCCCGGACAGATTCTATCAGGATTTTGGGTTTTCTAACCTGCACTCTGGCTGCTCAGACAGTTTCTCCATATTTCTCCTAGGCTACGTGCCCTTGCTTCCACCAACTGTAGGCTTCCATTTTGTGTTTGAGCTTGTCCAGGAGCTCCTTATTCATCCATAAAGGCCTCCTGGCATTCTTGCCTTACTTCCTCTGTCACACTGAGCTTGGAGGAGGCGATCCTTGAATATTAACCAGCTTTCTTGGGTCGCTCTTCTTTCAGGTCTTTATCCCATGGTACTGTACCAAGCAGATCCCTGAAAAGGCCAAAGTCCCCTCTCCTGAAGCTTGCTACACACCCTTCTCACTGCCCTAAGGATCTTAAACTCCACTATTTCATGGTCAAAACCAGCCCCTCCATGTTGGTGAGAACAAGCATAGCCCCTCTTCTTTCTGGCTCTTTTGCCATACCACCACCACTTTCTAGGAACTTCCTAGATTACTTATGCCCCGTTATGTTGTCCCTCAATGTGGTTCAAGTCCCCCATGAAGACCAGGGCTTGTGAGTGTGAGGCTGCTCCTATCTGTCTCTACAGCGTCTCATCTACTCTGTCTTCCTGGTCAGGCAGCCTGTAACAGACCCCCACTACAGTGTCACCTTTCCCCGTACATCCGTTAATCCTGTCCTATACACTCTTAGGCAGTTCCTCAGCCATCCCCAGGTGGAGCTTCATGAACATAACATGTTATTACATACTACATACATAAATATAACACAGCTGCACCGTTAGTTATTCATGTTGATGGCAAATCTGAATAAAGCCAAACCACAACTAGTACAAGACAGGCAACAAGAGACTGCATTCACTTTGCATGGCAGCTTCTTGATTCTCTTGAGAACAGACACAGCACTAAATGGCAATGTGAAAATGGAACTGAGCAAAGCTGCCCTCATGCTGCATCACGCATTTCTGCAGCGGAACAGTTCATTGGAAGGTAAGAACAGACATAATCCATAACCAAGACTAATAAAAATTTTACCTCATATAGTTTCTTTAAAGCTGTCACCTCCCCTTTTTCAGATGCTTGAATCTGTCTTAAGACATAATTTTTTAATTACCCCAGGTTGCCAATACAGTTCAGTATCAAGAAAAGTGTTTGTTAGATTTTCTGTCCCTCACACACATATTGTAGCCTTCAGCTGACATAAACCTTTTTTTTTTCTTACCCATTCCACAATATGGGAAGTCTCCAAACCTGTATGTCCCTGCATATGGAATGCAAACTTGCATTCTTTCCCCTTCAAATAACTACTAAGTATTACTTCAGGGCCAAATCCTGAACACAGGAAAGCCAAAGCAGATCCCAATCTGTTACAGCAGAATCAAATATTGAACATACTGGAATCAATCAGAATTTTCATTCACCTTTTTCTAGAATTTTATTCTAATTTATTTAATTGAAAAAGACAATCTAAGATCAAACACACTTTATAATTAGCCAGTTATGCCTTACGGTTTTTTTCTAGAAACTTGAGTAGAATCAGCACATATCTCTGGATGATCTCCTGGAACTTGAGAGAAAAAGCTTTCCTAAAGAAGTAAAATATACCCAGGCTGAAGATAGATATTTGTTAATTAGAATAATGATCTTTCTTACTTCTTTAACTTACAGTAATGTGACGTATGAATTTGCTAGGTGAGAAATATCACTGAGTGCAAAAGTTCATTACTGATGAAAAAGTCTGCATAAACATTCCTATGTAGAAATGTTGCTTAAAAATAGGGCTTTTCAACATCTGCAAAGATCTGCACTTTCTGTAAGAGTAAGCATACTTCCAGTGTTATCAAGTGGGTATTTATTAAAATTCAGCATGAGATAAATAATAAATAGGAAATATATTAATTCAATAATATGGAGTAAAAGAACAGAGCAGGTGGCAGCTTCCTGTGCTCCAGGCAGGTAGAACAAGCGACGTTTTCCAATAAAGTAGAAGACTCGGGAAAGATTAAAGGCATCGTATCTCATTTCCCCTTAATTTTAATTACGATCAAGGGTTTTGAATTTCCATCCTGTGCAGGGGCACACACAGTCAGAAAACAGAAATGACTGAGAAAGAATTGCTATTTCTAATATCAAAATATTAAAATTAATTTGTAATAAGAATTTGGGAAATCTTGGTGTGTGACTGCCTGTTGGAATAGCTGTGTGTCCTCTGTTAACTGAAACGAGAACCAAGAACTGAAATCCTTCAGTAGGGATGGTTTTCAGCAGAAGTCAAGCTACTCATGGGACTGGGACTTCAAAAAGGATCCTTTCCATTGGTCACTGAAAAGTGCCTGTACCTAAGACAGGAGGAGATAAGAGAGGGAAAGGAGGAGAAGAGGCGTGAAGAGGGAAAAGGAGATTGGCCATGGTCTTATCACATGAACAACAGTGGTAGTTCTTAATACCCCTACATCTGCTTATAATATGGTGCAAATATAGTTTCAGAAATGTTTGTAAGTTAAAGAATGCTTTACAGAAAATAGTTAGATCCAGGTCTTCAAAAGTATCTGGACATCTCTCTACCATTTAGGATCTGTCTCACTTATTCTAATGTGAATTAGAGTCCTCTGAGGATTTCCAGAAACTTAATCACTCATCACTTTCTGTATTTTGCCAGAAATTATATTTCCATAAAATATTAGCTTATGTTACTGGTTTTCACGCATCTGATTCCAAAATTGATAACTGTATTTCTATTTCTGTGTGTTCAACCACATGAATTCATTTCATATGATGATGTTTGAACTGAAGTTCAGAAGAAAACATCACTCAAAATGCCTTTTTTAAGAATGGCAGCTTCTGCTCAGCTGAGATGTTCTCTGGATGGACTCGAGTCAAACCTACTTTATTGTCTGGGCTCCTGATTCTGCAAGAACACACTGTTGTAACTGCACCAGTAATCTCAATGGATTACTGAAGGAGTCAGCAAAAGCCTCATTTCAGTGATTTGGTGTATTCACTTGCCTCAGGTTTTTTATACTATTCATCCCCACTGAGACTGCAAAGTACTGATACAACTCCAGATTACTCTCCCATCTTACATGTTTTATTACTGAAACTGCTAATTGAGATGCAGGCACAAAATTCTTGTAGTTTAGACTTTGTCTAAATTGACAGTTATTTTTGAAACATCAGGTACTCAGCTGAGTGTGTGTGCATGCACATATATCTTAAACTGATCAGATGTGAATTTATTGAGGAAAATTAAATGGAGCTTCTAGATGTCTTAGCGCATCATCTTTTACAAGCAAGAGATTAGAGTAACCTCAAGTTTTCTGAAACTCTCTTTTGTACTTTTTATTCACCTTCAGCCAAGTTCTGCCACTTCAGTTCATCACAACAGTTACATAGGCCTTTATTACAAAGACTAATTTTTAGCAGAGTAAAATGCATTACCTGGGTCTATAGTATTATCCGTGTTTCTCTGACTTCGGCTTGCCAGGCTCATGGTGACATTTGCTGCTCCTTTTTTCACTGGGACTGGTTTCTTCATAACTGGTTTCACCTGCTTCTGAAGTTTGGTGATGTTGTTCATGGCATTTGCAACTGATATGTCAACATGCTGGGTTAAATTTGCCAAGATAGTTACCGCTCTTATTTCAAGCACAGATTCAATGAGCTCTTTGAGGCCTCTGTGCAGGAGGGGGATATCTGGCTGAGCAAGTTTAATTAGCACAGGTATACTTGCATTTACTTTCTGGATGCTGCTGTTGGTATCATGACAGAGCCCCCAGGCCTCGTGAGCAGTCTTGTTCAGAAGTGGAATGATGTTTGAGAACCGGATTGACTTGGCTTCCAGGGCCTTGATCCTGGAATTCAGTGTCTGGAACTGAAGTGAGACCACTTGCTCCTTCTCTGTCGAGGCTGCTTTGGGTTTTTTCAGTGAGACACAGTTGTTCGACAAAAACTTGGAAATTTTTGACTCCACATTCAGAAGGCGAACCTCATGGTCCTTTGATTCCTCCACAGAATCAAGTAGCTTTTCTTCCAGGCGGCTGATATCTTGTTGTTGATTGTCCACTTTTGATGATGTATTATTTAAAATATAGAAAAGTCTTCTGAAATTGTGGAGGATAACTTTGTCAGACTCCTCATATGGAAGATCAGAAAGTGATGGTGTTACTTGTAAAGAAAATTCATACTTCTTGCCAACAAGCAGCATCCAGAGGGATTCATTCAACTGTTGAAACTGCGGAATGAAAGCCAGGAGGCTGTCCAGTTTCTCAGCTCTGCCACAGCAGACTTCAGTCTCATTTCTTAGAGCATGTAGCGTATCTTTCAGCACATAGTTATCTTGAATAGAATCAATAGCACTGTTTATCACTATCATGGTCTTGTTTAATCCATCTTCTATATCCATGGAGCATTCAATAATACGACTCTCAAACAGTTCCTGATAAGCCTGAGATTCATTTTTAAGTCCTTCCTGAGTTTTGGAAAGCTCTGTAATTGCAGAACTCATTCTGTTAACAACAGTAGTGAGGTTTTCAAGCTTCTTCTTGATTTCTTCAGCTTGAATTTGTTGTTCATACTCTGAAGTCAGACTAAAAGGTACCCCTTGCTCAATCAAGGGTTGGAGAATCTCCATATCATAACACAAATCATTAATTTGCTCATTCATTTTGTCCATCTTATTGTTCAATGGAAGGACCAGGTCAGAGAGACTTTTGTTTAGGATAAGCACATTCTCTTGAGCTGCTGTCAGCTGCATTTGGAAATCCCTCCTGCTCTCTGACAACATGTCATCACAGACCCCCAGAACAGAGTCTTTCTGATTTTCCAGTGCAACACTGAGATTGCTGATCTTGCTATCTTGGACTCTTAAGTCATTATAGATCTGCAGCACCATCATTCCTTGTTTCTTTACTTTCTCATGCAATGTGAACATGTACTCTGTAACATTGTACTCCATTACTTTATCTGAAGGGATGTTTTGGCTTGAAGACTCTTCAAATGATAACAGTTGTTCATGAGCATCTTTCATTTCAGTAAGAGTCCTATTTAAAGATTCATAATAAATGACACTTCTTGACTGTTGATGCTCCAAGTTATTCTCCAAGGTTTTCTGCTTTTCCTGTAAAGCTTTTATAGGTTTGTGACAAGTGAGGGTCACTTCCTCTTTCATCTGCACTATATGGCTCTTTAGCTCCTGAATATCAAGCTGTGTTGGCCCATTTTCTTTCTCCTGAACAAATTTTTGCTGGGTTTCATTCAGATGCTTGGCTAATCCCTTTGTGTTTTCAAGATCATCTGACAAACTAGATATTGTCTTGAAAATCTGAGCCATGCTTTCTTGCATTTCACCTTGAATTCCTTTAAAGTGCTCTCTGACAATGTCTTTGACTAATTCATTAATACTTCTGGATTTGAGACCTTCAAGAAAAAAGAGAAATAGGGAAACAATCAAACCAATTCTTCTAGTAATATCTAAATTTTTTTCTACAATGTGAGTAAGCACAGTGCTTTACTGAAGAGATACACGAACATCCCTGCCCCTAATTACTGATCCATAGAGCAAAATTTAAAGCTGATAAATGCAGAGAATGGATAACAGTATTTAAAGACTCATCCCTCTTTCTATAAAATCAATGGCAGTTTTGCTATTATTTTGAAAGGGCAAACTCAGACTCTGCATGTGGTATTTCCTAGTTAAGCTGTTTCTGAACACTGAAATGGGGAGTTCTGTGTGCTTTTGTGGCTTGCTCATGAGAAAATGATATGTCCTTTCTCCATTGGGAAAGTAAGGAAAAAAACACTTGTTTTATCAACGTTATGGTCAAGAAGTGAAAGAAGAGATTACCTTACTAGTGTATGTGCTCAGTGATCATACAACATGCTATAGTCAGAAAGAAGCAAATAAAAAGAATAGCCTTACTGAATATCTAAACTTAGCAACAAGACAACTGCTGCAAAAGGCAGACATTTTGAAGGTGCACATCTTTAGCTAGTCTTGCATACTAACTCTTTAAATAACTCCTAGGAATACTGATCCTGAAAAGCACTGGGCAGAGGTGAACCTGTGGGAATTCTGCTCCTGTCAATAACAACCCATCTAAGGCTATATGGGAGATGTATTTTGATAACACAGTCATAAAACAGTGTTCATTAAGAGTGTTGCCACACTTCTCAGTTAATTAGAGCAGTAGTTCTGCTCTGGTATGAAATTAGATGTGTGGTTTTGATTTGTTTTTCAAAGGTAGCACCTATGTCCAGCTAAAACATTTCTTTCATGTTTTTTCTAAACCCTATGAACACTTCCAGCCAGCTTTTGTTATAATGGCTAAACCCTTCAGCCTCTACAATGCCTCCATGACCACCAGCTCTCCAATTAAAGCTGTATTGGTAAAGGCAGAAATTCTCTGTTGCCCTCCTCTATTTTCCTCTCAATTATGTCCATACCCTGGATTTTATTGTTTCATCTCTAAAACACCAATGCATGTTCTGAAACCTTAGTTTAAAATACATTCTCAGGAAGAGCTGCAAAATGGCAGGAAATCAGACCCATGAAACCCAGCACAACTTTGGGCTCCAAGGGTGCAAAAGGTTTCCAAATAAAACTGGTTTTGTTCAGCAAGCTAGAGAGAAGCCCAGTACTACTTCTATTCAGGAGATCCACTTGAATTGTGTGTTTCCAGCTGGAAACAGATAAAGTAGTTGATTATAATTCCTTTTCATGAATTATGGGCCTCAGTCTTCATTATTTCTGGTAAAATGGACAGTAAACAGCCATGATCCTTGGGGGATAAATCTGTCACTTTTTGAGATGGTGGTGGGGTTTTTTTCAAGGCAGGATTTAACAGGCAGGTGCAGTAAGTTTGCTAGCCTAGAAAGGAGCCACTTCAGAAATATAGCATGAAGTTTCCTATGCGATAAACTCAGCTACTGCCACCTGTGGTCACAGATGTCACAGCAATTTTTGCACAAAGCAGAAACAAAATAATGAAGAGATAATAATGAGATTGCCTTTATTTCAGTTTTTATGACCTCAACAGCAAGCGAATACCTGGACAGATGTATACCCATGAACATGCACAATTTGCACAAAGAGTTTTATCAGTGAACTTCAGTGAAGAAAAAACAGTAAGAAAAGATACCTGAGAATAAGGATGTCCTGGCAGCTGAGAGGAAGAACCAAGATATGAATGCAGAGTAAAATAACTGACATGTAGAGAAACCATTGTAACTGATGACTTGGGCAGGTTGCTTTATGACGCTGAAAAATGTTCTGTGCTTCAAAAGACACTATCAGCTGTGAAGAAAAGTTTAATGGCTTTGGAAAGAAACAAGGTTACTCCACACCTTCTGTGAGGAATTAATTATATTTCTCCATCTCAGCAACACATCTGGTAACAGACCAACCTTCTGCAAGAGGTCTTTCACAGGATCTATACTGATGTTTTCTTCCTGTGACAGTCAAGAAACTGCCATTCTTGCTCTCTCACATTCCTACTCTATTTAGTAGATTCACATTTGGAACATAGCTCAGCTCTGTTTTTCAGGTGGTTTTGTTATCAACAGAGTGGAACTTGATAAAACAGACATATTTGAGTTTCTCTCCCTTACTTGCTGGCTAGGACATCTGGGTATGTGGTAAGCAAGTGGTATTCCAAAGTTCACTAGGGGCTGTGGGAGCATGCCCTTCCACAGAAAGACCTGATCCAAACTTGTGCTGTAGGTGACAATTGGGTATATTCTTAAGCTTGAGCTGAGAATTTGTGAATGTAACTCAATTTCTCTGCTGCTCATTTCAAAATAGAAAGGTCCAAATTACCTACGAACATTACAGATCTCTTGCACTTTTTATGAGATTATAAATTTTAATTTCAACTCTCTGGCTGAAATCCAAAGTGTGTAATTACTCTGTGTCAACATATACTCCCTTTGTAGATTCAATTATTTGAAGAATAATGTGCAAAATAAATGTATGTACACAGGAGACTGAGTTAAGGTCATATATCCAGCCGTAAATGACATTTTTGACTTGGAAGTGATTAACACTCCATTGTTGAGTTCATTTTCAAAGGAGTGTATATTTTAATAATGAAGAGGAAAGAAGTCTATAAAAGGGCTTGATGTGGAGTGAAAGGAGGAAGAAGGACTAGCGAGAAGTAAGCAGAGTTTACTAAATTAAAAGGAAACATCAAACTATTTTCTCTAAGTAAAAAGTAGGAACAGTCTCCTGAGTACTGAAGACCATTTTTAAAAATGCAGGTTTCACTAATCTAATTAGGGGATCATATCAGTTAATTCATTGAGTGTGGCCCCGTATAAACAGATGACAGGTTTGTGGGACCAAAGTCTATTTACAGAAGAAACCAAGAAATAACAACTTTGTAAAAGGTATTGATTTTTTTGTTCATAAAACCAGACCTCACTCCTAACAAACCCTGATACAAAGCTGGGCAGCCAAAAGAATTTCTGTGGTAAGAAGAAAACTGATTAATGGATATGAGTAAAGGACCACGGTAAAAAAATGGAAAAGCAGGGGAGGTAGGAAGAAGCCTGAATAGTAGGGGAGGTAGGAAGAAGCCTGAATAGTATGAAGCAACTACAGACTTAACTGTGCTTCAAAAACATGCTGCTTCAGGATGGCAGTGGTAGTGGGGAAAGATGTGTTCTCCTTCAGGTGAGCTCCTAAGAGTAATCTTTAGCAAGTCTGATGTTCCTATACTGCACATCTGTACCGGGTTAGAGGACACCATGAAAACTTCTTCCAGCTCCTGCTACTATAGGATGCTCTTTGCCAACTTGGAGTATGGCTGACTGATATTCCCTGGACAGAAACCGCAGTTGCCCTTTGACATTACAAATACAGGCCAAAAGAAACTCTAACCTTGCTCTCCCTCTCCTGCTCACCTCATTCCTGCTGTCTACCTGTATACAAGCCAAGAATAACCGCTATTGGAGGACTCACAATTTGAGTCAAGGAAAGTATTTAATAGCAGTATTTTCATTAGTAATTTGAATAGGAGATAGATGGAGAACAATAAATCAAAAAAGGGCCAGCAGCTGGAGATTTCATCTAAGTAGGTATAATATATATCATTGCAAATAAAACCAATAAAAGCTTGAAACACATTTGCAGAGAAGTGTGAAATAACAGGGTCTTTTCTACTGCATGTTTTAATCAGAACTTGGACCCTTTAAAATAGAAAGGGAATGAAGAAGCAGAAGTACAGGATACACCAAAAGAATGCTCTCGGAATAGAATGGAAATGACAGCCAGAATGAGTGGAATATAAAAAAGAATGAAGAGAAAGCAGAAGGGAAATGTGAAATATTCAAAGACAAATTAAGTGTATGACCAAGGGTCAAGAATGCCATCTAGCAATATGGAGAGAGGTGAAAGCAGGTCACCTACGTGAGAGATGGGATCAACTTGATCCAGGGTACAAGAGGGCCATCTAGCATGTGGCACAAGCAACTCAGAAGACAGAGGACTGAACATAGAAGAAATAGGACCACACTTGGTAAATTTGAGGGATACACAAAAGCACTTAATGTGTGATTTATTTTTATCTCAATGTAAGAAGCTCCAGTTCCCTACAGTTTGGGGAAAAATTCTGAAACATAAGAAAAATATTGTATATTAAAGAAATAAAAGCATCAGTCTCAATCTGATTGTTAAGCACCATTTGTAGTTGGGAAACAAACAGCTGCAGGATTCACAAAGAATGGATGCACAATTCTAATAGTAAGAGTTTGCCCAACCTCCTGATCCCTGTCCATGTCTCTCATCTACCACAGAAGAGTACAGATGTTTATCAAAGGTAGCTTAATATGATCAGAGGCAAATTATTCAGCTGGATGCTTATAATGATATAGATACAACAACCACAGAATTCCTTCTGCATTTCCCCTGCATATGTGAATTATGTATTAAAGAATATTACTTAGAGTTGATAGCAAAGCAAATAGTACGTCCTTTAGCAGCTGCCATATAAACAAAAAACAAAGATAAGAATATTTGCAGAAGCTCTAAGTAAATGAAAATGTCTCGATTGTGGCTTAAGTTATTACGGAGATGATGCAGTGCCCAAGAATGTAAATACTTTGTTACTATAAAAGACACCATAACAAATGTCAAAATAAACAAATCCCTCCACCATGGTATGAAACTAAGAGAATTCTTCCTATAAATGTTGAGTAATAGAACAGGATATTTTACGAATGTTTTTAGCATTTTTTTTTTCTGGCACCTTTAACTTCATGAATGATTACATTAATTTATTTTTCTTACCTTTCAGAAAAGACTGCAAGTCTCTGCCCTTATCTTCATTGATTTTGCCTTCCAGAGAAGAAAGCATTTTGCTCACATCATTCATTGCAGCAGCAATGCTGTCAACCTTCTTCTGTAGAAAAGTCAGTTTCATCTCCTGGCTGCTAATCCTCTCATTCATTTTTCGTGTAACTGCTTGGTCAGAGAACAAGATGAGAAGAAAAAAAATCCCAAACCTTTAAAACACTTGTGGGGAGAAAGTGTAATTGACTTGACACATATTAGCTGGAAGCGGGGTGAAAAGTTTCTCAATTTTTAGTCTTGAGTGAATCATCTTGATTTTTGTCATGTATCATGTATTAGTGATATTCAGAAGCACAGCAGTAACTAATTACTGAAGCATCTGTATCCATTATAAAGTATTTGTAAATCTCCAAGAGCATTTTGAATGGTTAGCATATTTTAATCAGCATAATGCCATTTTTCCTCCAGTTAGTACCCTACAGTATATTCAGTTAATTCATATTTAGTCTATCTCCTTTAACACAATCACAAAAACCTTGATTTTTACTTACAATTTATAACATAACTTGATGAATTTACAAGGCTTGTGTTTAAAGGAATACATCTTTTCAGTGTTGGGGGTCACAATAAAGGCTTGTTCAACATAGCAACAAAACAGCTAAGAGATAAATGAGTTTGGAATAATCATTAATTTGCCATTCAGAAAAGATGCTCAACCTGTGAAGTCAAGTTTGCTTTAAAACCTGCCCAAATTGATCGTGACACTTGTAGTCTCTTCAGGTATAAAAAGGCCTGGTTTTAAGATAGGCACCCTTTTAAGATAGGTAGTGATGATAAAGGCCTTGGTCCTGCAAATTAGGACCCCATATGACTTCAGGTAGCCATCTGAGTTTGATAGGTGACAGGAATGGGACTTAGTCTGTGATTTTCAGAAGATGCTGAATCAAAATTAAATGCTCCAATTGCTGTAAGCAAAGCTACAAAATCTCTTTACTTACTAAAAATTCAGCCTAAGTGGCTTACCTTAGACACATGATATATTACCCTATATGATAAGGCTATGCTATGACTTAATAAACTGCTAGGCAAGAGATTATTTAGCAACACATACAAATGTTTATCAGTATAAATTTACAGTACATTTACAATACAATAGCAATAGTATTGCTATTGATCTTGTGCCATTTTTCATTATGGCATCAATGTCTATTCCCATGGCAGTAAACAGTTTTAAGCAGGACTTGTGCAAGACCAGGAGTGTAAAAACTGAAAAAAAAAAAAGGCAGCAAGTTATATGTAAAAGAGTATATTCTTCTGACCTGACTTTTATTCTTCAGAATTCTAGTATGTACCAAATACATGTGTCATATCTAACTCAACAGCACTTGGGAAAACCCTGAAAATTCACTAAATGCACCGCTCAGTGCAGATGAAGCATGCTGAACACCAGTGAGAATGCCCTCCTGTAAAAGCATGTTGGTTTTGAAATTCATATGTGGTAAAAGCTGGTTAATAAGGCTGGCTGGTTTAGGTTAGAATGGTTAGTACCTTCAGCTGTTTACTTTGCCCATCGTGTCTACTTACACAGATACAAAATTGTGTTCATAACTCAACCACCTAGTTTAGAGTCTGGCAATTCTCCCCAATGGCAATGTGGAGACAAGCCATTGTAGGATCTTTTTTGTCTGAATACTCTTCATCATAATACTGCTCTGTGACAAACAGACACATCTGGACACTTCTGCTCCATCTGAGTTATTATTATGAGAAAGTGATTTGAATTCTTTACTGGTTCATACATAGTCACCCAAACTGATAACCAACCTGCCAGGTGCAATGCTTTCTTCAGTTCAGTTTCTGTCAGACTACACAGATGAACCTGAAAGTGAGTTTTATAAGTAGCATAGCTGCATAGTAGGAGCTGGAAACAGAATTTGGCTTTTAGAGTCCTGGTAGCTGCTGATGAAATGACAGACCAGGGCTGTCAGTCCTGGCAATGGGCTCAAGTCATGTTCATAGGGTTCACTGCCAGAACAGGTATTTCTCCTTCTGAACTGACCCCATTTGATTTAAAAAGAATTGAAAAGCAATTAACATGGAGCTCTCCTCCTCCCTTCACACATATATGGACATAAACACATACATGTGCATTGTCTCCATAAAACCCTGCGGCAGTCTCAATTCTGACATCCCATTCTCCCAGCATGCGTGAATATCCCAGCCCCAGAACACTATATTGACAACTGCAACACACATACCTAAGAACATAACTCTTCTTGTTATATGGTTCCATAAAATGTTTTTGAATATAGGCCAACTGCATGAGTGACAATTACACCATAGTGTGTAACAGCTGATGATTATACAAAAAGCCAGTGCAGACATTCATAATTGAAATCTCAACAGATTCAAGAGAAAAGAGAAGTATTCAGAAAGTTCAAGGAACATGCTTCCTTTACACTGTCTTTCACATCTTGTCCAGCTGCTGGCTCCTTTCCCATGTAAACTACAGGCTCATTTGACAGGGTGTACGGAATCCTGCCAAATAACTTGCATTTAATTTGCCACCAAAAATTTACCTGACAAATGCAGTCTCACTCTTTGCTGGGGGTTATATCACAAGCAGAGAATTTTTTTTTCAAATTTCCTTCTTCAAATGTTTCACATGTTTCTCTTGCTGTTATTTAAACATGGTACACTGATTGTTGGCAGTTCACTAAGTACAGACTTTCCAAATAATTCTGCATTACCAACATCTCTATACCCTCAAAGGCATACACACCTCCAGGTGGTACAGACTGGAATATACTATAGGTTGACAACTACTTGCCTACCTCTAAATCATGGATACCTTTTCATGGTTCCTTTTAGTGAACACTTAATATTTAAATTCATGGTTAATTGGAATGGTCTGATAAACCATGATTGTTTCTGCTCCCAGTTCAGTGGGTGTGCAGAAACACCTGTCATTAATAAAATTCCATTTCCATGAATACTTATGCAGACAACTATGAAATTAATTTTCTGGGACATTTGTGCCGGTAAACTTTAAATCATACAAATGGTAATGGAAAATAAACAAAAAGGGAAGTGTGCACACCCAATAGTTCTAGAGACTAAGAGGTGGAAAAGCTTTTCATGCAGCAGTCATCTTAGGTAACTTCTCAACATAGATCACTATTTGAATAAAAGCATTACTGTTACTAACCAGGTCTTACAATGCTGAGGTCTGTACATACCCTTGCAAGAAAACACTGACATGTTCCAAATCCTTACAGTCTAGGTAGGCTGAAGTAAACACAGTAGTGAGCAAATAAATAGTGTAATAAGAAACAGTCCTAAACATCTGTATAAAGCTATAAATTGCCTTTGTACTGTTTAGCTATTTGATTATCCTAGATGGAGCAGTTTAAAGCACACCTAAACTGCCCTTGCTAATGTTTGAAGCACAACCGTACTAGCTTTGAATAAAGCACCACTTTTTGTAATATGTAACAACAATCACATATTCAGATAATAAAATTAACGTCACTACATTTACTTTTATGCCCAATGCTGGTCTATGCTACTCCTAGATTTGATTTGGGTTTGGTTTGGGGGTTTTTTTGGTGGGGTTTTGGGTGGGTTTTTTGTGGGGGTTTTTCCGTGTTGTTTGGTTGTTTGGGTTTTTTTTTCTGGTAATTTCTCTCTTTTACTCTAATATAATAGTTTAAATATTTCTATGCAGAATGACTTTCCTGGGGGTTCTTTCGTCACAAGACACTCTATAAATGCTAAGTTACTGGCGCCTTTAAATTCAGTTTCTTCTCCCTGTCTTTACCAGAGAAACATACCACTGACCCATGACTAGAAACGCTAACGGTTCATTCAGGTCCTTTCAGCACACAGGGATTTTTCCCAAATTGTTTTTGCAGTGATCTTAGTGAGTCATGTGGTCAGTGATTGGGTTAGATGTGATAGTAATTATAACAGCTGACCTGGCCCATTGGGGTCCTGAGGAGCTCCTGGTGTTCTCTCACTGACAGTTCTGCTGCTTTCAGCCTGGTTGCTGTGAATAAGTGATTGTTGTTCTTGAGCCAAAAGAGGGAGAAAAAGGAAAGGACATGAGTGAAACACTGAACATGACAATCACGATTCCACAACAGTTGCTTTCTCTCTCTATTCTGTAATAACTTTATCAAAGCCTAATAATTTGCAGTGATTCTTATTATCTGCTTAGTCCATCTACAAGAAAGGGTTGGTATTAACATTAAAGTGTCAAAACTTGCTCTAAAATGAACAGAATTTTGTGATCTCCCAGGCTAAAAAATGCTAGAGAAATATTTTAGATCAAACTAACAATAGTACAAAGGCAATACAGTGATTGTCAGCTGTAAAATTATTAATTTTTTATAGCAGCAGAATTAGGTGTATTGAAACTGATGATTTTTATTTTTATTTTTTTAACAGATTACAGATTACACAAACCTTTGACCATATAAATCTTCCTACCAAAGGCAATGGGGATATTACATTGTTACAGCACCTAGAAAATAAAAACATTTCAAAACTTCATCAAATTCCAACAAATACCACCTGAGATTTGCAACTGGTATGTACATTTAAAAACTTTACAAGGGGAATAAGTTTTTAAATATTTCCTCCAGTTGTAACAGATGGGATTTGCTGAGCTTAGTTTACATCTCAGCCCAAAGAGTCCAAAGCAATTTGCAAAAAGCTAGAGTACCATTATTATTATTTCAATATTACAGTTGGGAAAACTGAGGTTCAGAAAAATAAAGTACCTTCACTCACAAAAAGTAGGGAACAATTGATAGGATAGCTGGAACTGAACTGAGATTCCCACCTTCCTGACTTATTTTTCCAGCCATTAGGCTTAATTGTGTTGCTTTGATTTCATTATTGTTAAAGAAAAAAAAAACCAAACAAAAAAATAAGCAAAAAACATGTACAAAGTAGATTGTACATTTTCTACTGTATATTCAGACCAATTTTTATACGCTTGCTCAGTTCATGAAGCATTTTGAAGTGAATGCTGTTCCAGCTGGAACACATCTAAGGAATGTCACTTATGTGATTTTCAGTGTTTAGTACAGTACAAGCAGAATAACTTTGGTATGGTGACATTATTTTCCAGTTCAAATATTAAGACTAGTTTGGCCATAATGTGAGTTTCCAAGGAAACAGAATGAAATGCTGAATCAAAAAATTCCCTTTGTTTCATCAGCCTCTTAGCAGTATACATAAGGATCAATAGATTACCTTTAAAGGTGCTGTAAGGTGGTTTATGTTGCAAATTAAGGGGGCGGGGAGTAACAATTAGCACACAAACTCAAAGGAAAGGTCACTGAATTTATGGACTGAAAATTTCACAGAATTTATTTAAATCAACTGATAAATACAAAATCCTCAAATAGTTATCATTTCAATAGCTTCAGTTGTCCTTCTGTGGCACGGTTATTGACAGGAGTTAAATACTTGCATTCAGCCCAGTTCATTACACAGGATTTATCAGATGGTGATGTGAAGATATAATCTATGACAAGGGAGTCAGTTACTTGCATGTGATAAGGACCAGCAGATCGATGTTCTTTTATTCTTTCATTTACCGATCTTTCTGTTGCTCTAAATGTATTCACTACCACTGTTAGTGCTATAGGCACCAGGGTTTTTTATACTATCCATCTTATCTCTCATCCTCCCTATTAAATCAATTGCCCCACTCACAGCTTCACATTGTGGAATACCTAAAAGCCTTAGTTTTAGTCACTTATGGATTTTCAAGGATATATATATTTATGGCTTTGTGCTTGTTTTACTAATGCTTTAAATTGTTCAGATAACTTAATCTCTGCAAGATCCAGGATATAGTATCACTCTGTTGGAGCATGCCAGTAATGGAGCAAGCCAAGAGTGCATTATGCCACTTCTAAAAGCTGCAAGAGTAACCAGTGATACAAACACACAGAATTCCTACAAGACAATAAAGCATACTGCAGAGTTATTAAATGTCATCACTGTATAAGGAAAGGTACTTAGGCAGCATTAGAAAATCAGGGGTTTCATTTGTGAAGCAAATTCAGGAGAGTCACCGGCAATATAGCTTCTACTATATCATTCTTCTAGTGTGCCTCAGTCTGTTTCCAAAGGAAGTGCTCTGACACATCATATGGTGATCAAGTCTTATGTACTGCTTGGTCCCTCAGCTGAGATTCCCCATCCTAGGTGCTGAAGAGCAGCAGATGTGATGTGAGCACCAGACTGAAACTCTAATATCTGTATGCTTTAGGGTAGAAATAGACATAAAATTATTTGCATGAGACCTTTTAAAAACTGGATCTTCTATGTTCATTTTAAAAAGAAAATATAAAACAAAAATTAGACTACTAGACCCACCTTATAGGTGTCATTTACAGTAACAAAGCAACATCAACAACAACAAGAGGCAGCAATTCAAATTGCCGAGCAATGAGTTCTCCCAGTTTCTCCAGGAGCTTCGGGGTCCTCAGCACTTCTGGGTATCAGGTAACGCACATAGGAATTTAATATTAGGCTCCTATTATTGAATATATTGGCCTAGATGTATAATTTATTGACCCATGTATTTTTAAACATAGAATGCAAAATGATTTCAGAAAATATTACAAAAATGGAAATTGGATCTTTTTTTCTCAATATATTTTTGATGAAGCAGGAGTAGTTGAAGGGGAATGCCTGTGGGGAATTTGATGGTTTCCTACCATTCCCTGGGTTTCAAGGGGAATTGCTACCTTTTGTGTCTGTGGCTCACCCCAAGCAGGGGATAGTTACTTACTCCTGTGTGGAATATTTTACAGCCATCTGCTGGAGAAATGACATCACTACCATGAGAGAGAATTCAGTGCTAGCAATGGCTATGGCATTGTCAGCAACTCTGAGAACCAGCTGTTTGCTCTAAACCACAGCCAAGGCAGATGGAAATGAATTCATACACATTAAGTCACCTCAGCCTCAGTCTACAGAAAAGCTGAATTCTAATACAGCATGATCTATATTTGAAGATGCATCTTCCAGTTCTTGAAATCAATTTTGACATAATATAGTGTTAAGAGAACACATGTAGATGAGCAAACTGGGATTTCTTACCTTCAGACATTACTACATGCACATTATTTTAATTTTTCATCCTTAAGCTGGAGAAAATGAAGCTGTGTTTAGTAAAAATTACATATTGAATTTTTCAACTCAGAAATTATAAACCCTTCATCTTAGTAGTTTTGCTCCGATTTAGGCATTTGGTATTCCCAAATCAAAACAATGATATTTTATTTGTTGAATAATCCATACTGCACTGCTTCATGAGACTTGTAAGAAATTATGTCTGCATTTTTCCCTTCTTAAAAAGTTGCATTGTCCATGCTGGACTAGGATCCATTTCTTAATCTAATTTGGTCATGTGTTGCTGCATAGGAGGTAAAGTTAGAAACAGTGATCTGAACATGTGTCTTCCCAGATGCTCCTCTGTCTCACTCACTACTACATTACCTTGAGAAGCATCTGTAGCCAAGCAGTTACAATGAGGCTACCAAATACAGTTTACAGATGTCTTGTAATAACTATCAGAATATGACAAGTGTTTTCTCCTGCCTAGACTGTCAGACTGAAATAGTTATGTATGATTTCACTTGGTTTGAGAGAGAAGCTCAACCAGAAGGCATTTCGAACTAGCATTTGCTACAAGCAACCCACATAACACTCAAAGTGCCTTCCCAGGGTCTAAACCATATTGTCAGAATTCCCTAGTTCTCTTGGCACCCTTCGATAAGACTTCTGTTGTTGAGAAGATGAAGTGCAGAGAGACCAAGCGGAGAGCTCAGAGCCTCTGGAGAGCCCCCGTCAAAGCTCACAACGTCTCTTCCCCTGCTGTTGTAGAAACGAAGTGCCTGAAGACAAGACGGACTCCCGGCTGTTTAAATTCATTAGCGGACGTCCCTTCGTGGGAATTGAATAATACAGCAGGGCTTGTGCTGGTGGTCTGCTCCTCATGGGAGGCATGATTCCAGAAGCAGGGAAGAAGAGCCTTTCTGACATAACACCTTTCATCCCAATCTTTTTAAGCACTTCTACAAGCATTAATTAATTAAATATCCCAGTGCCCCTGTGAGATAAGTGTCATCTCAATTTTCTAGATGGGTAAACTTGCATATGCAGATTATAAGTGGCTTTCCCAAATTATTCAGCAAGCCAGAAGAGGTTTGAAAACAGAACCCAGGAGATGTAATTTCAAGCCTGCTTCTGTAACACTTGACAACATTTTCCTTTATTCTTATTTTTACACAGATGCCACTACAAATCAAGTTATACAGCTTTTTTTCTCCTGGTCAATGCTTCCCTGTTTTGATGCCATTTCAGTTTTATCAGCTGTAGCCTCCCCCTTCAATAAGCATTTTTTAATCTGTTTTTGCTAATGTTTGCATTTTTTTAAAAGCAAACCTTTAAAACACCTGATCCATGCTCACTGGACAGCCTTGCTGACTGTGTCCTGCGTTAATATCTGACTCCACGCCCAGCTGTACAGAAGAGAATTCTGTGCCTGCTGTGTTTCTGGCTCTTCAGTATTGAAATTTCTCTCCTGGATGTGAATAACAGTGATTTCTCTTCATTCCTCTACATTAATTTTTAATCACAGCCTCTACTTTACCACTGCTGATTGAATTCCCTACCACATCTAATGGCCTTTCTTGTAATATTCATTCATTTCAAATATGTATGCTGATGCCATATCTTATTTTTCAAGGCCTGCTTGTTTAAGACCAGCAGCAAAGAAATGGCTATTATACAGACATTAAACTACAGTACACTGCCATACGTTTGATCACCAGGGCAGAGGTAAAATACTCTATTCTGTCAAAAAACGGCACAATTTTACAGGGATCATGTGTAATACCTACAAAAATTCAGTCACTGTTAAAATGAACAAAGAAAGTCCTACTCAATTCAGAGGGAAGTAATGTTGATATATTATTTTATCATATCTAAAATATATTCTTAGCGCCTGAAACTGAAAGGCAAAAGAGTCACAGTGCTGAAGATGAATTTTACAGCAAGTGTTCGATAGAGGACCTGGATTTAATATCTCTATCATTGCAATATTCAATAACTAAAAGGTCAAAAGTAGAAACTCCAAACACACTGTATGCAAGCTCCATATTTAGCAAAATAGAATAGGACTAAAGATTCTGAGAAAATTTTATTTAGAATTGTATTTAGAGTAGAAGAAAGGAAAGGACATTCTGCTTAGCTACTCTGGAAATTCATGTGCAGGGAAGAGTCAAAATCCCAAGCATTTTAATTTACTGTGCATCTCTCCCGGTTTTAAATTAACAGGAGAGACTGTAATGATTTTCAGCAGAGGTATTTGCTCACAAGTCAGACTACACTTTTTTTCTTTTGTTGAAGTAAAAAATTTCAAATTCTTATAGCTCTACATACCTTTGGCTTGGCAGCTTTGCCCGCTGTATCCAGGACAGCACTTCCACTCCAGTGATGTTACTATTTTATGTTTGATCCTGTAGGCTTGGTGTGTTGTTGTCTGGGACCTACAAACCAAGAACATTTTAAACCTAGTTTAGGTGACCAAACAGGGGTTGTACGATACCTGTATCAATTGCATTATGTTATCTTACATGTCAAGTATATCCTTTCGCTAACTGCTTGAAACTAAAAGTGAAGCCTGACTAGGGTTTGGTGTTTCAATAGCAACCACAATTTTAATATTGCAGCCTTCAGACCATATGCATAGATGTAAAAGGAACCTGATGTCTTTTTAGTGCTGTCAGACTTCTTTCCTGAATATCCTATTCAGGAATCAAATAATGCTATCTTTTTGTGGAAGATATTACAATTAATATCTACTAAACTGGACAGAATGAGTCAAAATACAGTTGTGATATACCATTTTCTTTGAAATTACTGAAAAAAAAACCCAATCACAATGAATTTACACCACACCAGTTAACATTTAGTGTGCACTGGAAGCCTTCCATTTTGATTATTTTAACCAAGATTATACAAACATTAACCCAATAAAGCGTGTTTCCACTCGAAGCTGATGAAAGGAGGGTATGGCTATGTAATTATGATGCCTTAGTTATTACTGTTACAGTATGTAACTGCAGTGGCAGCAGCAAATTTGTTTCTGTCATATCTTTTAGCTTTCTTAACTTCACAGAGAAGTCAGTTTAGAATGAACATGCTCCTCTAAAGCATATAAAACAACTACTGAAAACCTGCTTACCTCTTTTAGCATGTTAAATACAAAGTTTGAATTAAAAAACAATAGTACAGTTCTATTTGCTAAACACTAACATGAAGAACGCCTCAAATCTCAAAAAGTACAATGATAAAATGATTACAGACATGCGATCCCTGTCTAAATCATTTCCGGAAGGGGACAAATTTGGAGGCTGTAAGAAAAAAAAATTTACTCCTAAATGAATTAAAAATAGCACCCTGTTTTTTAAACTACAGTTAATCTAGTCACCCCTTCACAAGGGATGTAATATTATGTATATTAAAACACTCACAGCAGCTGGCTGCTGTGTCCCCAACTAGCTTTGCCTCTGAGAAATGGCTTTTTCAGCAGCAAGAACTCAAAAAACATTAAGATGAACTGTAATCAACAGAGTTCTCAGTTATTTTGCTGTATGCATGGTCTTATTTTATGATCAAACTATCTTACTCTGCATTAGCATAATCCATTCCTGAATGCATTTCAAGAACGAAGTAAGTGACCATGAAAGGAGTTAATCAGGAATAATGATTTAAAAAATAACTCTCCATGCGCAGAAGCCTTAGAAATTTATATAGGAGAGACTTATTTACAGGAACAGTACAAGGAGCTAATTTTCCTAAAAAAAAAAAAAAAAAAAAAAAAATTGGAGTTATTGCAAATCTTCTAGGTCAAATTAGAAAATAAAAAAAAAAATAAATTACAACCTTTCAACCATAGGGTCCATTCCATAGTTTTGAAATACGATTATTGTATTTCAGAGTTACCAAATCCTAAGGATTCGGTTTCACCTCAAAACTTCAGGCACGTGCTACCATACCATCTAGAGGACAATTCTCAGAATAGCCAAACTGATTTGTAAGAGGTTTTTGAAATATTTCAAGGGAAAAATGTATTAGAATCTCTGTTCTGTTGGTACTGGTTTGGATTACCATTTTCTAGGCACAGGCACTGAAACCCAATCTCACTACTGAAATATGAAGTTTGAAGTATACAATGGGGCACCCAAACCACAAAGGATAATCTGAGTATCTTTAGCAGAGGCATTATTTACAACTTGTATCCAGGCCAATCACTTTTTCTAGGTTCACTGCTTAACCAAATCTGTGACAGAAATAAGCACTCAGCACAAAGATAATAACAAAAATACTGATGCCTCTCAGGGGATGCCTTTTGCTCCAACAGAGCAGAAGCTTGGAAAACTGCACAGAAAGGATTTCCTTGCCTACATGCACTTTAAAGCTTTGTACATGTGCACCTTCCTTTGCAGTACTCTGAAAGAGTGGAGCAGGCTTAGTCGAAAACTTTGAACTGATCAGAGGGTGCCAAAGTGAAGGCATGTCAAGTCATGAGCTTTTATACTTGCTATAGGGACAATTCACGAGCTTTTATACCTGCTATAAGGACATGTGAAGATGAGTCCTGGAAACATGCTAATATGATCCCGTCTGTTTTCATTTTCATTTCTAAAGTCATGGTTGTATGACTTATGCAGCTGGCAATAACAAACTTGCAAGTTCTCTTTCTTCCCAGTTCTACACACCTTTGAGCACACGATCCAATACACCAAGTCCAAGGCTTTGCTCTGCCTGATGAGAAGGTTTCCAGGTTGTCCACTACCACTGTAGGTATGAGTCTGGTATGGACATAAGCACACCAGTTTCTGCAAGACAGAGAAGACAAATATAATTAAAAGTACAAACAACATTTTTCACACTAAGATATATAATACTTATAGGGGAAATTTAAACCCATAATTTAGGGATCAGACCAAGCTCCAAACATTAAGTTTGGTTTCATGCTGCCAACGTAGTCTTGGGCAATTAGTCTTTGTGCTTCAGCTACCTGTTAACAACAAAGAAAATAGACAATCTTTTCTCCATCTCTACATATATTTATATTGCAATCTAATTTTTTCTTGGAGCACCAAGTACAAAGCTCTTCTAGACTGCAGTAATGACAAGTCTTGAAACACATCTACATTTCAGGTTACAGAAACTGTTTATCTAGAATTCAAAGGATTGTTTAGTAACATTTTTAGCCACCCACAACTTTCATTTTATGGATAGACACTTCTACTTTTCCTCCCTTTGCCCAGCATGAGAACAGGTAGACTGTGTTTTGCAGTGCACTTTGAGATCAAAGCCGCACATGGCAATAATGTGCCATTGCTCAGGCTGGCCTGTGCCACTGGCTATTGATTCAGAGAAGGAAGTCATATATTAAATCGTCAAACTTTTGACCACTGCAACACAGAATGTAGGAGCTGGTGACTGCAAGGCCAGGTTTGCAAGAAAGGACTCTAAGGAGGTTGCAAGAAATGGCAAACTGCTAAATTGTATTTTGAAACCAGGGAATTTAGTAAAAGCTACAGTAGAGAACAGAAATTAAGTACAGATTATAAACTGAATAATCACTCAGTAGAGATTTGTACAGAGAAATTATGCCACAGAAATCTATTAGCATCCTCTGAATCAGAAGCAGGTAGATAAAGGGGTGATTTTCAGAGGTTTTTGGCAAGGTCACTCAGCAAATGCCATTAGAGGGAAAAAAAGCAATCTGTCACATAGCAAGAGGATAGACCTGGTATAGATTAATAAGGCATAAATCAGAGAGGTGAAAGACCAGTTAGCTTTCTCAAGAAAGAGTTTATCAGCAGAATCCCATATGTATATGTAATAGACATTATATTAAGACATTAATGAGAAGGAGAGTAAGTGAATAGGGAGATAACAATAATTTTGTGTAGTGAACCAAAAGCTAATCTTGAAGAACTGCAAAAATCTCATGACGCTGAATTTCCACTTTTTCTTTTTTTTTTTTTCTGTCAGAACTGGGTCTTATAATGCAGAGTCAGACATAAAGACAGCCTTATACATACAGTATGATTACCTAAATTAACTATAATCAGGAAAAAGAGCTTGGAATCATTGTGATTAGCTCTTTGAATATGCCAATTTAGTAGCAAGCATGAACTAAACAAGTGAATCAAATGCATGAAATATTAGGCAAGGACTAGAGAACAAACAGAAATCACCACCATTTCAGTACATTGACTCCTTGCTGCTGCATATGAGTTTATGGTTAATCTACAGCTTAAATACAGAATTCAGGTTCATTACTACATCCTAAAGAGGTGAAAAGTAAAAATAGAAGACGAAGAACAGGAGGGATGGGAAGTCATAGAATTCATTATTTGGTCCATCTTATTATGACAAAAAGGCATCAAACCAAAACAGATTTAAAGGGGAAAAAAAAAAAAAAAAGACTCAGGGTAACGCTTCCACAAACACAGATTGTGCCATATTTGGAAGTTTGGGAAGCCAGAGTGGATTTTTAAAAGCAGTTAAAGGATTTCATGAAAGAACATGCAATTAAGGTGCTATTGGTTTGTTGATGTTTTAAAAAGTTGTATCTATAACCACTGTCTCAGGAAGTCCCCCAATGTAGATTGGATGGCATCTTGAAGAAAGTGTTATTGCATTTCTGCTGGTGGAACAAATGTCTGTTTGGTCTAGCAGTGATTTTCTTTTCCTATCTTAGTACAGCCTTTCTAAGGGTCATGTATTATTCCCATGTCAATGTTGAAACAGAATTCATTTGTCACTTGGCAAGTTAGTGACAAAACATGTCAGTTTCAGAGAAAGTGAACTTTGAAGTATTTCCATACCAATATTAGTGTATGAGAACTTCACGTTTTAATTCCTGGGTCATGTTTTGCTGCTAAACTTTGCTTCCAGTTGTAGTAGTTTTGTTAGTGTTCCATAATCCAGTAAGGAAATATAAGTTTACCTCTGAAATCAGTATCTTACTATGGACTCCTTACAGTAGAAATTAAAATACAATTAAGACCAGATTAGTTCCACTTACTTATGTGGCATTAGTACAGATTTACACTGCTTCAAACAAGAACAACAGTACAAAACACAAAATAGTACCAGCATCTATCCTTAAGTGATTGTTTTTGTCTACTGAGATCTTACCAGTGCACTCACATTAAATTCAGAAATGCTTTACTTGGAGAATGATTCCTGAGAAAACAGCAGGATAAGCTAGGAAGTTGCTAAGTAAGACCAACAAGCTGAACCTCTCAGTATTTCTGCTGCCAGGACTGCGCTGCTCCCTCACACAACACATATCCTTTAATTGATTAATAGTGTGTTCCAAACAAAATAGGATTTTGTTGAGTCTCTTTGATCTGATTTTACCCACTCAGTCTCCACTTCCTTGAGAGTTTTCATTAGGATAATATTTCTTTTTTAATTGGGTATAAAAAGGCTGTGCTTTTGCTTGATGCTTCCTCTGTGTTTGGTCTCCTCTAGCTGTTGGCTTTTGTCTGTGTCTATAAATTAGAGACTGTATGAATAAATATTTGCCAACAATTAAATGCAACTCTCAAGCATAAGCTTAAAGATTAATCACTCTTCTCACTACCTCTGTTGAAGCCAGAAGCAACCGAGCAAATCTGAGACACATAAAATTGGCAGAATAAAAAGACTTCTGAGTTTTGCAGACAGATAGCAAAGTTACTTACACCGCCCCCCTAGTTGGGACATAGATCGTTGACAGTCTTATGTGTCATACAGAAACTAGCAGGGGTAGCTAAGTAAAAGTGATATGTACAGCTAAACACTGCCAACAGTCAGAGGGAGAGAAAAAGATTGTAACTCCATCCTTTTCAGCACACCTCTGCAGCACCAAGTGAGACAGGCACCCCCTCTTGCCAAGCATTCAGTAGGCGCAGGACACTTAACTCCCTCACAAGCACACCAGGAAGACAGTTCTCCCACGGAGCTTCCTCTCTGAGGATCAGGGAACAGCAAGACCAGGGTTTCTCTCTAATAGAAGGAGCAGCACAACCAGCCACATGAGCTAACACTGACCTCACCAGCAACATACAGTACTACAGCATCAAAAACAGGCAAGCAGCCACCAAAGGACAGAAGCAGATCAAGTAGCAGCCCAGCAATTATCAAACAAAGAGACTAGTTAACAAACCAACTCTAAGAGGACTGCTAGTGACAAGGACCTTATATAAAGAGAACATGCTTAAACCTGGGCTTAAATGGAGCCTTGGCCCAAGAGCATGGGTGGAAGTTTCAGGTCAGGTTACTGAGGAGGACCTGGTGGTTTGCTCAGGGCATTATCAGTGAGCTTGCTCATTACAGGCATGGGGGTTCTGTATATTCATATCTAAGATTAAAAGCTACTTTTTTTTTCTTGGAAATGCAGCACAAGGATTAAAATAAATAATCTTTTAGCCTGTAAATGGAATGCTAAATGTTTCTTAGCAAATCCAGGAAGTGAGGCTGGGCTAGACTGGCAGTGGTCTATTAAGGAGTAGCTCTAACTAAGCATGGTGGTTTGCTAATGATTTAAACTCAGTACAGAGAATGTTATCATCTAAATTCCTGAATAACTCCTAGCAATTAACTCATGGCATATCAGGTCTGACCAGAAGACATCTGAAATGATAATATCACCTAAAGCAGTTTGTTGTACCATACATTACTGCTGCACATTATCTGTCTGAAAAGAGAAGACCTGAGGGCTAACACCTTGGGCAGCTGAGTGCTAAGCCTACCACCCCTGCAAATAAAGAATGCAAATATAGGAGTCAGATTTTAAAATCTGGGCTACAACAAGCAGAAATTAGGTTAGGACTTGAGTTTGTGGCTCCCTAGCCTGCATTCTACCCTCGTGTGCAGGCCTGATAGCTCACTGGAGGAAGGGGCGAAGCAGAAGACATATAGCAGTATTGTCAGTGACAACCTGTTCTGCAGCACATGTTGTCGGGGTAGAACTTTTGGTAATTGAATGACATTTTACATCTGAGCAAATGTGGTCAACGTGAAGATAAAACAGTGAAAACAGGCATAAAAAGCAGTTGTAAAATACATGAAAGCCCTGTAATTGAGAGGCCAGTTAAATAAATATTATATAAATTTATATATATATTAATTAAATAAATAAATAAATAAACCACTCTTTAATACTGACAATACCAATCCACTATTTATCATTATTATTGAGGGTGACTAGCTTCGAGGAAGCAGGTGTTGGACCTTGTACCTTCGGACATGCCCTTCAAAGGAAAACAGGGTACAATACATCCCAAATGTATCCATTAAGGACTGCTCTTGGTTTGTAAGGGTAGTCTGAACTCAGCCTCTACTCTCTATCAAAAATTTAACTCAGCTTGAGCACACTGTTTCTATTTAAAGTATTTAACTCATTCTTAAGCTACATGAGTGCAATGTCTGAAGCTGTGGTTTTTGCATGGCCCAACAATCTCTGATCAGGTTAAACTGGAGGAAATATTCATTGCAAAAGTGCCCCTGGTGTGACTCATAATTAGGTTTATGCAACCAATGAAATAAGCTCATTAAGAGATGTTAAGAATGTAAATATAATTTTGAAATCAAATTGTCTGAAAAAATGTAGATTTGAAAATAGAAGATGAAGCATGGCAGAAGAACCATGACAGGCTGTGTTAAAGCAAAGGCAGAACAGAAGACAATTGATTTGCATAACAGGACTTTAAACCTGAAAATCCTCTTTACCCTCCATGGAATCATATATTCCAGAGCAGCAATACAGGCCTTTAACATGCAGATTTTGTTGAGAGCTGCAGGAGCAGGCATTTCTTTTGCATTGAAACTGATTTCAATCAGAAAAGCCGTATTTAAAAACAAAACAAAATCCTCACAACATACAACAGGAATGCAGCCTGGAGAGAGTGGTACAAGACCCCGACTGGCACAAAGCCCATGTGACAGATTTCATCCTCCGCTTGCATATGTTGGCCAGGAAAACTCACTGGTAGCAAGGTGTGGGAGAGTACGCTGAGTCCTGAGGCTTTTGAAACAGCTTTCTGAAACATCAAACTACATTTGCAGCAGTGTTTCCAGCTCAGACCAAAACACCACTACCCAAACTCTCCATCAAGTGTGGCTTGACCGTATCTGAGAAGTAGGGCAGAGTATGAAGAACAGCATTTTTTTCTTTCACAGCCAATAAACATGTCTAGTCTGCAGCTTTGGCAGGCCTGAGTCCTCTGGGGTTTAAAGCCATCGTAAATTCAAAGTGTTGAGCAGCTAATGGGCCGCAGAGCCTGCCCACACATCTGGAGCCAAGCACCTACAGCTGGCAGGGTATTAGTGGGACCCAGACAGTGACCTTAAGCCTGTCTTTAGCTTTTGGGACCCTACATGTAATGTACAGCTTATGCAGATTTTACCTCAATACTCTCTCCAATAGGGTCCTTTCCAACCCTAACTATCCTACGATTCTGTGATTCTTCTCATACTGGAGTGTTTGTTTTTTTCACAGAGGAAACATCCCCATGAAGCATTTCTTCATTTCCACAGTTGCCCAGGAAAATAGAAAGGATGCAGCCTGGATGTAACTGTGAAACAGAAATAGCTTTGGGGCAATTTTAAGTAAGGACTGCCTGCACTGGGTCCATGGCAGAAAACCAGTGCCCAGTCTACGTAAGTATGTACCAATAATACACGTGTTTCCCTCAACTGGAAAATAACCCCACCTTATTTCTGATATGATAAGGCAGATTACTGTAGTTTTTCCCTGTGTCCAGCTGAATCATCCTCAGTGATTTACACCAGCCTCATGACATGGAAATACATATATATATACATATATATATGGAATATGGTGTTAATTACTGGGTAATATCTTGCAACTTCAAAAGGATGTGATTCCCTGCAAAATGCAACTTCCCCATGTGGCCTATGGAAACCTGTCCTGTGGTGCACAGGTATTAGATGAATAGCAGGTAATACCTCAAGCAGTAGTCATTGACTTACTTATTTTTGTTTAAGCTATCGTAACAAGCAAATCTGTTTCTCAATTTCCTGTGCAGCTTTCTGAAGCCAGGCCTGACTTTATATGGTGAAAAATACGCCACTTGAAGTAGCTGTATGAGCATGTGTTCTTAGGTGTATCCCTGCCTCATGATTCCCTAACAGTCAAGAGCCCTTAAACTCATATTCTGCGATTCATCTTTGCTTCGCTGGCATGTTGCCGGCACTCCTAAAACCCCAGCCCAAATCGCAATGAGCAGGGCAATTAGCAGAGCTAACGCTGTCTTTGGTGGCGGCCTGGGTGCCCTGTCTGAGCTGCCCGCCCCACTCAGACAGGCGGCAGCGGGTCGTTGCGTCCCGCCCCGCGGGCTGCCAGCACCCTGCGGGAGCCACCGGCACTGCCCGCTGCTGCTGGTGCCAGCAGCTGGCGCCTGGTTAAGCCCTGCCATGGCCCCACAGCGCTCCGGGCCAGCGCCGGGTGCCAAGAGGCGGCGGCGGCGGGGAGGGCGAAGGAGAGGAGCGGCGGCGGGCGGCGCGGTGAGGCGGGCCGGGCTGAGGTGAGCTGAGGCGCTGCCGAGTGGAGCCAGGAGGTGGCGGTCGTGGCCCGCTGAGGCGGAAAGCTGCTGGAGGCTGTTTCCGTGGCCGTGGCTCGTGGGCCATCCGCGGTTCTGTCGCGACAGCCAGCCTGAGGGGGCTGGTACCCGGTACCCGGTAAATTCGGGTTTGGCTGCAACGATTCGTGTGGCTCACCCGCACCAGCGCTCGGGGAGAGCCCCGCTGCCTTCGGGGCTCCCAGCGGGTGCTGAGTGAGAACGGGAAGCCTGCAGGAAGGAGGGCAGCAGGAGAAAACCATAAATCCGTTTTACTCCAGAGAAGGAGTGCTGTGGCTGCTTGCTGGTGAAGTTGTCTGGTCTGTGACAGGGCTGTTCTGAATACATTTGTGGTCAGTGGAAATATTTCCGTTGAGCTGCAGCAGGCTTTGAATCAGTCCTCTTGGCACTGTGGTACCCAATGTTGCTGAAAAGCAAATTGCAATTTACACTAACACCAAAAAATTGTAACTTCCTTAGGGTGGGAGAGTGAGTGAGACTGCAAGGACTCCTTCCACAGCACATTCCCACTGTAAACTGTTTGGATACATCACAGGCTCATGGAATGGTTTGCGCTGGAAGGGATGTTACAGATCATCCAGTTCCAGCCCTTTCTGTCATGGGCAGGGACACCTTCCACTAGACCAGGTTGCTCAAAGCCCTGTCCAGCCTGGCCTTGAACTCTGCCAGGGATGGGGCAGCCACAACTTTTATGGGCAACCTGTGCCAGGGCCTCACCACCCCTACAGGGAAGAAAAACGCATTGCCAAAGAAAAAAACCACAAACCAACCCTGGCAAAAACTGCCAGCTGCAGATTGTCAGGTGTACGTGTACACACTTGCTTCCACTTGCTTGTAGGAGGTCCTCAGACCACTCCACAGGAACACCAGTGGCAGTCAGGCCACAAAGGGTATAGATTTTTTTTGCCCCTTTCATACTGTGTCTGAAAATCAGTTAGTTTTATCCATGAATAAATTAGATTACCTGGCTTTTAATAGAAATGCTATTGAATCAGCCCAGCTGAACATCACTGAATCATGAAAATGAAATTATTGTGTTGCTGAAGGAGTACAAAAGGACCCAGAGCTGGGCCTGTTGCAAAAGTCCATGCACAGCTTGCTGATTGTGCCTTATTCATATTGTATGCAGTTTATTCATACTTCACAGAGGAGTTTCTGAAATACCAATCTCAATTCTACGCCTATTTGCATTTTGTATTGTCCTTTACACCTCAGCAGAGGGTATGTAGAAAGATGCTACAAGCAGCTGAATCCTTTCAAGGAGAGGCTGAGAGGCTTATTCAGGCTAGGGAAGGGAGGACACCTAAC
Organism: Lathamus discolor; assembly: GCF_037157495.1. Taxonomy (NCBI): domain Eukaryota; kingdom Metazoa; phylum Chordata; class Aves; order Psittaciformes; family Psittacidae; genus Lathamus; species Lathamus discolor. The sequence goes on from NC_088884.1 coordinate 117,333,726, forward strand.
ATCAGTTCCCCAAAGGCTATGAAGAAGTTGGAGCTAAGCTATTGCCAGCAGTACATGGCAGGAGGATGAGACAACAGGCCCGTATTGAAACAAGAGAGACTCAGTCTGAGAAGCTTGTTCCCCATGGGGACACCCAGGCACTGGAGCAGGGCCCAGACAACCAGCCTAGAGCATGGAGCTCAGTACCTGACTGGATCAAACACCAAGCACGCTGGTCTGATCTTGCACTTGGACTTGCAGTGAGTAGGAGGTTGGACCAGTGACCTCCAGAGGTCCCTTCCAACCTGAGTGATTCTACGGTTCTGTGAACCTATGATCTGTGCTTGTATTTCTATGTCCTTTGGGTGATATGGTTGTTCTTCTGAATACAGTCAGTTATGTGCATTCAAACATAAAAACATATAATGACATGGTATGGAAGAAATCCATTTTTTTCTTTTGTATGAAGTTAGGATATTTCCCAGTCTGAAACACAAAGATCAGAGTATCAGCCCTGAATTTTGTTTGTATAAAAGTACATTGTGTGATATATTTTCAATTTTCTTTAAAGCACCTGACAAGTTTGGATGATGAGAGATAATGTTAGTTGACATAAAGTAAACACTTAGATTATAAGGATAGCAAGAACCTTCACAGGGTTTTATTGCTATTGCAAGGGAGATGATGTTGTGGTTTCAACAACTTCCTTTGAACTCCACTAGGTGACTACAGAGACCTCTCACCTCTTTGTTACTAATGATATAGTAAATTCTGTATCTTTAAATGAACATCAGTCATCTTTCAAAAATATAAGCTCTAGTTCAAAGAGAAATTAGAAATCTGAACCAAAATCAGTTAATTTTTTAGGTTCACTGCCTAGCTTCCTTTGCTCTGAAATCTCATACATGAATCTCAGCTGAAATAAAAATTCAGTACTCACTAGGGACGGACCACAAACCAATCAGATTGGGAGACCTGTTCTGCATGCTGTTTGGAATGGAAAACCCAGGCAGGCTCTGAAAAATGCTTTTGATGCATAACATAATATAATATAATATGTGATTGTAAAATATGTTATGTTTTTTAGCCCTGAGAAACAGCTGACTTGTTGACACTGAAGTATCAGATGGAAGGAATTGTACTATTTGTTTAATGGGTTTTTTTTCAGGACTCAGGGTCCTGACATTTTGTCCTATCCATTACAAAACACAAATTCTGTTCTCGTTGTTCATTTCCTTTTTTTGTATGTACAGTGCTGAAGTCTTGGACTGTGAACAGCCTCTTTGTCTCATCCAAGTCTTTATTTACTGTTGTGATCAGTTGTATATCCTATCTTGAGCTGCAAAAACTAATTCACAATTTCCACTTATCTTACACTTCACCAATCTATTTTAGCATATAAGAAGTTGTCTTGTTTCAAACCAGATCAGCTCTTTCGGACCTTATCTCCCTCTCTGTGTTGAGAGCCCTCCAAAATAACCAAACTTGCCTACAGCTGGAAGTTAGACTTTTGAGAAGATATCCATAATCTGCTTTGAGAATCATCCAGTAAAACACATTTGAAAACCCAGACAAACTGGGTATTAATTCTGCATTTTTCCCATTGGAATATACATTTATTTTCCATCACCTAACTGACCCAGAGTAGAAAATGCATCAAGGTAATTCTGGGCTAGCTTACTGTCCATGCTTCTCAGATGACCTTCAGTGGTACTTGTTTTCACTGGTTTCTTAGTCCTTTAAGTAATCTACAGATAAGGATATTGTAGTATGTTAGCGATGGCTTCTCTACTTTGAGAAATAACAAAAAAGAAAGTCTTTATAAGTGGCAAAAGGAAAGCATCAGTTTTCTAAAATGTCAGTTACACTGAGATTTGTAAGAATGCATATTTTCTGGGCAGACTTGAGCAGATGGTTCTGGTGTACTTTAAATGAAAGGCTGCAAATGGTTGAATGCAGTGGCTGGGAGGCAAATCCTAACACTGTCCAGTTATGGTAATCCTAAACTATGCAGAAGGCTGAAGAGACATTAATAGGGATGGAAAAGACTCTGTTCCTATTCCTCGTTCCCATGGCAGATGAAAAAAAGAGCAAGAGCAAAGGTAAGTGTGAACATCAATGCAATATTTAGTGTGATGAGAGATGAATGGAAACCTTTATTACCATCATTAAAAAATTTCAGAAGTCATCCGTATAGTAGTGCCTGATCACAGAAAACCTAAATGACCAGACTCTGAGGAGGCTAAGAGGAAAAGATGTTGGGCTTTTTACCTTTTATGAGTACTTTGTGAGTGTCTCAGAAGCAACCTGGGTGGTGATGTAATTTTTCTTTTCTTCGCAGTACTGTTTCCTGTGCTACTGAAAAGAGTCGGCCATGACTCTGCCAAGCGTCAGTGCTGAAAGGTTGTCTCAGAGAACCAGAACTTTGGATTTGGCTATTTCCTGAATTTTTGCCTGGTTTTCAGAAATTATTAGTTTATCACCTACAGTACAGTATTGTAGGACATTTTTTTACCATTCTTCTCCTCCTGAAAGACAAAACACCCTACTGGTCCCTCTGGGAGGCAGCTCAAGCTGGGTAAACCATCTCCAGCAATGACTCCTTCCTATGTCAATACTGGAACCTCTTGAAAAGTAACCAATGCCTTGGAGCAAACATATCCTTTAATTCATTCTGTGCATGAGACAATAGCAATGGAAAAGATTTCCACAATACATAGGGTATAATAGCACTAATATAAACAAAAAGTATGAATTGCATGGACCTTTTTGCAGCTCTTGCCCTATACCACTACTGCTGCTGTACAGTGTGCTGTAGTACCTCATTTGCACGATGCAATAAAGTGCTTTGCTACTTCACACCAGCAGTCTCAGCTGTTAATTGTTTCACTTCTGTGCTGAGCAGAAGACAGCAACAATCTCTAAATGGTTGCATTAAAATTCTCTTTACAGTAAAATTTTCTTGATACTGTGCCACATGCATCATTATGGAACTGCATAATTATGTCCATTGCCCCATTTGTTTTGTGAATGAAACAGTAATAAAGTAGTGAATACCAGCACTTGGCTGAATGATTTGGTTTTTAGGGCTGCAACAGGAGTAATGTTGCACTTAGCATGTGTAGGAAAATTAGATTGTGGGCTTGAAGCCCACATCAGAAGTTCATTCAAGATGCTGCTGGATAAGAGGGGTTCATTGCAGAGGTCTTCTGCATGGCTGGAATACAACATTGTGAAGGTAAAGCAAGCACTGCTTGTCAAACATCCTCCAACATTTAGCCACCAAGGCAACCTAAGTACCAGTGTAAGAGGTTCCTCCTTCCAGGTCATAGTGAACATACCTAATGAGGCAGAAACCTAAGCCATGTATGATTGTATTTATTGTAAATGCACGGTGATGCGAAAATCTTAAGAAATGATTCTGTGATTCTGTGAAGAATTGTTCTCTGCTCCATTAAAAAGTGACATGATGAAAAGAGACTGTGAACCTTGCATTAAATAGGCAGTTAAATCAGGTTTCTACGTATGTTGTGCATTTGAACCGTCTACTGAGCTTACCCATTCATTTTAATTTGTCGGTACAATAGAAATTCTAACAAGCTGATACAGGGAAAAGCAATTTCTAGGGAGAAATGAGGAGGTCTGGTCATGAGAATGAAATATTTCAGCACTCCTAGCACATGTGACAGCTGAGGAAATCTGTCCCTGGTGCTGACTTTATCAAACACTTCTGTGCTTACTAATAAAATATCATCACCTCACCACTACCCAAAGTAATGGCAGAGGAAGTCTATGAAGACCTTCAGTGATAATTATAGAATGTGCAGTTTACACATACTAAGAGAAAAGACTAATGTAGAGCCATCCAACAATGTAGAAATAGTGTGGTTAATTTACAGCCTGAATGAATGTGTCATGCATTCAGGAGCTGCCTTGAATAGTAATTAATAACATTGGGTTCAATGAAAGGATGAGTGTGCTAGTCTCAGGACTCTGCCTCAGACTTCCACCATATCACCACTGTTATTTAAGATGCTTTGTATAGTGAAATACTGCAATTGCCTCTCTCCACAGACAAAAAGCCCCGTATCTCTCATAAGCTCAATTGAAAAGAATGTATCATCTGTTTTCTTATTTGACACCAAATTGGTGCTCACATTTAATGTCTTTGAACTTTGGAAAATCTCTTTCTCTGCTGCTGAAGCGCAGCTGTTTTTTCAGCATTTCTTCATTCATTGATATGGATAGCACGAAAATTTGAAGATTGGCAGAAATTAAAGGAAAAAAAAATACTTGTTTGTGGAGACATAAGCTTACATTTCAAAGCTTAAGTCAAAGTCATTACTAGAGGTGAAGAAAGGAGTTTTCCTTCAGCTCAGGCCATTCCACATATGGTTCCTATAAAGTTCCCTTACCATTTTGAAAGCTTGGGTGCAGGACCTCCCAGAAGTGGGGATGCCTCACCAGTGAAACTACTCTTCTGAAATAGTTTGAGAGCAGGCAACTACAGAACCTATAAATTGTGTCCTCCTGTACCTATTCTAAGGTTAACTATAAACTTGTTCCACTTCACTTCAAAAGAACAGGATTTCATTGTGTTTTCATTCCAGCAAAGAATAAGGAAGAGTTTAGTGGGCTTAGAGATAAGGATATGCCCAATATTTTAGCACTTAAAATATGACACTGGGATGTGATACAGAGAGGCTCAAAGTTAAGTTTTATTAACAGCAGAATTTTTAATATGCCTTTAGCCCTACTGACGGTACTGCTGCCTGTTGCAGTATGCCTCTGCCCTCAGAAGTTCTGTTGGAATCTGAAAAGCCAGCCTGAGATGGGTTTTTAAAATAAAGTCATGGTCTTTTACAAATATGGTTCTGTTTCAGTAGGGAAAGAAAATATTAATTTATTCTGCAGTCCTAACCATGCATTTCTTTCAATAAAATTAAATGGAATCTTGTCAGGGCCCGATGGCACTTGTGGGTTTTATTCAACCTGACCAGCCTGACCTGAGGTCTCCACACATATACCCAGCCCATGGGCTCAAAGGCCCCACTAAAGTTCGCCCCAGGACTGCATTCTCCCTTTGCCAATCCTGACCTGTAAGCTGACATTCTGGCCTAACTTTGACCTTGCCCCATCACTATGGACTTGCCCAGTGATCACTGTAATGTGATGTATCCTGGTCACCATCACCAGATGTTCACTGATCCTGACTTAACTGATTTGCCTTCCCAGCTTGATCTTGGCACTGCAGCCCAACTGTGCCTGTCAGTCTGGGTTCTGGGGTGATGCTAGCTCCCCTACCCTGCTGTGTCCTGCCTGCCACACTGGGTGGTTGTCAGAAATATTCTTCAGGTGCAGGCTTTGAAAATCCATTAAATCTTCCTAAGTCATGCTCTTCTAGCATTTTAATGGGAATTTTGCAAAAATAGAGTGAACCAGAAGAACTTTTTTCCTACTCTGGTTTAGTATGGACATGATATGTGTATATAATATTGTCCTCAGATAATCTAGGGTAGCAATAGCAAAGGAATTATCTTGTAATTAAGCCAGTAAGGCACACATCCTCCTTCAGAAAGGGGCATTTAGGTAGTTAAGCTTGTACAATGAGCACATACTGTACCTTGTGGGCAATCTCATAGCCCTGGAGACTGTCCAACAAAGTATATTCATTGCTATTTTAAAAACTATAAATATATTGAAAAACAAATGCTCATTTTTATTTTGTTTTCCTTCCTCTTGTCTCTCCTTGACTTCTTCCTATTGTTCCTTTTATATGGAGCCTTGTAACATCACCATTTCTGCACATATGTTAATACAATGGGTTGCCATAAAGGTTTACAGAGTCATGCAGTTCCTAAAAGGTCAAACATTCAGGTTGGAATACAAACTATAACCAAAGGGTTGCTGTAATTCAAAGTCAATTCAAAAAGCAAATTGTGTTTCCAAATTTCTTCAGAGGTAGTACACTATGTAATCTGCTATTGAATCATTCATGCTCAGCTCAGGCGTTAAATGAGTAAACCTTGAAGAAACCCGTATGTCTTTATTGGAAGTTTTACAGCATCTCTTTCAGTTTATTTGCAATAAAAATGCTTTTCTCTTTTTTTTTTTTAATGAAAATATGTGCTAGAAATGGATTTAGGTTGTGGTCAATAACATCCGCACATAATAAATAAAAATGCTTGTGTTCTTATGCATAGTTTCTCACCAGCAGCTTTCCAGGTGTTTCACAGCAGTGACTGGTAACACTGAGCATACTAGACTTGGCATTTTTTCATGAGTTCACTGAAAAAACATCAGTCACAAGCATCAGTATTATTCATACAGGTCTAATTCATAGGGAAAGTGGGACAGAATAGTTAAATGACTTACTTAAATTACAGTCTAGGTCAATGGCAAAACTGGAAGAAAAGCGCAGAACACCTTAGCTGATTGTATAAGCACTCTTGTGCACTAGGAAGACAAGTCTTGCAACAGAAGAATCTTGATGTGTAAAGGATCAAGCCACACCTAGAACTGTAGGCATTTGTTAGAGAGAGGCTACATGGCTCAGCAGTTTGTGAAAAGAGTGGGGGTTCAGCATTCCATTCTATGCTGGGGTTTCATGTAGCTAGACGTTCCTGTAACTTTGATTAAAAAAAAAGATCTTCATGTGTGTTGCATAGCAAATTGCTCCTCATCCACTTACGAAATACAGTGCTAGCCAATACAAGATTTGCTTGTTTTGCCTCTCTGTAGTTCCAACTACATCCCATTATGATAAATAAAATATGAGACCTTGTTCACCAGAGACTAAGTTTTTGCTTTCTTTATATCTTATGTAAAAGGTGGAAACAATATCTGCTGATTCACAGAGTTTTCTGAAGATTAATTTCACTGAAACTCTATTCTTGAAAAAAGCTGAGAAAGCCAAAGGCTGTAAGGTTGACATATGTTAGGACCTGTTTTAATGGAGATGCAGTTATCAGCTCCCACATGCAAAGACAACTCATTTAGCTCAGGTTAACTAAGACACTCTGCCAAACACCATAGTAAGGTGTGGTAACAGATGACATTTACAGCTGGAGGAGTGTGCTAGGAAAGCTGTCTGGGAAACACAGCTCCTTACTGGTGTATCTCTTCCAAGCAGAGGCAAGGGACTCCTTTCCTTTGGGTCTTTGTGCATTATTTCACATATGCATGATCCAAACCACGCTCAGGCCAAGCGGAATATTTTCTTTGAGTTGAAGGAACCTTAGCTCTCAGCCACACACAGCAAGATAATTGTAGGAGTATTTCAAGGGGGTGATTTATTCTCATGTGTGAATTTAGGCAAAAGTGTTTTTCCTCCTTTTGGATGCTAACATTTGGACAAATACCATCAAAAGAAGAAATCTATATTCTGAAAGCCCACTCTGTAAATACTGTGGAAAACAACCAGTCTTTTGTATCTTCAATTTTCTACCGGTATCTGAATATGTATCAGCAATTAAGTGAACCTTGCAACATCTCCGAAGACGTATCAACGTCCCCATTGAGAATTGAAGCCACTGAGGAGCAAAGAAAATAATGAGTGTTCCAGAGCTATAAAACTAGACAGTACAATCTGATACACTCTGTTACACATAGCTATTATGTACTAAGTTATACAACTCTGAATGCACATCCACCTGCAACTCTACTTTTCATAAGCTTTTATCACAGAATAAGATGTTTCAAATTGTCAGACATGGATGCATTTCGTACACTTATTTGCTTGTATTTTTAGTTTGATGGAGAAGTTTACAAACACCATAATTTTTAATAGATTCAAAATGAAAAAGTGCATTTGTAATTTTTTGCTCACAAGGAAAGAAATAATTACAAAAAAACCCGCCACCAAACAACAAAAGTTTACTGTGCATAAAACAGGGAGGCATCTGTTGTAGTCCTTTCCTACCCATGTATGATAATGACTTTCCTGTTGGTTCTGAGATAACTACCCTGAGGAATAAAATATTGCAGCGCTTAGTCTGTTACAAATATATGTTTTTGACTGAGTAAATACTGCAGGTCTGGTCCCTTGCTTGTTTCAGATGGTCTTTGATTCAGAAAACAATTTTGCTGAAATTACTAGGACTCCTGCCAATTATCTCACAGGGAACAGGAAAATAACCATTCCTAAGCAGTACATAAGAGAAAAGAAAAAACATAAAAATTCCCTTACTTTCCCCTTGTAGTTTCAAAGCCGGATGCTTTGGCGTTGACATCCCGCTGAGTGCTGGTGATACCAGTGCTGTGGGATGACTGCTTGAGAGATCTTCTCCCTGTAGCTGCATCCTGGCTTGTAGTGACCTCTTGCTGAAAAGAGACCTCTCTAGCATTGCTCTGTAGAGATGTCCCTTTGCTGCTAGATGAGCTTCCCATCTTATCTTTGTCAGGGTCACCATCATTGTGTCCATTTAACAGGCTTTCAGGGGTAGAGGTTGAAGGATTATGTTTCTTCACTGCTCCCATTCCAAGAGTCTTGCCAGAAGATGCAAAAGGAGGTCCTTGTGAGGCACTCGCTTCAGCAGCTTGGATCTCAGAATGGTGTGACCCCACAGTTGTGGATGGAGAGGGAGTCAAGTCTGAGTGACTTGTCTGTGTTTCATGACTCTGGCCTGTTGTCCATAGCTTTCCTGGAGTATTAAATCCAATGCTGCCGCTCTGTAAGTGCAATAGCAGAAGCAGGAAGATTGTCTCCTTCATTCTGCTGGTTTGTAAAAGCTCTAAATTATCTCACATTTATTTCCCCAGCAAGAAATCCTGTAGCTTCTCCCTCCGCCTAAGCTGCTGCTCATACAGTGAGCCTACCAAGAGGATGCTCTGACAGGCTTTATTTTTGTAGAAAGGAAACAGGTTTTGGTGTTTCAAACTGACTGAGGAAGCCTGGTTTCCTGTTTCTGTGGATTCCTCTGCAACCTGTGACCCTTTAGAGAGTGGGAGCCTGGCAGCCTTTGTGGGAGGAAAAAAGAAGTTTCTGCAGAAGGCACAGGATAAAGATTAATGGTACAATAGAAATGTGGAAAAATACGTACTGCGAAGTAATCCTGAGGGATAAAACCTGAAATTATTAGGTAATTTTCCTTTCATATGTATGTGTACAGAGAACAGAAGTGACTTGTCACATGTGCCCTTTGGGTAGTTTGTACTTATGACCTTGTTATTGAAAAAGTTGGCGAGGCTGGTATGTTACATAAAGCTGAAAGTTTGCTGTGTCTTCTGTTTTTGTTTGAATGCTTAAGCACAGTACTGCCATAAGTGGAGGGATGTTGTGGAAGATTTTCATACTGTATTTATCATTGTACCACAAGCTTTAGAATGTACTAATTTACTTACAGGTCATTGGCGATTTATGCCTCATCCTATTTCTATAATTCACGCTATGACGTGTATGAACTATTTCTATACCATTACCCACAGGTGCCTGGTATCATTTCAGATTAGGGTACAATAAACACCTATGTGAGCCCTGCCGAGGTGCTATACGATCTATGGAAGGCACGTGCCCTTCTGGGGCAGGATATTTGAGGGCATTTCAAATGATGTTAAAAGTTTACACAGGGGCAACAAAATCCCAACCTAGGTCCCAATTGACTGTAACTGGAGTTTAGAAACCTAGTTCACATACAGATCTATATTTATGAACCGCTACATCTGTATCTCTAAATCTGCTAGCTGAATCCCACCCATGGACAAGACTGAAAGGAATATCCTGAAACACTGAGTCAATTTCTTCCCTTCTGTTGCATACTTTGCCAGTTAATTAATTACAATTATTATTATTCTAAAATAATGTTAATTGTAGCCTAAACATAGTATTGGTAACTTTACATGCAGAAAAGATTTTAGGAGATGAATACTCAGTATAAAGAGTAAAGACATTTTTTTACACCAGAAGGATAGACGAATACTGGAGCAGGTTACACAGAGAGGTTGTGGGATCTCCATGCCTGGAGATACTCAAAATTCAACTAGACAAAAACCTGACAAATGTGATCTAGGCCCTTCTTTGAGTTGGGTTTGGGGCCAGATGACCTTTGGATGTCCTTTCCAATCTATAATACTCTATGAAATTATGCTTAGTAGTTGCAAGGTTGAATACTGCAGTTGGAGATGAGGAGAAGGAATCTTTCCCCCTCTACTGCCATTCTCCAGCTCTCTGAGACTAAGAAGAGTTAGCTTCTTGTTGAAGGAAAAGAAAGGGAAAGAAAATTGCTGAAGAAATTGCATAGAGAAGTGTAACATGACATCTTAAAGTAGGGACAAAGCAGTAACAAAATAGACCTGTCAGGAACTAGAAAGATCTGAGAGGGTATCATCAACCTGTTCAGAAAGCCTCTAGTCACTGACAAGTGCTGTACTAAGGACTAGGGACAATGCATCTATGAAAGCAACCTCAAACACCTGGAAACAGTATCTTCTGGGCATGCTTCATATTACTTGAGGAATAGAAAAGAAGAACAACCGAACAAACAAACGTGGAGATAAACCCCTAGTTCTTATTGCAGTCAAGTAAATCCCTGACATTGCTCTTCCTGTTTTGAGAGATTTGGATAACAGCACCTTGCTTTCAGCTTCCAGGCGATAGTCTGGCCTTTAATACCAGGCTAAAGGGCTGGGTTTTCCATTTGCTATGATTTTGTTTTTCTGTTTTATTGTCTCAGTAAAGTGTAGGCTTCTACTATGCAAGTAAAACAGATGCAGTTTTGTGATACATGTTAGAAAATAAATGCAGTTGTGCTTTCTTTTGGAGACCTTATTTCCCCTTTCTTTTTACTATTCATAGTGAAAATCTGTAAATGTCCTTTAATTGTAGGACACAGGAGAAAGTCTGATGAGCAATCTCATTTAAAAGCTTTAATATAATCTATTTCATGTGAGTGCTTCTCTTTTTGAGCTATGTATTTGAGATTTTGAATTAATACCTTTACCTGAGTTAGCATTTGCCATCCTATATATTTAGAAATCACAAGGGAAAATGAGAGGTAAATTAGTGTTGACCATATTTGCAAATTAAATTTAAAGATGGCTTTAAAAATGGAAAATCACAGCAGCTGAATACTGTGTTTATTTATACAGTCAGAGTGCCTTATAACAAACAAAGCTTTGATTCTGCTTTGAGTTACTCCAGTGCAACTGTTAATTCTGTCCCTAAAGTCAGGGAAGCCACTGCAGATTTCCACCAGTGCAGAGAAAAGCAGTGTAAAAGAGTCTGGCTTTTGATGGTTGGTAGATTTCATTACAACTGTGTTTTATTTCCCTGTCTGAATACTCCAAAATGAAAATTTAATCTTAATTGTTTATGATTTTATTACTACATGTCTGGGCTGTTGATTAAAAGATAAAATGGTTTGAAGCTGTTTTTATCTAGCAAAACAATTTTGGGACGGTAAGAAACTCAGGATATCCATTTTCAGATTGCTCCTTGCCGCATCTGAATCCGAAGCTCAATCTAGATCATGTTTCAGCATTAGTTCATATCCAAGTGCTGCTTGTCTCAGTGCAGATTATACCTAGGGAAAGGTAAGCACTTGGATACATTTAGTGAAACTTAGGTAGAAGTGGGTTGAAAATTACCCTGAAAACTCCCACTTAACATGCTGCTTACTCCCTTATGCATACATCCATAGGTGCCACATTTTTTGTATTACTATGCATCAGTGTTACTGAAATCCCTGCATGTTGGGCTGGCCACATGGGCTTTTATTGCAAAATTTGAAAGTTAACCTTGAAGCAGAAGCTGAATCTCAAGTTCCCAGTCTATATTAAGTGCCCATCCTGGAGTCTACACTCATGCTTGCTGTTACACACATATTCTTTCACCCAATGAGTTTTATGTATGGTGGCATGTTCAGCAGGGGGCATGGAGAGTCTCCCATTAGAGCACAGAATGGTAAAAGAAGCAGTTTCCTGGGAGGTGGAAATGGAGTCTTCAAGATGCAACTGCACCCTTGGGGGGCATTGAAATCACATTGAAATGGGGCTACATTGCATAAAAGAGCTGTACCCTTCTGCTCACATTAAAGTTACCCTATTTGGTATGGTGGAGGAAAGAACAGTATTTATTTTCAGGGTCACAGCTGTGGCTCTCCAAATCAGGAAAGCACCTTAGTGAAACCTAAGTAAGCTGACTAAAGGCTGGGATTTTGGAAACTCTTGTATATTTAACATCTGCTAATGGCACACATGCAACACTTTTGACTTCAGATAAATCCCGGCTCATCCCATTGAACAGCTTGAACAGTCTTCAGGGACTTTCAACTTTCCCTAAGCACTGTAAAGGGAGCATTGGGTTTGACCTCTTCTGCAGTTATCTGGCTGCACAGCTACTTTGGCAGGGCTACTGTTGATTCTCCAGATTATTTAATAGCTTCTATAACCTCACCTTGGCTACACAGCCATGGTCTGTCTCACAGTCCTCTATCATCCTCACTCTTCGGGGTTTACCAGTAGCAAAGCTTTCCCCAGTTTTAGTCAGAGAGTTCAAATCCATAGGGATTAGACACCTCAGAACTATCCGTGCAAGGACTGCACAGCCGGATCATCTTCTCTACCTATGGCAGCGGCTACAACAGCTGTAAAATGCTGCCCAGATCATGGGTTGTGTGCCTGCTGAGCACCTAGTGTCACAAGCGGTATGATAAAAATGAGAGTTATTGAATAGCATTTTATGCCACTGGCATGCCTACTGCTGGGAGAATTTGGCTTTCCCTAGCCCCAGATGAAATAAATTTGTATTTGTGGTAAGTTCTCACATTGCTTGCAGTGCCTCTTGGTACCAGCTGAGTTGGTACAGTGAAAAAGCCACTTTGCTTTCTTCCCTCAGATGTGATAGGGCAGCACTAAAGAAATGAAACTAAGCACATCAGGATTGGGAAGAAGAAATTACTTCTGTAGTCACTCTGCAATGATGCAGAAAATTCTCATCAAGTTATATGAAGAACTGTAATGCCCCTCTGTATCAGAAGAGAAAGTCTCTTGTTCTTGTCATTATGTTTCTCCTGTAAGCTCCAAAAGCATATTGAAGGTTTCTGAGCAATTCTGAAATACCATATTTTTTAATTTTGTTTGTTTGTTTAGTTAGCAGCTCATATCCAATGTATATGGCTGGTTAGAATGATTAAAAGCACACAATATGTACTGGTTATAACCATTGTGTACTTAGACAAAATTATTTCTCCAGAAAAGTCATTCCCGGAAATTCAAATTATATATCTAAATTCAGATTCAGTGAATTAATCAGATTTCTTTAGGTTTGCTTTGATCACATAATACAGACCACTCTGTCCATCTCAAAAAAAATAACTCCACTGAATCTTACTTTACTTAGAACAGTAGTAACAGGAAAAATCATTACCTTTTGTAGAAAGGACATAGCAGCAGAGGGATTTTCCTGTTAAAGGCCACTATGTGAAGTTTGCATGGGTACAGCATGAATTCTTAGTAGTTTTTATGAATCAGCTGCAATCTGGATCAAGCTAAGGCAGAGAGTCATGTTTCCTCATCAGCATCACTCTTGATCAAACGAAGACCAAATGCCCTACAGTGTTTGAATATACCTTAGCTGAAATACCATGTAATAACTGTGATTTTAGTGTATTCCAATATATTATTTTCCTATGCCTGAGCGCAAGATTTTAGCCTTCAGAGACATTTATGTATTAAGAACATCTTTTATGTGGGAGCTGTGGCAGCTGATGAAGGAGGTTGCTCTCTGCTTTGCTCTAACTTCAGCCTATCCATAAGACAAAGCTGACATCAAGTAAGTGGGACCTGGCAATGGTCTGGGTTACTTTCAAAAAAACATCTGTAAGCATTTCCTCTGTAGAAATGATTTTCATATGCAAGTATACCAAAGAACACTAGGATTTTCCTAAAACAAAAGAAATTACCTGTTGGTGCGGCGCTCTAACCTTGGCCATTTCCTTCCCTGTACTGCCTCCCGAGTGTGATGGAGGCACTGATTTTGGGTAAGCACTGTGGTTTCTTTCAGCAGCCTGTAGGGGATGATGCGAAAAAGACAGTTTAGCTTTGGGAATGCTTACACTGTTCTGGAGACCAAGCCATTTCCAAATGCCAAGAAATCAGCAAAAGACAGGAAAGCAACAGTTCCTTATATAGGCTTTAAATTCAACACTAAGAAAAGCTTAGCTAGCCCCAGAAGTCTCCTTTCATGAGAAGGTGGCAAGCTAGAGACTAAGAAATCAGTTCTGAAGGACAGAAACTTCCTGGATGCACTTTTCATCTGTCTGATAGTGTGAAATTCCCATGCGTATCTGCTAGTAACAAAGCTTTTTTAGCAACACCCTGTGAAAAGCTAACTTGTGCTGCTAGAGATAAGCACCAAAAAGCTCCCATGCCAGCTCATTCCCTACTATATTGATCAATAACATTCTGTGAAAACAAGAAGGAAGCCAGTGCTGTGACAACAGCAAAATTTTCCTCTGTTTGTAGCAACCATTCATATCTGTGCTAGGCTGCTTTCTCCCAGATGAAGATGGCTCCACAAGGAGTGATCAACCTGCCTGAACAGCAATGCTGCAAGTGACTGGAAGAGCAGCACTTACCTCAACTCTGGAAGCAGTCAGCTTCTGGAAGCTCTTTGATTTCTTGCTAGGGGCAGGTCATCAAGTGCTGCTGAGTGTCAGTCATCTGGTTTGCAGAGTGATGCTAACAGACGGCATTCAGCATGTGCATCTCTTTCCTTTGGCAAAAATGGCTGCTTGATTTGGCTGAGGTTTTGTTCACATTAATAGAGGGGAGAAGGAAGATTGTGATGTTTACACCATAGCTTTTGGTAGCAAAAAGGAGAGATAGGTGACTGAGGAGGAACAGGGCATCAAAGAAAGGAAACTAAGAGGCAAAGAACAGAGTTGACAATCAGTCACAGAAATAGTGACAGTTCTGTAAATGGAACCCTATACTATAACTTGGGTTTACAACTTTGATTAAGCTTTCTTAGAGCTTGGAGCTGCTTTTAATTTCAAGCCTTCTTAGATAACAGATGAAACAAAAACCCTCCAAAAGTAGACCTGCACAGCTTTGTGTCCAGGAGGTCTCCAAAGAAATCCTTTTCCTTCCTTATAATGTCTTCCCATGCCAGAATGTAAAGAAACAAGTATGGGTAAATTAAATACACATTAGGGCTACTGTTGGCCTCACAAAAATGAGGTCAGAACCCAGAGTGCGGTAGGAGCCCTTTATACGATTGCTTTCTCCTTTCCATTTCATTCCTTGTATTTCCTGAATACACTAAAGTATACCTAGGATATTTCAAAAGTAGCAGCCAGAAATGAACCACAGTTACCAAGATAATAACAGTGGTGAGTCTATCAAGTTGCGTGAGGAGCAGCCTACAGTTTGGTATGTCTGCATGCTGGAAAAATCAGACTGAAATGGTAGTTGACATTCCTCCCATCACTGTGTTTCTTGTAACTGCTGTTTCCATGGCAAATATACAGACTTGGCTTTCTATAGCCACACTTCTATCACTTTTCTTGTAGATATACATTTCGTGGGAAAATAGATTTCTTCCCCCTCCCAGGCAGCTCAGTCTGGAGTGAGAGTCACACCTCCTTTAACGGACAGTGAGAAGCCATTTCCTTTTTTTTTCAGCAGAAGGAAACTTGTGCAAGGTATGCAAACAGCAAGTTCTAACGGATACAATCAAGATAAAAATCTGCTGTAAAAGTCTGCATGTGGTATCCCAAGACCACAGGAGTTCTGTTCATGATGTTTTGTTTTTCTGCATTTTGCTCAACTGAGGTGTTTATGGGTCAATTTCATTTTCATCATTTTATACGCAGAATTGAGGTTTCTGTTTTCCAGCTCTGAGGCCCCAGTGTTGCAACTGGTAGCGTGCAGATAGCCATGATATTCTTCCATGACACATCAGCTGTGGCCTGATGACAGACTCTGCCTGGGGGATTTGAAAATCTAGAAGGGGAAGTGATAATACAGTTGTAAACATTTCAGTGTACATAAATCTAAATCTAAGTTTGTCCATAATTCTATCTTTGGATTTTTGCTCCTGTGCTTGAAATTTGTCCAGGTTTAGTTGGATACATGACTAGAACTTGTCACTGTTTGTAGGGTGGGTGTATGAATTGCACAGGAATAAATGTGTCAGTCTCTATTTTTTTGTAGTGATCTTTGGTTTGATAATGAGGTTCTAGTTCAGTAGGGAAAGAAATTTGATTTGCCTGGTGTTTCCCAACTGGCATCTCTGTGGCTTGAGATGTATTGTGTCAGGATATGATAGTGTCTTAATTTCCTTCTGGATGTGACCCAGGGATAAACTGAGTCCCAGAACTGAACCAGTTAGCTGCACATTGCAGGGGGATCTGTAAAAGTAGCTCCCTCTAGAGAGGAGCAGTCCTGTGGCAGAGAGATGTTCTGTCTGGCTGAATCTGTAAGCAGGTTTTTATATTAATAGTCTTGGTAGAGGAGCTGAAGATGCAGAATGCCTTTAGAAGAGATTAATCTTATTTGCAATGACTGGCTGAAGCCAATTTCCACACTGATTTTGATTTAATGTGCTCAGTTTCTTTTATAAGATTTGTTTGATCACATTATTCTCCTGTTTCCTCTACTTATAAAGATGCTTGGGGATCTATATTCCTTAAGATTAGCCATTTGAAGGTAGGGCAAATTATTTCCAGGTATATCCACTGATGATTCACCAGTCAGAAAATGGTGAATAGCTAAGGGGAAAGACATGGATTTGGCAGAAAATATATCCCAAACCAGCTGAAATTTACTCTTCATTGTAGCCTTTGACACAAGAGTTTCAAAAATATCATTTCCACCCAGACTTAAAGACTCACGTTCAGCTACTGTGTGGATTGCTACTATCTGGGGCCATGCTTTGTTTTCCTGGAAACCCTGATGTGAGATTTGTCTATATTGAAGGCTTTTCAAAGTCCTCTGATCTTGCCACAGAACATCTTTTTTTCCCCAGCCTCTAGAATGAGCCTTCTGCTGTTTACAGAGAAGCTTTCCCCATCATATGAAAAATAGGTTTGAGAGATTTTTCTCTGGCCCATGTGATGAGTTCTATTCCTAGAAAATTGGTTAGCAGTCTTGACATGTCCTGGGAGAAAAACAAAAGGAGGGCAACAGGAACCTCTGTGTGTAATCTCCAATTTGAGCAATTGTAGATTTTTTGTAGTGTCTAATTTTTCCCTTGGAACCAAAAACTGACGGAGGGCTGACTAATGTGTTATGCTAAGGCTGCTGCAGCTTAGAGTTTAGAGCTGGGCTGCAGCCTGAAGAAGCCTAATTTAGAAAATAATGAGCTTTGGGAGTGACTACTAAGTCTAAATATAAGAATGTATACTCATGTATAGTAGCCATGGCACAATCAGTGCTACCTGAGGGCTTGGATTTGAATGGTGTCTCTTAGCTGTATTGGTAACAGGAAAGCTGGAGGTTAAGAGAGGGTCAAAGAAGGTAACACCAAGAAGTAATGGCCACCAGCAACTGATTTCAAATGGAAGAGGTGGAAAACTTTGTACCAAGTGTATAAGGATGGTTTCTTACTTCTTACACTGGCTTCTTTTTTTTTTTTTTTGTTCACATTTCAAATTGAATACCGAGGAGTATGCCAGTAAATCTACATGAGAGGTTTCCTTCTTTAAAAAACCCCCAACCAAACAAACCAACCCAAACAACCAACCAAACAAAAACCCCCAAACCCCAAACTAATAATAAAGTCTTATTTCATCAAAATGTTTGGGGGTTTGTTATTGTTAGAAAATCCCCAAATTAATAAAGTGTATTTTTCATCACCATGCCAGTCACTAGTGGTGAAAAGATGAAAGTGAAATAAAAAGGAAGAGAAACAAGTTGAATAACTGAGAAAAAGCTTTCAAAATAAAAATCCCTCATAAACCAAACCAAAATAAAGCAAACAAATACTGAATGTAAGATTGCTTCACTTTGTAAGGATTGGATTTCCAAGTATTTTGAATTTCAATGCTTTCAGTGAAACCTTTTTCCTTTCTTCTGTCAGCATTGATACAGAGTTGTAATGGCAGTGCATTGAACCTGGTATGTGTTGTCATGTGTATCTGAAAGATAGGACCTGCTATCAGCTCTTTTAGCAACTGAGGAATGTAAGAACCGGTATGACACCTAGTACATCATTCTTACAGGAAGTACAGCAATATGGGCCTGTCTGATCTGTCTTCTGGAGTGCCTTCAAATGCTTATGAAAAGATCAGGCAGTCTCCCCAAGCATTGCCAGGAAGGCACTGAGATTTGCTCAAGCCCTCTACATAATATTCAGACGCCACAAAAAAAAAAGGGGGGAAGATAGATACTTTCCAAGCATCAAGCAACTGCACTGTTCAAACTTGGTGCAGGAGCAGCAAAAGGGCTTTGGGAACACAGGCCCTTGGAGTGTCCAACATGAACCTGGTTTGGACTGGATCACTGGAAGAATCTGGAGTGAGCAAGGCCTGATCTTACCTTCAAGATTAACCTCTAATCCACCGAGGATTTCCCTTCCTAGAGGGAACAAGAAAAATCTATTATGGAAAGCCCTGGAGTTTCATTGAAAGTCACGTTGTTGGGCTATAAGCACCAGTATCTTTGAGAGACCTAGAAATAACAGAGAAGCCACCAGCTCCTTCCTGGCCTAGGAGAAGGGTGACCTGGACATCATATATTGCATTGCAGTGAATATCCCATGTGAGAAAGGCACTGTAACTTTTCTACAGAATTTTAAGCTCTTCCAATCTAATTTTAATCGAGAGAGAAATCCTGTCTTGCTCTTTCAATGTCTGCAAAATGACTTTCTCTGATCCTACAGCACGTGCAAGTGTCTTTATGCCTCTGGGGAGCACCAGTGTTCTAAGCCCTTTAGGACTGATTTTTGTCTACCTCTGGTTCTTTTATTTTCCATTCAGAGGAAGGGTGCGAGGTAGATGCTCCTCTTCCTTTCTCTGTTAGTACCAAAAAGTATTTATAGAAGGTTTGGACTTGTTTTGGTTTCCTTAAAGTTTTGGTTTCCTTAAAGTTTTGTTTTAACTTGTTTTATTGCCAACTAATTGGCTAATGACCAGGTAACTATTACTGACCTTGGTTTAGTGTTTTCTTAGCTTTGTACAGTTCTGTGATGTAACACTTACTGTTATCTGTATTTAACATACGGTGACAGCAGTTATTATGTATAGAATGACCCTTAAGTAAAATGCAGTGTCGAGGACCACAGGCATGGGATCAAAGAGGGAGCTTTGAAGTACAGGCAAGGGATAATATCAGTGGACCCACAACTATGAACAGCTCAGCACTGGTCAATTGTTATAAATAGGTTATAAATAGATTATCAAAGGAAAGCAACCTTGGCAGCTCAGTAAAACCAGTTCTAGTGGTAAGGGAAGAGAACAAAGAATTAGTATATGGCATATGTTAAACACTTAAATGTGGCTGTGACATGGTATCACAGGCCAAGGAAATAAGAGCAGCTGTAGGTGCTCCTACCAAAGATAAAAATTACCCCAGCTACTGGTCCTGGATTGAGAAGGAAGAACCAACATCCCACTCCTCCCAGAGAGAAGGTACTGACTGTGCTGTAATTCCCTGAATAAACCTTCATACCCAAAGGGGCAGTGCAAGGGTGAGCACAGCACCAGAGAAAGGGGTAGGTTCTAGGAAGTTTGTGTATATGTAATTTTCACAGTATTTCATTTGAACTGTGTAAGTATCATTTTTACTAGACTAAAATTAGTTAGTTCACTAAATTGCTTAGAGTTCAAGCAAACTAAAAATAAGTTCTTGGTTTTGCATATAATTTGTGTTCCCCTTTTGTTCATGGATTTGGAGTACAATGATGAAGAATTCATGCAATCTAGCCTTAAATGTGGATGCAACAAACTGGTAACACAGTGCAGAGCAGAGTCTGTACTGTGAGTAGCAGGCTGGATGTAACAGTGGTAAAAAACAATATGTGGTGTGGTCCAGCACAAGCCTTGCCAGTAAGCAGGGCCATTAACTAGGGGTGTTTCCAGCTACTGAAGGCAGGGGGATTTAGTGGAATAATTTGTTGTAAAAGGACTCACTGTCCAATAACATGCATTGCTGGTGAAAATCCCAAGAAAATGCAGCAGAACAGGACAAGACAAGCTCTGCATAGCTTCCTGGGAAGTTGCAGGGTTCTATAAAATATGTTGTGTGGTCTGCTGGGAAATACAGGCTTTCAAATTTACAACGCATAGTAAAATGAAATGATGACGGCTTACTCCTGGCTTTTCAAACTGCTTGAACTAAGCTGCACATTTTACTGTCATGTGGTAGGTCAGGGTCTAAGATGCTTACTTACAATTGTGTGTGAGCTATGCTAAGCCTCTGCAATAATACGATTTCCTCTATGATCCTTGTTTCAATTTCTACATGTTCTCTGTTGGATTGCCACTGCCAGCTACATTTGCTGAGGTTCAGTCAGTCCTATCTGAGAAATCTGTGGGACAGAGGGGCAGAAAAAATAGCTGTACTTTGGTGTGGTAGCTGTTGCTGTGCAACAAAATATGCATATCTAAGCCAGCAGTCTACAGCCTTCCTAAAGCCCCTCAGGTAGACGCTGTAGGGTATATAAAAGAATATAAAAGAATATGGGAACACCTGACTGAAGGTGTATCATGATGTTGAGTAACCCACTGTGGCAGGCACATAATAAATTTAGTTAATACACAGAACCTGTGTATAATCTCATTGGTGTGCCCCAGCATTCAGCCTCACCATTGTCCGCATCAGGTGTGGGGTGGCAGTGCATAGAATCATAGAATCATAGAACAGTTAGGGTTGGAAAGGACCCCAAGATCATCTGCTTCAAACCCCCCTGACATGGGCAGGAACATCTCACACTAGACCATGTCGCCCAAGGCTCTGTCCAACCTGGCCTTGAACACTGCCAGGGATGGAGCATTCACAACTTCCTTGGGCAACCCATTCCAGTGTCTCACCACCCTCACAGGAAAGAACTTCTTCCTTATATCTAATCTAAACTTCCCCTGTTTAAGTTTGAACCTGTTACGGCTTGTCCTATCACTACAGTCCCTAATGAAGAGGCCCTCCCCAGCATCTTTGTAGGCCCCCTTCAGATACTGAAAGGCTGATATGAGGTCTCCATGCAGCAAAGCATCACTGCTTCCCTAGTCTGAATGCTGGGTCTCTTTCTTAGGGCCACTGGCAAACTGGTGGAGAGGCTGCGAGGTGCCTGGAGATCCCTAATAATTTGACCAGGTTACATTTCAATGGTTTTATTCCCTACTTTCTATGGTGAACTTTGTGTTGGTGAAAGAGGAATGAACCATCTCTTTACTCAAAGAGAAGATGGGGGAACCTCACAAGTACCAGCTGCTCTGTTTAGTAGTATGTTTCCTGAGAGTTTTTGAACTCTTACCCTTCGTAAGATGTAGAAAGTAATTAAAAATTGAAGTGTGGTTATTCTTGCAGGACTGGGTGAAGAACATGGAGGATGGAAGTGAGGGAAGTATTCACTAAATATATTTCTATATAAAATAAATTACAGTGATTGGTGGTGGTTTCTGTTACCGTTATTTTCATTATTCATTCAATTTCATCAGGTAGAATTGCTCTGTTCAAAATTGCTTGTGTTTCTGAAACATCCAGATCATGACAGCTCCCTCTCCTCTAACCCTAGTCTGCTTAACCTGGACTTTGATCAGTCTCCTGTATACAAAATAAATGAGACTTTTGACATTAGAACAGTGATTATGCTAATGCGATTATATTCCTTCAGATTGCTCTAGCTTGAGTTGTAAATTCAGTGTAAAGGAAATCTTACTCCCTATCAGTATGTAGTTTCTCCTTTTGTTTTGAGTTTCCTAGAGAGATAATGCTATTTCAGTTGTTTCACAGAGATTTACACTTCTTCCCCCATAAAATTACTGTCTATACATTGTATCATACATTATGATGTCCTAACTTTAAAGTCCACAACTCCCATTTGGAATTTCTGCTTATTTCAGTGGCATCACTGAAATAGTTGTGAGATAGGATATGGGTTTAAACAGCCTCACCTGACCCCACTGAGCATCTCTGCCTAGCCCTGACCCCAGGACCCTGATAGAGTGACCCAGGTCACCCTCGTCCCTTCATGCTGTTCTGGTTGTCCCCAGGCTGGCAGGAGCCTGTTGCTGCCACCAGCCCTAATCTGCCTGTCAGCAAGATCTCTGTCCAAGGTGGAGCCACACTGCACCTCATCCCTGGTGTGTGGGGCAGCCTTTGTTCTGCTGCTCCCTCTTGGTGAGCTCAGGCAAGGCTCTGAGGTCTGGAGCCAAGTTTAAATAGGACTCCTAGGCCCCTGCACGGAGGGTATGGGAGGTGTTGGGGACAGGTGGAGACCCCAAATGGGGTTACTCTGGGTAGGTTAAGGCTACTGGTGCCCTTAGAGCCATGATGCTATTCTCGTTAACTGTGCAAACATTCATACAGCTCTTTATACTACCCTGAGATCCAAAATGTTTGTTCATTTAAATATCACACCCTGTTCAGAAAGAGCTTTGTTGCAGAGAAGCAGCTGTGTCATGTGCACCTTTGTAAATCTGGAGATATTACAGAGCTCAGATATTGAACCGAAATCCCACACTGAAGATTGTGATGGTCTGAGAATGCACAAAGAAAATTACATATTTTAGCAAGGAACATTGACCCAGGTGTAATGGCATAATCTGTCTAAATTTAATACCTGGTTTTAAACTTTTTTTTCATCTGCTATTGTGATTACAGATTTCATACCGACAGCCTTGTATCACACAGGGAGAAAACTGTGAGGGTCAGACCTGCTTGAGAGAGCAGGGTTTCATAAGGAAGGAATGCACCTAGCATTCATGGTAGAAACAATAGGGTAGAATTGAGCAATAGGACAGCGGGATCTTGTCACAGTATTCCTTTGTAATTGTAAGGAGAGAGAAAGATATTTCTGGCTATAAAACCCTGTCTGAGTCCACAACCCTATCTGTATAAGTCCACAAAGATAGGCTTATTTTTTCTAGCTGAGAGTCTGGTGAAGATCAAATGTGTTTTTCTCACCAACATGCCTGCACAGGTGCATGTAGAAAAACCTCATTCTGCTGGAGTGCGTGAGATAGCCTGAGAGACTGCATGGCAAGCAAGTAGATCAAGGCTTCAGCTTGCTTGTGCCCTGCGTGTTAGCCTTGCCAAGATTTGCCTTAGTGTTATGGTTTAAGCTTGGGAGGCAGCTCATCGCCACACAACCACTTACTCCCCCACAACAGGACAGGGGACAAAATCAGAAGGGTTAAATTGCAAAAACTTATAGGTTGAGATAAAGACAGTTTAATGGGTAAAGCAAAAGCTGTGTGCATAAGCAAAGTAAAATAAGGAATTAAGTTTCCATCAACAGGCTGGTGTTCTGCCATCTCCAGGAAAGCAGGGGTCCATCACACATAATGAAAAGACCTTCTAGAAGGCAGAAAGAGATTGCAACCTCTTCTGTGGAGCTGCTGAGTGTCAAGAGAGAAGAGGTCCTGTGGCAGGGTCCATACAGCACTACCTGCAGCCAGGAGGCTGCAGCTTACACAGCAGGTGGAATTGCACTGAACAGCAGAGAGCAGCTGGCTGGCCTCAGGTGGGGATGAACAACTTCCAAAGGACCAGAGGAATGTGCAGTTTTTGCTTGCTGCAACTCAGAAGGTCAAGTTAATCTCAAAGCAAATCTGGAAGCAAAAGTTGCTGCCAAGACAGGGCAATTAGGCAAAAAGTCAATACAAGCTATTATTTTCTGTTGCATTAATGTGTTGGGCTAATCTAATTTGGCTTAACTAGTAAATTGTGTTTATTTGCCTAGATTTTACTCAGATCATACCTGGCTTTTTGGACATTTTGGTCTTCTTTAGGGAGCTTCTTTATGGAAAGGGATAAGACAGATCCACCTCAAAGCTTTGGCTTTAAGTTAGTTCTACGGTCCCTGCAAGGAATCAGTCCTCCACTGAGCTGGACTAAATGTGTAGCTCAAATCAGACAGGTAAAGTCAAAGTGAAATCACTGAAGTCAAAACCACATGAGGGTGGTTTTCCACAACTACACACTAGATGTGTCAAAACTGCAAAATTATAACATTGGGTTGAGAAGATGCTGGATGGGAGCAATACAGCTGACTTGTGGAAAATGTTGAAAGGCACTGGAAATCCTCTTATCAGATAGATGGCTTAATGAAGTGTCAAGGTCTTATTTTCTCATTGCTGCTGTTAGTACTTCACTGCACAGATGAACCCCACTAAGTGAATGCTGTATTATTCACAATAGACAAAAGCAGCAGTGACTGAAACACAATCTTTTAAAATCACTCAATGGAAATACAGTACCATTTCTTGAAGGTGTTCAGCATGCCGATTTTAAGTGAAGAACATTAAAGTTCACTTAGGAAGCTGATGTTCAGTTTAAAAGTATGTCATCAGACACATTTCAAATTGAAACACAAGCTTGCTGATGATGGGGAATGCCTTCAACAGAGCATTCAAGCTAGTCATAGAATAATGAAAGCTGCATTTGGCTCATGAATAGCTAGAGGAAATTCTTTACCATTCCAGTTTATGCCTATTTCAAGTAGTTCTGAAAAAGTTTAGTATTTGGAGGGAATTTATTAAGTACCTAGTAACATGGTTATGAGGATGCCACTGGAAGATAATACTGATGACCATAGGCCACAGGCACAAATAATCTACTGCTTGGTTAGATATTAGCAGTAAATAATAATAATTAGCAATTTATTGAAACATTTAAAACATATTAGCATTTTATTAACAGTTTATATACAAAAGCTTAAAGTAGATCATAGCCAAAACATATAAACTGTTACCTGTGAGAGGGCTCTGATTATGGACAATAGCTGTTAGCTTCTGCTGCTCCTAACCAGAACAGCACTGTGCCTGATGGCATGGAAAGGAAGAAGATATCAAATGGATTTGTGCGTGATATACAAAAAGATGCATCAAGTTCAATGCATCTTGACACAGACATTTTTGAGCAATGGCATATCCAGGAATCTTTCAATTGCACAACAAATAAGATCAGTCTCTTTCAGAGAAGCTTGGAATTGCAGCAACAAAGGCAGCACCTTGTGATGCGTAAGCCAAGGATTGAACACAAGAGGACCTTGGCTGCAAATAGCTGAGAAGATTGCAGTGAAAGAACAAGAGAAACAAGCCTCTCCATATTGTAAGTTCACTGCTTAAACAAGCTACAGGGAATGCTAAACTCTCATTTCACAGGGCAGTTGGTACCTAGGAAGGCAGTGATCTATGCTTATCGGTGTACTGTGCATGGTTCACCAATTTCATTCTCAGTACTCCTTCTCACATCCTTAATCTGTGCTTTATTACCCTGTTTGAATCTTTTCATGAAACCAAGATAATAAACCCTTTTGAGCAAAGAATATTGTCTGATCATGGCTGTAAAACATCAAGCACAATGGGACATTCATCAGCAGTTGTGAGTGCTAATAGGAAGTGAATGCAAAAACATATTGATAGGGAAAACAAATTTAACACTGAAAAGATTTTTAATATCTCCTGTAGATTAGGACCATAAGGAGCAGATAAACTCCTCAGACACTGACTCCACACAAGTTCTGCATCTGTATTTCAAAACACAAAAGGAAATCTGTATTTTGGCCTATGGGAAAAAGCAGATGCCCGATATGAAAGCCAGTCTTTTAGGATGTTCTTCCTGGAGATAAAGGGAACTGACTACTTTTTTAAAAGGAGATTCAGCTGTTTCAGGCAAGATCATTTGAATTTCTTGCACAGAGCACAAAGCTAGAGAAGGACTACTGAGGGGTCTGAGCCACAACATTGGATATCAAATGCGCCTTCAAGATAGTGCAAAGCCTAAACTGTTTAAATGGAAAAAAAACTATTTAGATAGACCAAATCAGTAGCCCAGGCAACTGATTTTGGACTGTTGCGGGCAACAATGCTGAAAATCTGGCCGCTTGTTCAGCTGCTTTGTGTGATTGATTTCATTCTGCCAAGCATTACAATCTGAATATCTCTGTCTGACAGTTGCCTTAAAGTTACTGATGGAACTAACAGCCTGGGAAGCAAGCCTTCCTACAGGTGGGACTTACAAACATTTATCCTAGTAGAGGTAGGATGCGATTACTGTAACTCTAGTCTTGCTGGCCTGGGGCATTTAAAACGATCTGATCGTCTGACAGCTTATAGGCTTTGGCAAACAACAGCTTGTATTCTGACTTTGACAAATACAATCTTTTTACAGTATCCCTTCAATAAACTGCTGGAGAAATAATTTCCCTAGCACATAGCTTCCACCATGTCACCTCTCTTTTTTTGTGTCCCCACTGTCCCATCTTTTTCCTGGACAGCACAACTCAAGGCTCCTATCCTTAGATAACTGACCACCTTCTGTCTGCTGCCAGCATGCCAGTTCTTGCTTTCCTTCTGCCAGGTGCCTGTGCCATTTGACCATCAGTGATTAAAAATGTTTAATGCCCTCTTCCCCATCAGTCTTCATCTATGAAAAGACACTTTCAGAACTCTCTGCTTAGCCCACTGACCCCTTACATTTCCTTTTTGGGCAACCCCCTCATTGAGATGCCCATGCAAATTTGACTTGAGTTTGACTGTGGCCTGTTTGACTGTGACTACTGTCATGTTTGCTGCTTTGTCCTCCCTTTGTCCCTTACCTAACTTGTCCCTTACTTAAGTGATCTTTTGAGTCTTTTCCTCCTGCCTCCTGGGCATCTCTGCAAATGTTAATGCTTCAAACTGCCTGTGAAT
Organism: Lathamus discolor; assembly: GCF_037157495.1. Taxonomy (NCBI): domain Eukaryota; kingdom Metazoa; phylum Chordata; class Aves; order Psittaciformes; family Psittacidae; genus Lathamus; species Lathamus discolor. The sequence continues at coordinate 117,360,497 of NC_088884.1, forward strand.
TGAAACAAATTGGAGAGTCTAGCAGAAATTGAATGTTCCTAAGGTAGTTTTGTTGGGCTTTTTTTTTTCCAAGATCTGTGCTTGAGGCTGTAACTGGAATAGTAATTTAAATTAAATTAAAGGTACAGGTACTTTTATTCTGTGCATGAATATGAGGAAAAATAATTTCTCTTTTTTAGTATAGATTGCCTACATTGCCCAAGCCTGAGTATACATCCCCTTGTGAAGAAATCTGATATGGCTCCCTGCAGTCGCTCTGTGCTTGCAGCTCTTAGTGTTGCATATAGTTAAACCTTAAGATCCCAGGTGTTGCCTTAAAATTAAGAATTTTAAATCAAGACAAGTGCCTAAATGATTTGTGGCAGTAAAACATAAACAAAAAGATACAGGCCTATGGGTTGGAGATTGCACTAAGATTCCAGTAAGAGATTATGTGTAATAAATAATGGAGCTAAAGAAACCAGAACAGATAATAATGTTCTTATGTAGATATTTCCTTTGTTATTCTTGGTTCCCCTGAGTGAATGGCTGATTTAATGCCAACATGAATGGGAGCCGAATTGGACATACAGTTGGTGTTACAAAAACAGTGCTGGCAACTGAGGACCACGTCATCACTTTCAGGTGATTGAAGTGGCACCAGCAAATAGTATATAAGGGACCTGCTTAGTTGGGAAGCTTGCATGTTGGAATCAGAGAAATGATAAGAGAATGATGCGTTGCCTTTTCCAGAGAAGACTTTAGTTTTCTCCTGTGGGTTAATACGGCAAAACATAATACAGCAAGCTATGTGGTCTTTATCTACTTGTTCTGTATACCAGTGCTTATATGTATATTTTCCACATGCAGAATGTTCAAAAAGGGAATCTCCTATTTATGTAGCATATGTTGGTGAACTTCAGATACATACAGAATCTGTTTACTAAATATATTGGATAGCAGACTTCTAGCAAGAAAGCAGCTTGTTCACAAGCAACATGACAAACATTTGTGTGAAGATGCAGTCTTGTGTTTGGATTGTTAATAATCTTATCACCTCTATATTATTAATAACTCTGATGGCAAAAGTGTCATCTGTATGAAAACTGACACTTTTCTTTTGTGTGGTTTCTACTTTCCCTTAGAAATTCTAGAAAGAAGACAGTTTGATAGGAAGAAGTATTCTCCTGTCTGGGTTTTGCACTTGTTTGAACAGTTTGCTGGTGACTAACTTTAGTATCTAATTAAAGCTGCTGCCTTCCTGGTGCATCTCTTGAGAAATGCTGCCATCCAGGTAATTAATGTGCTGTGCCTGCACCTTATGGCTCAGATACCTATATATATATGTAGCAGGCTATGTTAGAACATGCAGTCTTACCATTGACCTTGGAAACATCTGGTGCTGGCCTCTCACCCAAACAGGATTTAGGACAAGACAGGTGTCAGACATGACCCTGTATGATGATTCCCACTTTTCCCGTGTTAGCATTTTCAGTTATATGAGATACTGCTAACATGTTGCATCACACGTGAAGATGTTTCTGTCTTTTCCTTCCAGTCAACCCATTGGTAGGGTGTAACAGGAAACATTTTAAAGAACAATCAATGCTGATTTTGCCGGGCACCCTTAGGTCAGCCTCATCAGATGTACTGGGTGTCTCTGAGTAGAAACGTGCTGCCGTATGGCCTCCTTTGGCACTTAAGCTTTTGCTTTTTAGAGCACAGCTTCGCTTAAGGTCCCAAGTGCAACAGAGAGAATTGCTTTGCTGTTCAGCACTGGATTTCTAGCCCAGATAAATTAATTCAAGAAATGTTATCGTTGCCTATAAAAGATGCGATGTGTCTGTAACTTCAGCTTTGACTGCAAGTAAAGGAGGTGAAGGTCTGGCAGGTTTTGCTTCTAACAAAGGTGGTATAAAGCTGTGAGAGACCCTTCTCTAGAATGTTAAGAGTTATATCAACATTAGTGTAGTTGGACTGATATTTACCATGTCAGTGACATACATCAACTTTCTTTAAATCTATGTAGACATACACACGTGTATGTGTGTACATAACTCCAACATCATATTTTGGCACACATGCCTGTCTCAATTAAAACATTTTTAATATTTATACCTAGTAAATATTCTCTCACGTATACACATATAAGTACATGTGCTTATATACGTATACTAAATCAGCCAAAATAGCAGAGCTATGCCTTAGTAGCTTTTGAGGAGAAATCTTATGTTTTAGGTATGCTAAAATATTCTGGTGAACTTTTCTTTTGAGCAAGTTTATACTGTTCATGTTTGGAAAGAGGAATTTGAGGTTTAGGAACCCCCTTTGAGATATACGTGTGGGGTTTATTTTGCAATATGTTTTCAGTTCCAGCTTAATTCATTCAAATGTTAAGGCTTAGGGAAGAAGCCCTCCTTCTTCCATGGTCTACCTCCACTGGACACGTTCTGGCCTGAAGCTGATCATGGCTTGGCCTGTAGTTTGCAGACAGAACATGGTACATACTGTGCTGTGTGCACCTGAGCTGACAGCAGGAAGGACTAAATGGGTTATCTGATCTATGTCAAATACAAGGGCTGGGACTGCAGAGAAACAAGATATCTGAGAAGGAACCCCATGCCAGAGAGGAGCAGGTAAATCAGAAGCAGAGGAGAAGCCTCAAGAATAAAGGCTAAAGCCAGGTCTCGTCACAGAGGTCTATCTCTGTGAAGTGCTCTCATTTTTATCTGAGATGAAGGATTCTGTGCACAAAGACATCAAGAATGTCAATCTGAATTTCAAACAAACCTGTTTCAGCTCTGTTCGTGTCTCTTGCCAGTGGTTGCATGGCATGACAGTGGATCCAGTGACCTAGCCCATAGTAAGCATCCAGATATATCTACCAAAACAGTTCACAAGCAGAGATCTTTTCAGTAGGAATTCTTTGAAACCGGCAACTGGTGCATAATAGTGGACATGAATTTTAAATAAATAAAGAGAATGCCTCACAGAAAAGCTAACTCTGAAATGATAACTTGCAATTTGATTGTAAGAAGGCTTTAACACGTGCTTCATTTTCAGTTGACTAAGCATCACTGGAGACACCATTCACTTGAGGTGCATGCTGTAGGGTGTTACATTACAGCACGTACGACCATGCTAAGTGTTAAGATAATGATACGCTAAACCTCAGTTTACCTGTAAGCAAATGAGAAATCATATTTAACTTTTTTCAAAACTGAGCTTGGTTCTGCAGTCTCAGAAATTGCTCATGCACAGGTAGTTACAGCATGGCCAGTGGTGGACAGCCATGGCCTACAGACAGACCTGTATGGGAACAGAAATGGAAACGTTGTGATGGAAGAGTTGATGAAAATGGTCTGAACTCCCAATGGCCTCTAAAGCAATGCACATAGTAAACTGTTCTGTGGGAAATACAAAGACTGAAGTGTATTTGCACAAAAATCACACTGTTTCACACAGTCAATGGATTTATCAAATTAAGACCATTTTCAGATTATCTGCATTCAACAGAAAGACACTGCAGTGGAATAATCAATGTTACCTGTAAACAGACTGCCCTAAGATAGATTCCTTTCACACTGCAGCTTTTCAGGCTTTCAAAGGTATCTTTCTTCTGAGTAACATCACCTACCTGTTCTGAGGTAACACAGAGAGCCTACGTGAATCACGCCTTGAATAAACAAGGGAAAGCTTTCCATTTAGTAAGTAGTGTTGAAGGGGAACACCTTTACAGTGTTTCCACATGAAAAGTTTTACATTTCATTTTTTTAACCTGAAGACAGAAATTCTCATCAGGTTTACTCTGCAACATTGTTCAATTACCAGTAATTGTTCTTTTCATAGTGATAAAGTATATGTACTTGATCACCAACAAATAATCCAACCAGTTAGCTTGCAATGCAAGATGGATTGAACAAGTTTATATTACTACTCAATGGATTTTCGCTCTAGATGTTCACGCAAAGTAAACAGTGTCATTAAATAAAGATTTGTTTTAAATGTGATTACTGGGCAATCCGCTTGCTACTATCCTTTCTTGTGACAGAAAGGGCTTCAGGGGAGAACTTACTGTGATATCAATAGTACTGAGGAGACAACATAAAAAAACCCAACCAGCCAGCTGTTGTAGACAATGTGGTTTAAATAGAAATTACCTTGGAGATGCAATGCTAATTCCCTACCATACTTAATTCTGTTTTCTATTTAAGTCACATCTATTTTCAGAATGAAACACTTCTTGTGTCAACATTCATCCTCTATTTCGTTTTTGTTCTGTGCCTTTTACCCTCTGATTTAGAATTAAACAGCTGCCTAGTTTGAATACTACAGCTGAAATCACAAGCTTTATTTCTGCTGTGGCAACTGATCCTTCTTGCATTTACCTCTCTATTTCTAGCTGCATGATTTTATTAACCAACAAGCTGTTACTTTGTTTAACTGCACAACATAATGCCTTGATAAACACAAGGCAAAAAAAAAAAGAATCCTTGCAAAAGCTAGGAGCTGCAAACATCTGAGCTCCTCTTCGTAAAGTTTTCAGAAATAGAGCCATAAATATACAAAGATATTTATCATATTAGGTTCTCTGTTATTGCTAACATAATTAAATAAAATAAGCCTATCCGGATTTATGTCAGCATAATAAAAAGCAAGATTTCATGCTCATAGTAGCTTACATGCTGGAGAAACAAAGTGGGGGGGTTGTAGTGAGCGAGCAGCTGTGTGGTTCTGAGTTACCGGCTGGCCTTAAACCACAACAATCTAAAAGATAGTACTTATATAATGACTGCAATATTCACTTTAATTCTAATTTGAGATCTAAGTTTACAGGCCTAGGTGGTAGAGAATGACTGAGGGAATGGCTTTCAATGAGCCAATTTAACTACTAAGGTATATAAATTGCTAGGTCAGTTAACAACAAGGGCAAAGAATATGATTCACTTTGATTTACTGTCTGAAAGTGTACCTATTTTCCTCTCTCCCAAATTGGGAGGAAATAGAAATACCATATTTTGTTCTTGCATTGGTAATGAATGTGCTGCATGGGATGAATGAGGTGAAGCACCTTATGTAATTTAATTCCTGGGCTTTTCTTGAGAGCAGAATTATAAGGGCATGATTTCTATTCTCAGTCTGCACCTACTTGCAGAAAGAAATAAAATATATTGCTGAATGCTTGGTTGATTAAAACTAGTAGTGGAATGAAGCAAAAGAAAGTTTACTGAACAGTATAGAAATATTAAGGCTTATGAAGAAATCTGACAAGAGGAAGACTCTGCACTACTTGTTCAGAATGAAAACAAAACCAGGGATGCATCCTCTGTCTGCATGGGATGATGAATGAAAGATGCTCCTTGCAGCTCATATGATTGTATCTCATCTATACTGTGTTCTGTTTCTCCTTCTGGAGTGCAATAAAACCAAAACTGTTTGTGTAGGTCTTGCAGGATTTTATACAGCACAGGAACTGATGTACTCAAGCTGAAGGTCCATCTGCTCTAATGCCTTGTCTCCTGCTGCTCTTGGGTTTCATGCCGAAATTCTGTTACCAAAATAGAGAAGTTTGCTGGCTCACCCTTTCTGCAGAAAAAGTGACTTCTATGCATCAGATTAAGACTTGAATAGCAGTGGCCATGGAGTGTATGGTGGAGGATGCTAGTTGAGGTGTAGGGGTTGGGCAAATCTGTCAGGAGTGAGGGGGAGCTTTTCATAGTATTGCTGACTTGGGATGAAATTCCTTTTGTGAGTGAAATAGGGTTAAGAGTAAAATTACAGGTGCAAGACTGTCACCTCCCATCCTTAAAAATGAGCTGGGATCATGAACTGAAAGATGGTAGAATTTAGATTACCTATTAGGAAATTCTTTACTGTGGTTGTGATGAGACACGGGCACAGGTTGCCCAGAGAAGCTGTGGCTGCCCTATCCCTGGCAGTGTTCAAGGACTGGTTGGATGAGGCTTTGAGCAACCTGCTCTAGGGGAAGGTGTCCCTGCCCATGGCAGGGGGGTTAGAACTAGATGATCTTTAAGGTACCTTCCAACCCAAACCATTCTATGAGTCTATGAATCTTGTGAGAACAGTCACACTGAACTCCAGTCACTTAGGGCTGAAGATTTGGAAGTAGAAGAAAAACAATTAGATGCCTGGGGAGATTTTCTAAGGCTTTGGTAAAGTGAAAGGTGAAGTGAAACCCAGGTGTGCAGCTGCCACCACCGCCTCCCTCAACACTTCTCAGATGCGGTGCTCCAGCCCTTTGAGGGAGTGGTGGGTGCGCACAGTCGCGGGAGGACGAAGTCGCCCGGTCTCCCTTCTCGTCTCACTCCTCTCCTGGTATGAGTGGATGGAACAAGTGTCCCCTATTTACCACACCTCCCCCGCCTTCTCCCGAGCAGGACGTGACTGGTGGGCTGCGCAAACCCCGGCAGCGGGTGGGCCGGGAGAAGGTGGGGAGTGTGGCGGGACCCTCCCTATCTCCCTCCGCCCCTCCCTCCCGTGGCGCATCCTCTCTCCACCCCTCTTCCATTCCTCTGCTTCACGCTCGCCGCCTGCGGGGCTGCCGCGGGGGGAGGCATCAGCAGACCCGGTCCGTTCACCCCCCTGGGGATGTGCTGAGAAGGGGCATCTCCCCTCGGGCCCTCCGTGCCTCGCCCTCCGCCTCCCGCCGTCCCACGCCCGCTCCGAACGGCTCGGTCGCCGGTGGCGGACGAGCCCGGCGGTAAGTGCGGGGCCGGGCGGGGCAGGTGCTGTCTCCGGTAGTGCCGGGGGAGTGGGGACCGCTCCGCTGCGCTAGCGGGGAGAAGAGGCGGCGGCCCCTGGGGGAGCTCTGGGCTCGGAGGGGAGCGGTGCGGCGGGGGTGAACGGCTCCGCTCCGTGTCGGTGCTGCCGAGAGCTGGGTTTTCTGTGCCTGTGTAGCCCAAGGGGATGCATGTGTGTATGTATGTACGTATAATTAAATGTATATAAAATATAAGTATTCCCTGATGAACGTTCTCTTGTGGGCACGAGGGAGGGAGAGAGGGGAAGCCGGGCGCTAGGGCCGCCTTGTGCCGACGGCGTGTGAGCTGGAGCCCGCGGGTGCCCAGACGGCCGCCTCACCCGCCCTCCCCGGTAGGTGCCCTTCTCTATGTGTGTGCACATACGTGGTCACGCCGCCCTGCACGCTCCCTCTCTCCTCCTGCGGGTGCCTGTGTGTTAGCTGATGCACATCCACGTCGCCCGCTCGCGGTCCCCGGGTGTCCCCGCCCAGGGCTGGGGACGGGGCTGAGGACCCTCTCTGTGGAGGAGCCGGAGGGTCCCGCGGGATGGAGGGCCTGCTCCCCTCTTCCCTATGTGGAAGAGGCACCTCGCCAGCCGCAGGGTAACAGGTACCGTGGGTGGTTTGGCTGGAGCACAAACATTGCCTTTCTTCACACGCTCGTCATGAGTTAGTAGAAAGCTGCGGCAGCCCAGATGCCTTCCTAGATATCCATTCCTCCTACTCAGCCTCCAGCAGAGAACATAAAATAACAGGCAGCGAGCGCTTCTTTCTGTGTGGGTAGAGGGAGAGAAACGGCTATCGATAATGGACTTCTTGAAAGGGCACCTACTTCTTTGTTTTAATTACTAATTCAGTAGTTTCAGTGTAGCGCTGGGTTGTACAGCTGTCACAGAGCTCACTTGGCAGCTTCAGTGCAGGGCTTCTAAAATCCTGCTTTCTTGCTCTTGCTTTTTAGTAAAACCTCTTCTCAGACCAGATCCCATTTGAGAAAACTTGATTACTAGAAGAGTAGTGTGGACTGTGCACAAAATGCTGGACTAGCAGGAAAGCAGCATTCTCTGTTTGCTCCAGTCCTTCTGCATAGTAATGGCAGTTTCTTATAACAAGTGAACATCTGTCATTTAGGAGGGTGTGGGTATCTTGTACTTTAATTTGTTTGGGGTTTGTTTGTGGGTTTTGTGTTTGTGGGTTGGTTGGGATTTTTTTCTTAATTTAAGTTCCTAGTGTTTCTTTAAGCTGGCATTTTCTTCTGGATGAGAGGTGGACTATCATCAAATCACAGGGCTAAATCCTGCCATCACCACATGAACAGAACTGTTCTGTGCAGGACATGATGCCCTGGTAGGCAAGGAAGGTACTTGTTGTATCAATAACTCCATGTCCCAGCCAGAACTGCGCTATTGGCAACCTCTCTGTAGGATTCTGTGGAAACAGGATCCTCAGGCTTTGCTTGGATTGAGGGAACTGCTCTGGCAATGGTGTTTAACTTGCTGTGTACAGCAGCATGTGAGAAAATGTGAAGGTGATCACATAATCATACTCCTTTCTACTTATTTAACTGTTCTTTCTATCTGAATGAAATACTGAGCGCAGCCTCACATACAGAGAGGTGCTTGTGTATTGGTAATAGAGATGAGGATGAAAGCTACATAATGTGGGGGTAGAAATAATACAGTGTTAAAGTAATTGTGATCCCATTTGTTTTGAATAGAATTTTCTTCCCTTTCAGGGATAAAAAGCTGAAAAAAATCTCACTGAAAGTGTCCTGTCTTTTTTTTCCCCCCAGAGCTGTGTGAAGAAATTCTTCAGCCATGGATGTGTTCATGAAAGGACTATCCAAGGCAAAGGAGGGAGTCGTAGCAGCAGCAGAAAAGACCAAGCAGGGTGTGGCAGAGGCGGCAGGGAAGACGAAAGAGGGCGTCCTCTATGTGGGTAGGTGGGCAGCAGGGATCATGCTGCTACTTGGTGTGCCTTGACATTCACAGCTGGATCCTCATCAGATCTATTCTTCTGCAACCCCCTGTATGTAATGCCTCATAGGAGACCATTGCAAAACAAACAAGAGGAGAGTTGTGACTTCCTGAGCTCCAGTTCTTTGAAGCCACATGTTGGTTCTTCCATCACTGCATTATGCTAGCTCTGCATTAGTTCTCTGTGGAGTGGAGCCACATCTGTGAAGTCGTACAGAACAAGGTCATTCCTTAGGAGGTACCTTGCAGTACAGGTTGCAAGCTGGCACTCTTTCAAGAGGTTTGCTAGGTTAAGGCTGAAGGGGTTGATGGTGCAGTAAAAATAAATGAAAAAAAAAACCAAAACCCACCAACATGTAAAAGCTGAAGTGGAAGGTAGCTTCATAGCATCCCATAGAACATATGGGGTTTAAGTCATATTTTGAGAGAAGAAACTTGAGAGGTTAGTTCAGGAACTGAGCATAAGCCATTCTGACTGCTTGGCATGTTGACAGTAACATTTTGTATGGCAGTGTCGTCTCATCTTTGGAAATTAAATCCACGTTCTGTATTTATTGTTGCATATCCCTAGCAGATATTTTCCATGACTTCTCAAGGAAGAGCCACTACAGTTAATGAGGTAGGGCAATCAGACCCCAAGGTAGCAAAGCAGTTGTTAAGTGACTTATCTAGGACAAACAAGGGTCTTGCACAGAACCGGGAATAAAATTACTTTCCAATCCCAAACTGGTACTTTGATTGCACAATTATCATCTTTGCTTGGCAAGTATCGGGCTTTAGAGGACTGTCATGCAAATGCTGCCATGAAAAATTCACAGGAAAAATAATCTGCCAAGATTATATGAATAAGTAGTCATTAAAAAAAATAATTATGGATCAATTTCTCCTATTAATCAAATAAAGTTTGTCTGTAAAAGAATGGAGGGGAAAAGATACTCTTTTCTGTAGGTTCTTTTTTGATGATTTTGTAGCAGGTCAGTTCTGTAATGGAAGCTGTGGTGTATCTGGGGAGATGCGCACAAATACCAAAGAGAAGTTAAACTGAGCTGAAGACCAGAGGCATTTCTTTTAAATGGGAGTACTGTCTCTGCAATTCCAATGTCTTTTAAGGATTCCCTCTGCCCATGCAGGCTAGTGTCAGTCTGTAACAAATTATTTCTGCTCTAGATAGGTTGGACTACTCATTTGGAATATACTTTTCTCCTGCTGAGCCATAGCGAAGCTCAGTGCTCTTGCCAACAGAGATGGCAGTCATTTTGAAAACTAATTGTAAGATGAGGCTATTTTAAAATGAGCATCTGCTCATTTTCAGTGTATCAAAATAGATGTTCTTTCACTGTACATTGTGCTTGATGTTGGTGTTTTTTTCAGAGGTAGGGATTTCTTATTTTAAAATATCTGTTTATTGTAGTTCCTGGCCATGCTTCTGGGGTCATTGATTTCTTTGTATTAGAAACTTACATTGTGTGCTGAATTAATCTTTGTGGGAGACCCATTCTCCAGACTGTAATAATATTTGAACCTGGTTCTGCTCCCAGAGGCAACAGATCTCCTTGTTGTCTTCAGAGATGACTTTGCTGAGGTTGAACTTTGGAGGGCAGGCTTGCTATTTATTTCCAGAATAAATAGGAAGGACAGCAGAATCCTGAGCCATGATAGGAAGCAGTGCAGGTAACTTTAGTAATGGTGAAGGATCCTTCCCAGAGCAGATGCCTGCTTTTTAGGAGGAAAGAGCTGCATGCACAGTTTCAGTCATGCAAGTTGGAAGCCTTTGTGTCTCCAGGAGCTCACGTGTCTGGGTGTGTGCCTGCCTGTGGGGAGCCCTGGTTTTCTCAGCTGAAGTTTAAACAGGGTCAAGTAGGGTAAGGGAGAAAATGAGGAGCTGACTTTCTCGCTAATTCCCAAATACACAGCAGGGGTGGCTCTTTGGCTGAGCAGTGTTAGCAAAGGATGGTGGGATGGTCTCTTGGTTCTGCAGGCTGATAATTGTTGCAGTGCAAAAGCTGGTGAAACCTCTTTATGAGCAGAGGAGAGGAGCAGCACACTGTATTAATGCTCCTGAAGGTTTCTCGCTCCCTATTTCTATAGTTGGGTTTTCAAATGCAAGTTTCACAGCCAGATCATGCTGTGAAAGCTGCCTGACATCTTGCAAAATAGAACCTAACAACGTTGGGCTGAGAGCAACCTGTCCATCATTTTTGGTTTCAACAGTCAGCTCCATAACATTCAGCCTTCCACTGCTACTGGAGAATTAATGATATTCAAAGTCTTTGGTCCCCATTCCTTTTGTGATAAAGGTCTCCCACTGAAATCAGTGGAGTTTAAGGAAATACATAAAACATCTGGACCTTTCTGTCCAGGCTGTTCTTACCTATTATGTGGAAGATTGTAATATAATTCTACCCGGTAAGAGTTCTATTAACAAAAGCTGCTGCTTGGGAGGGTTGGAAAGTGGTTGTTTTAACCAGTCTATTCTTTTTTCCTCAGTCCACTGTTTGTCCTGCTTTTTAATACCCAAGATACTGTTCAATATAGTCTATAGTGTGTTTATATGCTTTCAAGTGGGGTTTTTTCCCCCATGAATTCTTCTGATGATGTATTTCAGCATCGGCCAGCTGAAATGGCTCTGTCTTTGCTCATACAAGAGCAGCACCAAGTCCTTTCTTGATGTCAAGCAATAGCCTGATCATTGCTTAGAAAAGAGGACTGAGGCTCAGCACGCCTATGCTGCATCATGTAGCATTAATTCTAAAATGGTGTCTCTACGTATTCTTCAAGAGTTGTGAGGAAATGAGTGGTCATACTTACCCCAACCCATTTTGAAACCAGGACCTGATAGTAAGAGTGAGAAGCTCTTGCTTGCTGTTAGTGATGTACTTCTCAAGAGCTCCTCTGAGGTCTGTGTGTACTACCAAGGAGTTGAACTTTTTGGTCAATTGACTCTTGAGTGCATGTTCAGTGCTCAGGAATGGAAGTTTCCAGTCATTTTTTATGTGTTACACCCTAGCAGAACCAAAGAATAGTTTATCAGGAGCAGGGTGACTAGCTGATGAGTTGTTTACTACTCCTTGTGCTTAGCTGGCACATGGCCTTAGAGTAGAACAGTGCAGTCATGACCTATTTGGCAAGACCATCCAAATTCCTCTGCTGCTGTCTTTTCATAAGGTTTCTTATTTTCCTTTGGTAGTAGAAAAGCCAGTGAAGTAGTCAAGGGACTCAGGTCCATTTGGTGGAATAATGGGCTTCAGCACATGGGAGAAGTGTTTTTCTTAGACAGTGGTTTCTCCTTCGCCTAATTTCTGCTTATGTTTCCTTGTCTTAACCCAGCTCTGACTAAGCAAATGGAATTTCAGAGATGGCTTGATTGGAATAGTCTGTTCATCTCTCAAAAACCCTAGAAATGAGTATATTGCCAAACTCTTGAGATATTTTGCATAGTAAGAATGATGATGAAATGAAGAGAGTCTATTTTATTTTTTCTCAGAAAGGCAAAAAATTCTGGTTTTGGCTTCTCCCTCCCCTCACACAAATGTGTATTGTAGCTTGGAAAAGTAGCATTATCATGTACTAGTATTGCTCCTGCATCACCCAATTAGTGTATCAGTGTCAGGTTCTTTAGTCTTTATATTATCCCTATTCTGATTCTTCTGTTCCCCTTGTTATGTAGGGTACAATAAGAAATGATATAATCTGATGTTTTGGGAATGCCAGAATGCCAGACAGCTAGTTTCTCTCAACAACAGTGTGGATGACCAGCTTTTCTTCATTGCCAGCCAGAAGTCGTCCTAGTAAATTCAACTGTTTTTATTTATAGGCCTGTTCTGGCAGATCCTAATGTATTTACAGGTCCTGTTGTAGCTGTGACTGCAGAAACTGCTACTTCCATGCAAGTGTGCAGTAGTGGGGCAAATAGTATTGAGCTCTAACATATGCTGTAAGGTCTGGACCACTGCTTTGCTGGTTGTTTGCCAATTAATGGATTTAGCTATATATATCTCTGTTTTGTATGGGTCTGCAAGCCAAGCTTTCATTGAAGAAAAACGTATCTTCCATTAACAGAAAGAGATGAGCATTTCTGTATTAGTTCTGGTTATAGCATAGAACCAAAGTCCTAAACCAAGTTCTTTGACATTAACACCTTGGATTTAATAAAATGGATTATTCTTTCAATGGTGAGTATTTTCAGTGAGAGAAAACAAGATTTTTTAAAAGAGAAAATCAGAATAAAGGGAGGAGAAGACTTTTCAGCTGTTTTATCTCTTTATTAAAAGGTTAGTTAAAGTTAAAATCTCATTTTACTTGATGCAGCATTTTTTCCCCTCTTATTTATTATGGATTGGTATTCTGCTCTTGCTCATGGATAACAGAGCCTTTCCAGTGCTGTAATCAATCAGGTGGTGCCATAAATACTTGGCTTAAGTTCCATAAATTGCCATGAGTAGCAAGTAGGACATATTGATGAATGAATTTATATTCTATTTCAGAGCTTAATTGTATTATTGTAAAGAATTGTGGGCAGGGTTGCTTTCTTCTGATATATTTCTGCTCATACATTTTCTTCTAATATACTTCTGCCTCTATGAGTTTGTATATGAATTTACATGTAATCTAAAATTATACAGATGTTTGAAGTGTAACATCAGAAGTATATATTACAGTGTCTCAAATACTGAATAACATTGAGACAAAAAACTGAATTAGGAATAAAGTAATCTCTGTGTTGGCAATAAACAAAAGGAGTCATCCTATCTCTGGCATACTAGGGCATAAACTCTGTCTCGGTAATGCTTAATTGCACATTGTTAGGCATCATAGTCCACAGATGGTTACTAATCCCAGAAATGTAGCCAAATTATAAAACCTGATGAGGACAAGTAGAACTCTGGTTAAGGAAAAAGACAGGGGGTTGTGTTTTCATCAGCAGTATGTGCTAAGTTGTTTCTCCTCCCATTGCAGACATGAGAGATAGTTCCCTTTTGTGCAGTGTGGTAAAAAGTCATGGTATTTTTACGGGGATGTTCCAGAAATCAGTTTGGTCTTCCGGGTGTCAGGGTTACATTGCTTACACAGGTCTCAGTCTGGTACCAGCTCCAGGTTGCTGTGTGCAGTATCTTTACGTAAGTTGTCACACGTGCCTCTTGACAAGAAGGATGCTAGATGCAACAGATCTTGGGTTTGACTCTGGTGGCATTTTCATGTTTGAATCCTTACCTGCTGTTGAATGTTTCTGTTTCAGATTAAATTTGGTCTGAATCTGGCTAGTGCTACCAGCTCCCCATGATGTTAACCTCTAGGCTTTTCTGTAGTTCAGTAACAGTTGTTAACCCTTACAAACGGAGATCTGGAGAAGAGTTGTAAGATGAAATTGAAAGGATCTTCTGGAAAGTTGGCTCTGATCTTATGCAAAGGCATGTGTGAGCCTCCTTTTGACATTAACTTTAACATGGTTTCTGTCCAGAATTATCCATGTGTTTGCAAAGTTTAATTAACACAGCTATCAAGAAAATGTCAAGGAAGTCAGTACATATAGGAAATAAACTGCAGAAGTGTTTCCAGTATTATTTGCCTTTCCACAGTCAATAAACATTCATACAGTTGCTCTTTATTGATGGTTTTGCCCTTTCCCTTAAATTGAATTTCTCTTACCATTTTTAACAGTCTTAGAAAATACTGTATGTAACTGTATATAATCTATATATTCATTCCTCTTCATCATCCATCTAGTCTGTACGAGTACTTAATAACATGTCTTTTCAACCTAATATTGTTCTTTGTTTAGGTTCCAGGACCAAGGAAGGAGTTGTTCATGGTGTCACAACAGGTAAGGCAATTACCTCTTGATTTCAGCTGCTTCACTATGTTTGTTTGATTAACCAACCATTTAGCTATTAAAAAGTCTGTGCAATTTTTTTTTTGAGAGCACTCCAATTTATGAAAGATAGAAAAACACAGGAAATGGAGTGGCAGAAAGCAACGTTCATTTTGTCAAAATGCATAAACTGTTCTGTAGTCAATTATGTTAATTTAATATACTTGTTTCTGTGTGAGAAGCTTTTTTTGAGGGATAGTCTGAATCAGTCAAGTTGTACTGGTATGAGCCAGGAGATTGATGAAACCAGATGCCTCAGCAGAAGGAAATAACTTCGGGTCTTTCTGTTGTTTGTTTATTGCCAAAGGTGAAATATTCTGTGCTGTAAAATTATTAATTAGTTGGCATTAAAAAAGTGAAGTCGTTCTTTATTTTTTTTCATATGTGGAACTTTGACCTATAGACACTGAAAGGCTGGCTTGGGTGCCTATGTTTGTCTCCTTATGATCTGAAGCAGAAAAGTGGAATCTGGAGCAGAGGCATGCCACTAAAGGACGACTGTGGAAGGCAAAGTGGGGAGGGATTTGGGCATATGAGGACTTTTAATCTCCTGATTTAGGAGCTCAGAGGTGGACAGGGCCAGTGCTGGTGGAAGAGGCTGCAGGAATCACTGCAGCCAGCTGAAAGAGAACAACTCAAAGAGGGGAAAATAATGGAGAAGGAGCCTCCGTCTTACAGTAGGGACCATGCTTGAGTCGTCTAGAACTGTCCCCGGTGAAGTCGGGAGGCAAGATGGGAGTCTGACCTCCACGGCCCTTAATGCACAGCTTCACCATCACTGCTGAGAGCTGCAGCCCCCGTGGCAACACCCAGGCTACTGCTAGGCTGGCTGCTGTGTAGCTATGGTGTTAGAGTAGCCGTGGTGCAGAGTACTTGTCTCTTAAGGGATCGAGTGGATCGCACACGGGCAGGGAGGGACTGTGCCCCGGCGGGGGACGATCCCCGCGCCCGCTGATTGGACGGGCCAGCGAGGGGCGGAGCTTGCCCTCGGCTGCGCTAGTAGTTTACACCGGCTGGCGCTGTCACGCCGCCTGGCGGCTGCAGGTGCGTCTGTGCCTGCCGTCCGCGGGTGTACCCAGGCCGGCGCAGCAGGACTGCAGTAGCGGTGCGCCCAGGGTCTGTTGCGTGCCGGGAGGAAGGCGGTGCTCTGGGGACTGGGAGGGGTGGGAGCAGGTTATTGCACTGAGCTGTACGGGGAGCCCTCTCGGCTATCATTACAGAGTAGGTAGGAGGCTCTGGGTAGGTGGACAAAACACACGGGAAGATAGAAGCCTGTGTAACCATCTCCACCAAGGGCACATCAACCAAATCCTTGTGCAAGACCAGCACGAAGATGAAACAGCGGTGAGTTATTGTAGTCATTGGTTACTCTTCTGAGCAGAATGAAGGCACGCGTTTGAAAATTAGACCCTCTTCAGCGTATTTCTGCCCCTCTAGAGCCCCAACTGGGGATGTCACCAGGTGACTGATGAGCATCGTGCAACCTTCACACCCACCCTTAATCTTTCATGTGAGTGCTAATGATGTTGCACCCAGAATGCAAGGTTGATCAAGAGAAATTTCAGGCTCCAGGGCTAGTGCCTCTGCTAGAACTTTGATGAGGAAGTTGGGGCTGTTCAGCCTGGAGAAGAGAAGGCTGCGTGGGGACCTCATAGCAGCCTTCCAGTATCTGAAGGGGGCCTATAGGGATGCTGGGGAGGGACTCTTCGTCAGGGACTGTAGTGACAGGACAAGGGGTAACGGGTTAAAACTTAAACAGGGGAAGTTTAGATTGGATATAAGGAGGAAATTCTTTCCTGTTAGGGTGGTGAGACACTGGAATCGGTTGCCCAGGGAGGTTGTGAGTGCTCCATCCCTGGCAGTGTTCAAGGCCAGGTTGGACAGAGCCTTGGATGACATGGTCTAGTGTGAGATGTCCCTGCCCATGTCAGGGGGGTTGGAACTGGATGATCTTGAGGTCCTTTCCAACCCTAACTATTCTATGATTCTATGATTCTATGATTCTATAATCACACTAGAGTCTTTGAAACATAAGGTGTGCTAGGGCCTGATGGGGTCCACCTGTCCCACTGAGAGAAATGTGTCTTTGCTCATAAGCTGGCAGCACTGATTGAGAGCACTTTAAACCAGTACATCTGTGCCTGCAGAGAATTCAGTGTGAACTTAATACCCAAGTATCACCTGTGCTTTTAGTGATTGTTCATTGCAGTCTGAGGTCTGTTTCCAGCAACAGATAGCGCAGTTTCAGATAAGATGTGCTTGCTGCACCCACAGTCATGTTGCCACTGCAGTGTGACCGTGCCATATCACCCTCTCCATTCGTAGAATATTCTTGTGACTCATCAGTGTGTCCCACTGGAGCTGGTTAGGTGGGAAAATATAAGGGAAATGGCTTATAGGAGGGAAGCAGATTTCAGTTTTCGATAAACTGATTTGAATTTGTCACAGTTATGAGGGTTTTGAAATGTTTTTCAGAATAGCCTAATCTCTCAGCAGCACCAGCACTTTCCGACTTGCAAGTTGATGCCAGGCATGTATATTCACGTTAGCATTTCTACACTGAGAAGGATTTAATTTGCATTTTAAATTGATTTGCAGGGATCATTTTAGGTATGAACTGAAACCAGTAACCAGTAATTTGTGGTAGAGTGGCAAAATGAATACAAGTCTTTGATCTCCACAGTGTGCGGGAAAACCTCAACTGACCATAGTGCATTGAACAGAACATGTAATTTTCTGCTGTAGAATATGGGACTTCTGGGATGTGAAGAAAATGCATGGTCAAGAAACTTCAGGTGGTTTTCCTCCAAGAAATTAGAAGACAAGTAAGGGAGGAGAAAAGGATACCTTCTTTCTGTTTTTCCTGTGTGCAGCCAGTGTATCATTCACTTGTGCTCACGTAAGTCTGTGCAAAGGATAAACAGCTGTATGTAAACAAATGGCAATACTTAATATCACAACCCAAATAACTGGTTGAGAGGTCAGTTAAGAGTTTTCAGCAACAAAACTGAACAGATCATCTATGATAGTCCTTCAGGGTTTAACCTCAGGCCGAACGTGCATGCTGTTGTTACAGGGTTTGAGATCTCAGCTTGTTAGACTTCAATTAAGAGAAATATTCAGAGGGATCATTACTATAACCAGTAGAGGATTGCAATAGAGTGAGATTTGAGGCACGTATGTCTAACACTATCACAGTTTTGGAAACAGCAACTGACAGCACTAGTGAGCGAGTTAATAGAGGTGATACTCACCAAGCTGGGCTGTGGTAGGGTAAAGTCAAGGGCATTTGCACATCTGTGAAACTTGCTGAAGCACTGTGGCTGTATAGTAGGCTAGCTTAGTGGGGAACTTCTTCCCCTTCTGAGAGAAAAACTGATCTCAAAGGCTGTGATTATTCATCTTCATGCGATTGCAACACGTGTAATGAGACAGGAAATTCTTAAGTTGATGAATAGAACTTTTGACAGGTTTGAAAACATGCTAGATTTTGTTCTAGAAGATACAAAAAGGGCTGCAAAGTCAAACATAAGAAGCACACGTCTGTTATGTGCTGCACCACTTAAGAGTACAAAATTGAGAGTAGTTACTGTGAATTTTAGGCAAAACAGTGGCTGCTCCTCACCCACTTTAGGAAATGGGTGACACAAAGTGAAACACCTGAAGCTTGGGAATAACAGGTTCAGTGCCACAGTTTGCTTCCTTCTGGCCTGTTAAACTGTTTGAAAGATGTTTGGCTGTTGGAGGAAAATGTAAAATGGATAGAGGGCATGCTGGTTGAAATTTGGCAATGAGGAGACAATGCAAAATCCAGAGAGCATGGTTTCTAAAGAGAAGCGGTATGGGCTTGGTGGTGTAAGAACACAGAAATTAAAAACAAATAAATGTAAGTCTATGAGAAGTTGTTACGGTAAGCAGGGTCAAACCAGATTTGGGTTAATTATAGTGATCTAAGAGATATGAAGACACTGATAAATGCTAGTGAAGTTGTCGTAGAAATCAAACCCATTTAAATTAACTCTGTTAAAGATCCTGTGACAAAGCTGCCTTTTAGAATGCTTGTAAAGACCTACCTGTCTCTTCTCATAGACTAGGGCTGCACCAGATTTAGTGGTCTCATGATGCACTAGGCTGTTAAAATCATATGAAACCTGAAGCATAATAGCACATTTCATGTCAATAAAAATGACTCAAGGCTGAAAACAGTGAAATGAGAACTAGAATCACAAATCAAAATGTGTGTGTTCACACCTGTGCATTCAGTCCTTTCTTGCTGTCTGAGTTCTAAGGTCTTGCTATTTTTGCTATTGAATAATTTGCCTTTGAAAACCCTTTGCTGGTGAGGGGTCTTGGAGGTGACATGCCTCAAACTGCTGAACAGCTAATACGCTTTTCAGTCAGTTGCTTTCCAAAGCTGGAAATAATAGATTGAGATGTTTCTTGCTTTAAACAAGCACGACCAGATTGTACCAGGTTTAGTGGCATCAAGACACTGTAAAATGAGGTTACCAGTCTGTGATTCATAGGAATATGGTGAGCGTGTTACTCGTCAGGTCACCCTTTCTCAGAACTTCTGAAGTTTGGGTTATTGGTTTTATAGGGTGTTAGCTTGTCTATCTGACTTGCCTGCTTACTTAATGTGTCTACTGCCCTTTGATTGTAAGTATATAATTCATTCATCTTTCTTATCTCCAAGGGTAAGTGTTCAGAAATGTATAGTATCAAAGATGAAAAACTTACAGTCCATCTCCTGACAATCAAAGTAAAGCACTGGTTTGTACAAAAGATCAGGGCCAAAAAGCCCTCGATACTTCAACCATTCCTGAAGTCAAGTCAAGACACAATATCAACAGCTATGAGCTATAGTCAAGGATTTTACTCAATTCTTTGATCATTCTAGTAATGTTTAACATTCTTAGTCACTGGTATTCCTTTATGTTTTGACTTCATCAAGTTTCTCACTGTAAACTGTATGAATTAAGTAACCCCCAATGTATTTATGGTCTCTTTGTAAATGAATTCAAGTACCTAAAGCAACCTCATTGTCTTAAATACATATTCAAAAGTATATTTAATGCAATAAGGATAATTTCATTAATTCAGAGAAATCCTGTGGTTTTCACCTACTTTTATTGTTCAAAATTGAAAGCAAATAGTTTTCATCTTGAATTGCTCCGAAGGTTTCGCATTGGTATCATTGACCCTTTTGTCTATAGTAAGTAGGGGAAAGAAAGCTTCAGCGCTAATAATTTTTATGCAGTGCTATAGTCAGCATTAGAACTTTGATTTCAAAGTTAGCCTTGGCATGGTTGTTGTGCACCATCCCAGGATCACTTACTGGAATGGACAGTGTCTGTGTAGGTGGACAGCACAGCAGAGCTCTGCACAAGCTGATTTACTCTGTTTCTCAGCACGTGATGCAAAGCAGACATCAACTTTATAAAGGCTTAATGGTTTAAGATCATTAAACAACCTGGCATTCAGAATAATTTAATTAGTTTGTATCAACCCCCTGTGTTCTGAACTGATTTGTTTGTGCTTTTCCCCTGTTACTACGAAGTGTAAGCAATAAAATACGTGAGACTGGGAACCTATTTTATTTTTTCTTCTCCTGTCACTAGGTTTTCAGAGCTGAAGGGTCACCAGGCTGGAGCTTATTTACAGAATCACTTGGGTAATAGGGACTTTGATGGTGTTCAGCTGTTCCTTAGAGACAGGAAAGAAGAAACTCACTGGTATGAGTGCATTTGAAAATCTGTGCTATGTATATAGTTGGCTGGATTTATCTCCATGTGCTCTGATTCCTGAAGCAGTGTATGACAGATCTTCTATGGTACCGAAGGTACCTCCTGTGTCAGCTTGCTTATGCTGCGTCTGCATGCTGGCTTTGGTTGGGGTAGTGTTAATTTTCTTCATAGTAGCTACAGGGAGCTGTGTTTTGGATTTGTGCTGGAAACAGTGCTGATAGCACAGGGATAGCACAGGTAGTTATTTCTGAGCAGTGCTTGCACAGTCAAGCGTACACAAAAGGGTACTGGTTGGTGGGCTTTTGGAATAGCTGCTTTCAGTAGAGAGATTGACCACCTGTCTACCTTGCATGGTCTCTCAGAGGATCTGTCTGTGATGGGGTTGCTGTGGGTGGAAGAACAGCAGGTGCCAGTTGCTACCGTGGTAATGCACTGGTGACAATGTCTTGCCAGTTGATACCATAAGTTGATCACAACTGGAGAGTCAAGGAGTGATCAGTAAGGCTCATTCACCCAGTGCAAAAAAATATCTAACAGAGAGTAGGGGCTAACAGTGGACTGTTGAAGCCTGAATAAAGTCACAGTGCCATTCAGGGCTGCCGTACTAGATGTGCTAGCACTCCAACAGAAGAAGCTGGAGTCAAAGGCTGCCAAGTGGTATGCAACAACTGAGGTTGTCAGTGAGTTTTTCTTGATCCCTTCGGCAGCAGAGTGCAGGATGCAGTTTGCTTTCATGTAGAGGGGCATCCAGTACACTTGGAATCAAGTGCTCCAGGGGTGTAAACACAGCTCTGCCATCTGCCATGGGCTGATCCAGACTGCACTGGAGCAGGATGAAACTCCAGAACACCTGCAGTATAATGATGACATGAGGAAGTGTTTGAAAAGGGGAGATGAATAATCCAGGTTCTTATGAAAGCTGTTTTTGCCATAAAACAAAGTAAGTACAAGGAACCTGCACGGGATATCCAGGTTTTGGGAATACAATAGCAAGATGGATGTCATCAGATCCCCACAGATGTGATCAACAAGATAACAATAACATCTCCATCAACTAATAAACAAAAGCTTTTTTAGGTGTTGTGGTTGGTTTTTGTGTTTTGAGAATGCATATTGCAGGTAATTGTCTGATCATAAACCCTCTCTATCAAGTGACCTGGAAGAACAATGACTTTGAGTGGGGGCCCTGAGTGGAAGTAAGCTTTAGAAGAAATTAAATGGGAGGTGGTTCATGCAGTAGCACTTGGGCCAGCTTGGGCAGGACAAGATGTGAAAAATGTGCTTTATGTCTCAGCCCCACCTGCAGCCTCTCTTTACAACCCAGCCCCAGAAAGTGCTGGCTGGGGTTAAACCAGGACAGTCTGAAATAGAAGTAGTCTTAAATGTACTGCTTTTGTTGCTGCTTTTTTTTAGGCATCTTGTTGTGCTGGTGTACAGTGTTAGCCACCTGATTCTTTGCTTTTTGGTTTTGCTTGCATGTACTGAGCCTTTCCTATGGTAGTGTGTTTCTGGGAGGAGAAAACAGACTTAAGACAGCCTTCCCAAAACATTCGAATAGTGGGAATGGCAGCTACTGGGTAGTTAGTTGCTCTTGGTAGGTGATTATACTTGCAGTGACAAGATAGTCTGAGGAATGTGAGTTTAATAAGGGTTTCAGGAATTAGGTGTTTTGTATTGCAGCATCCACAGTGCACTCAATTCCACTCTATTTCTTGATATTTTGCTTTTGAGATGCAGTTTAAGATCTTGAGATGATAAGACTATGACTATTGACAATGAACACAGAGCAGCCATGCTTTATCATTTTATGAAAAGGGAAGAGTCTCCTTAAGAGCAGCTGAGCCTTTGTCAGCATCAAGCATGCTAAATTTATCTCTTAACTGTTCCGACATTCAGTGTACTCTAGAAAAATGAGTTTTCAAAACAGTGTATGTGTCTTCTATACAAGAAAACTAAGAGAAAAAAATCTATATAAAAAGGATCCTGATTTATATATCTTCTGTTGGTTTTGTCTTCTCTCCCAGAAAAGGAAAGAGATGGCAGAAAATAAAAGGCAATACTGACACTTACCCAAACCCCATCTGTATTTCTCTTTATTCTCTTTATTTTTTCTCCCCCCCTCCCCGATTTCTTACAGAATACAACTTTAAAGTGTATTTTTGCAAGATGCTGCTTTTATTACATAGCTCTTTTTGTCTTACCATGCTAAATAACATGAAAATGTTAACAAGTTTGTCTCATAATGTTACTCAGTTTGTTGCTGAAAGACTGTACACAATTAGATCTTCACACTTTTTGGAAGACGTGATATGTTACTGGGTCACACACCTTAAGATATGTGTTTGCAAGAACTGGTGAAAAGCTTCCTATATAAACTTTATGTCTACAATCCAGAGCTTTCCATGGTCTGTAGCTCGTAATAATCAAATGGGGCATCTTGACTGATATTTTTCTGCACTTGCTAGCATTATGTCAAACCTTCCCTGAGGGCAACATTTGCTTTTCAGCAAAACCTACTTTTGATTTTTTTTTCTTTTTTTTTCCTGGAAAAAGCATGCAATAGACTACTGGATGGATACAATGGCTTTTCTTGTGAATTTATCTTATTAGCATGCAAGGTATTCAGAACAAACTTTCTGTTTCTAATTTCGGACAATGTATGTAGTCTGTTGTTGTCCTGCTCTATAATAACAGCTCCTGGTTTTGATCATGTTGGAGATAATTGTTTACTAACTTTTCATTTTAAGTTGGAATGAGTGTTAAATGATCTGCCTCCATTTTCAATCAGGGGATACTTATTATTTGGGTCTTTAATGAAAATCACACAGTAGGCACATTGCTTACCTTTCTAGCTTTTTCCTAATTGTTGTTATTTAATGTCAGTCATAGCAATCTGTGCTGTATGCCTTGTGATATGGACAGCTGATACTATTTATGTAAGGAATTAATGAAATATAACTTACCCAAGAAATGTTTGTTTTCATATGTCACAAAAAAGTCTCTAAAAGGGTGACCTATCTGCCAAGCAGCATCTTACCCTGTGCTCATTAAAGGGTTCAAACAGAGCTATGAATACGTTTTATGGATCAGATGGGATTTGGGCTGAAGGGAAGTATAGGATTAGTTAGAATTACAAAATTATATGCTGTATGTTTTTGAAGAATAGTCCCTTGTTTACAAGAGTAAATGTGCTTTATGCCAGAAATTTGCGTGTGTAACTTTAAGGCATGAAGTCATACCATCTCTTTTCTTAGAGTGGTTTCACTATAGTGCAGGCTGCTGTCAGAAGGAGCCCTTGGGGATGAATGAGCAGAAAGAACCCAGTGATATTCTGAAAGGTAAAATGGCAACTGCTGATGTATATGTAGGCTAAATGAGTTGTTTCCCTGGGGCTTAGGAGTTAGCTATTAATCCAGTTTGCTTTGACATCTTTGGCATTCAGTCTTTTTGTAGATTAACGTGTTATAGATGGACCCATCAGCAATGGGACAAAAATATCAGAGAATTGAATAAAAGGTTATATTTGAAATTCTCTGAACAACAGCAGCTCTGCTTATTAATCAAGTATATTTTAAGAAAAAATAGTAATGAATGGCTTTTGAGTAATGTAAAAAAAATCTTCTTCCATGCTCTGTAACATGCAGTAAGGGTTTGGTGGTCTACTCGGAACGCATTTCCAAACTGGGATATATTGAAGGCAGTTCTTGTATGTTACGCAGTGAGTTGGGCATAATAAAGGCCCTTAAGTAATGACCTCTGTTCCCTGAAGTACAGCTAGACATGAATAAAAATGTCAGATGTCTTTCACATGAAATAAATTGAACCACAAATAAGGCTTATTTTTACTTCTGTTGTTCCAGTGTTACCTGATGGATAGTCTCATTTCTTAAGATCCACTTGGGGTATACAAAATGTAATGGCCTTACAGCTCTTCATGCTGGGCTGTCAGTGATACATACAATTCTCTGAAAAACTTACAGCTGCCAGAGCTATAATAATAATGTGTTCTTCCATCTTCTGCTTCTCCTCAGTGGCTGAGAAGACCAAAGAGCAAGTGTCTAATGTTGGGGGAGCTGTGGTAACAGGAGTGACGGCAGTGGCCCAGAAGACAGTGGAAGGAGCAGGGAACATTGCTGCAGCCACTGGCTTGGTAAAGAAGGATCAGTTGGCCAAACAGGTTTGTTTATTTACAATCTTTTCCAGGTGAAGAAGTGGAAGATAATTCATCTTCCTGAACTGAAGGGCAGATGGAGTGTTTTCTTTTGTATCTGTCAGTGGTATGACTGCAGGATGATTTGTGTAATGCTAGACAAATGAGCAACAAAGAAAACACCTGCTGTTTATTGCTTGCATTTTGAGTGGCTTGCAGGATTTGGGAACTTGAGTAGGATTAAGCATGGACCTTTACTATTCTGAGAAGTCTTACTGAATCTGGATCATGTTTTAAAGTGTAATCTATTGGTGATTCTGGACTCAGTCTCTGGTAGGGGCCAGCAGCTGTAGGATCACTGTACAGTTGAATGGGAAGATAATTATTTTCCCCAATAATTGAAAAGCAAGCCACTACAGCTGAAAGGTCAAACAGAAAATCTCAGGTTTAACAGCACAAATTTATATCCTCTGTAGATGAAGAGCAGAAGGGTTTGTGTACCAGTCCAGTCAGTAGTTAGATACATTGCATCTAAAGTCAAAATCCAGCTTCAGAGTCACTATCTTCCATTAATATAGTGACATGAAGCTCAAATATGCCTCCAAACTATTCTGAACTCTTCAGATTAAATTTGCTCTAGTTCATCCTATAAAACATTCTGTAGATATTTTTATTCCAGCACCAAAGTGAATATTAAGTATTTGCACAATAAAAAGTGTTACTACATTTTTTGGTTGCTTATAGGCTGCAGTTAAATTCTTACACTTACCCTAGGTGAAAAGTGACCCCCCATAGCTGGTGCGAATGATGCTTTCCAAAATGTGTACAGTGCTGTTTGAGACAAAAATGGCCCAGAAGAGACAAATAACCTCCTCTTGTACTGTTTTATGAATGATCATTTAAGTGTTAAAGAAAAAATAGGATTATAAAGAATATTAGTATTTGCACCAAAATATGGATGTCATATGGATTTAGCATGAAGAAGTTCTATCATGTCTCTTATTTCCAGTTAATGTCCAGAGGAGTTGTTAAAATTGAATCCTTAAGAACTCTTCTTTACCTCTTATTGAAGTGCTTTTCTGTCTGTCTGACAAATCCTATCTGTGCTTTAGTTTGGGGGGAAAATGTTTTATGACATTGTGGTAAGTGTTCTCTCCACTGTGGTGGGTTGGTCTTGAAAACATCTCACAAGCAGTTTTATTCTCTTCCAAAGCAGTTTTTCAGTTTTCCTGCAGTCTCTTTAGTCTCTTTTTTGTTCAGTTGTAAGTAAAATGTTGCTTTTGGTGGGGCCATGGTCCTTTATAAAAGCGATGTTGAAGATCTACAAAATCGAGTATCTAATGAACTTCAGGGGATACATGAGTATGGTGACAAGCATGGTCACAGCAGTCTATACCCTTAGTTTCTGCTAAAGCTTTTCCATAGTTCGATGCTAAGAATATTCTTTTCTGTTCATAGCTCTTCAAACAGCGTCATAAGGATCATCACTGCTGTAACAGGCAATTACCTGCTTTAGTATGGACCATACCTAGTCTTTTTTAATGTTAATGTATACATATAGATCCTTATAATTACAAAGTATGAAGTAAATCTCTGACTTTCGCTTAATTCTGTTCTGTATATTGTGTAGCTTCAATATGAGTCATGATAGCTGTAACAGAATAAAATCACATCTGTGAAATTAAAGAACATCCATAATGTACATGCATATTATTCCACAGCCTTATAAATAGAATAATTATTTTGAAATGGTGCTTTGTTCTTTGGATACGCAAAGCCATTCATCTGATTCTTGATACTGGTATTTTTAGATTGATACTCTGTCATCTAAGCAGTCTGGCTGTCGAGTTGACTGTATCTACAACTTCTAGCAGGCTGCTCTGCATCTCTGTTCTTCACCGGTTTTGCAGATGAGTAGCCATTTCAGAAATCTAACATCAAAATTGAACCATGTAAAGGTACTCTAGAACCAAGTGGTTTTGTCTTCCTGTGCAGTTCAGAGGCATAGAAGACAGATTTTCGTTCTTTTTTATTTTTTGCTTGGATTTTCTTGTAAAACTGACAGCTGTGTGAGGAGCAGGTATAATCATTCCGAATACGTGGGACAACAGGTATTCTGCCTTGTAAGAAATGGGGTGAGTCTTTCTTAACTAAGGGAAGGTGTCAATGAGGCATACTGTCAAAGTATCAATGGAACTCTGTATATTTTATTGCTGTAAGGTTATGTCTCTTAAGGCTGTGATATCTCTAGCCTACCCTAAACTGAGAATAAGAGACTGTGACTAGTAAATTCATCCCTTGTGCTTCTGCATGGTTAGCCAGTGCCTTTGACAGGTTATTCTTCCTGTGAGCATCTATTTGGAGTTGTTCTAAAGCAAATGGCTGTGTATCCCATGTGCACAAGGAACACTTACCTTGCTTACACAGTGTAATCAAGTCATGGGGTTTGACAGGGTATTGCAAATGAAGCATATTAAGTGAAAGTGGATAGAAGCACGATTACAGGCTATCTATCCATGGAAGGCTGAAAAGCGTTAGCCAGTAATATGTTATTTTAGTTGACTTCTAAACTTGTGACAAATTATATCTTCCAGTTCATACAGATCTCTTATTTGAACATAATCAAGTCCAAATCCTGCAACTGAGCGTAGTGAACAGTGACCACCTGAGGCACCTTCCAACCTGAATTATTCTGTGAACTGCTACAAACTCAACCTCCATGCAACTGGAGGAGTTTTCTTACTTGCCATTAATTACAGGATCAGGAACTGTGGAATAAATATAGAATCATGGAATACCTCAAGTTGGAAGTGATCATAAGGACAGAGTCCAACTCCCTGCTTCTTGCTGGGATTGGCTGCTTTCAAATATGTGTCTGGAAGCCTGTCTAAACTGATAGTCATTGCTGGAGTCTGCTGCTAGTGATCTGGTTGCCTTTGTGAAAGCCTGCAGTCTTGTGGTATGACTGGGTTTGACTTTCAACTGCTTGAAAACAGTGTTTCTTTACCTGAGGATAGAACAGTATTTATGCAAAGGAAATGCTAAGCTGATTCTTGGTGAAGTGCTTTCTTGAGAAGCTTGCCTGAGGTTGCAGCCTTCAATACCAGCATGTTTTGGACCATGAAGCACAGGTTTAACCACCCAACTGAGCAGGCTAGAGGGCTGCTGTCATGCCAGACTGTCACCTACCCACTCCACAACCTGTGTAAAACGGCAGTGCAGTGTGACAGCTGAGACTAGAGACCAACAGGCCTGACTTGATAGTGCCCATCAGAGGACTGCCCAGGGCATTTACGCTTTTGCAGAAACTCGCTGCTTGACACAGCAAGCGTAGTGGCGGTTAGTAGGCTTGAGTTAAACATTAAAGGGTTTAACAAACTGCAAATAGCATGTCAATAAACAACAAAGCAATTCTTCAGATTATTTGGGTTCCAGAAATTTTTATGCACTGGCAGCATGCATCTACTTACGAAGTATTTCTAATGCGCACTACCGTTTATCATAGAGCCTATTAAAAATTAATAGCTTTTAATAAACTAGTCGTAAAATTGAGTCTAATTTAAAAACCTGCTCATAATAATACTGTTATTTGTGAACACTAGGACTCTTCCTGGAAGCAGAGAAGAAGCTGCTTCTCTTTTTCATGCTTTCTTCTCTCTGTTAAGATAAGCTGATGTATTGAATTATACAGATAAAACGTTTGTTTTAAATATATTCTGTACCTATGCATGTTTTATTTCTGTGTACAGTGTAAGTGTGCTTCAAAATGAATTGAGTTTTTTTTAAAGGAAGATTAATGATATATGTGTTTAACATATAAAACGTTTTTTCCCAAGTTCAGAAAGCTGTGAAATCCTTTGAATATTCTGTTTTCAGCTCAGCATAAACATATAGATACAGATAGTTTGGAGGCGTATGAGCTAGTGATTATCTAGTGTATAATATTTCCTGAGAACAAAATGTGGATTACAAAGTTTATTATTTTAGGTAATAAAGTAATTGAAGTTCTTAATCTCGGCAAATTAATGTCATTTGGTTCTGTAGCATCTCATGAACTAATCAGTTGGTAAATTCTATGATTTCTATGGTGAATAATTTTATTTATACTGTTACAGCACCAAAATCCCCAATCAAGTTGAAAGCTCAAGATACTTTGGGTACCATGCAGAGATATAGTTAGCTATGTTTTGTGTGCAGTAGACCTTACTAAACAGAGGAGCAGGCCTTGTTGTTATCATGTTCTGGATCTATATGGGTCATATTTGGTATCTCTTGTGCTAAACCCTTTTTCCTTCTAAACTGTCTTAGCTTAGCCTGTTTACAGTAAATATCAATTTAAAAACAGATATAAAATTAATAGTAGTAGCTAACATGTAGATAGGTAATATACTTAGAGAGCAGGCAGTACAGCTCATTGGTTCAATTACCAGGCTTTCAGAGGAAAAGATGACTGGAAGTGTAAAGACTCAATTTAGGCATTAAGCGATTTATATTTTTTTTTCCATAGAATTTATTATCTAACAAAAAGCCCTTGCTAACATAGAATGAAAGCAAGGCAACTTTGCTGTATCTTCTTCCCTCCCTCCCAGTTTGTACTTCATGGGAATCCTTAGGGTTTAAATGCTGTCCTAGCATAAACATCCAGTGCAGTGGACCCCACAAGCTGTAGAGTATTTCTCATCTTACTGCTTTTCTTGGACAGAATCAGTTTTTCCATGGGACATTATACGTTGCTTAGAATCACAGTGAATCCACTTTGGGGAATCAACATAATCAAATATACCAATATATAGGAGCCTTTTCATCCTTTTTACAGGGAAGATCCATGAGACATTGTGCACTGGTGAGAATTAAGACATGATGAAACACCTTTTAATTTTGATGAAAGCAGCTCAGTTTTGATTTAGACACAAAGCATTGCAGTGTGCTCCAGCCAGCAGCTATTTGTTCATTTGGACAGTCTTACTGGGAGAAGGGATGCAAGCCCTGTAAGTGCCTCTGAAAATGTGTCTCTCTTTCAGCGGCAGCATGGAGGTTTCTTTTCTGCTTTATTAGACACCTGTTTTTGAAATGCAAGTGGCATCACATCTTTCAAAGATTTCTGTTTTGTCTTGTTGCAGAGTAAGATTCCTGAGTGTTCCCGAAGGAGTTTTAATTATCATATGTAGCTAAAAACCCCAAACCAAAAAAACCCAAATGAATATTGAAATCTTTTCTTTCTTTCACTTTACATTTTGATTTTTTTCTAAACTGCTGTCTGCATGTAAAATCTTTCTATAGAAATCGAATGCCGAAATAACAAGAAACTTAAGATTGACATTCGACTTGCACGGAAGTTATCTTGGGTAGCAGTTCCCAAAGTTTAAATGCCAACATTAAAGTCCCCATCACTATTTTAATAGTCCCCTTGCTACCTTCATACAATATAAATGCCTTGCTTAGTACTTGAAAAAGCTCAGAGAGGCATTTTCTCATTTTGTCTCTTTTTATCTTTTTGAGATATATATTACATATTTTATTTCCCACTCTGCTATAATGCTGACATGCCATATGGAAAATTCCTGAAAATATTAAACTTCATTTTAATGTACTTTTTTTTAATGAATAAGGTTCCGGAAATAGGTCTAATCATGGCAGAATCTGAATTTAGGTGCATTTTGACAGAGTATGAAGTTTTCTGGCTATCGTTGTGCTTAGTATTCTGTCCAGGATGCTTGCCTTGTTGAAGGATCGCTATTCCCATCTCTAGTTCCTGTAGGTGAGTCAATTAAGATTGAAAAGTTTAGCTCAGAAGAACACAAAGGAAAAGCTATGGAGCAGAGATATCCAATTTCCTCCTTCAGAAAGGGAATTAGAGAGGTTTTTCCACCTTTCAGTTACATATTGTGCCATTAGCCGTCTGGTGTCTGAAAAGGCTAATAGACCCCAACAAAAAAAAACAGGACAGTAAGTGTGAGTTACATGAGACTTATACTCTTGTTCTTTTGTTGAAATAAGAAAGTTTATTCGTTTTCTCCAGAGCTTACCACAAGGAAAAAGTCAAGCCTTGAATTAAGCAAAGAAATTTTAATAAGATTTTGGCATGGCAGTTGCTGAAATAGCCTTTACTCAAGTTGATGCTTTTCTTGTAGACACTACAAGTAGCAAGTAGGCTGCTGGGGTGCAGCAACATCTAATTGCCCTCTTCAACTACTTCTTGCTATTTATAGCTCTAATAAAAGGTCACAGTAGGGAATGGAGTAGTTTATGATTAAATATGTGTAATCTAGATCCCTAGTAAGCTTCCCAAGCAGCTAGAGGTCTAACCCTCTATACCTGAGCCAAGCAGTGCCAGTCCAGCTGTGCTGTGCAGTGCACAGGGGTGAGAGTTTTGGTTGTTCCAGGGTGAGCCCAGCCATGATTCTGATGTGGCACTCACGCTTGTCTGATCTGTAGGAGCAATTACAGCAGTGGCTTAGAAAGCTTGCGTACTGTGGTTTCTGGTAAGATAAACAGCAGACAGTAAACCTTCCACAAGGAAGGCAAAGAGTTCTAGATTATGTATAGGAGAAGGCCTACTCAGGTAGTCACAACTGAACCTCAACCAGAAAATAGTTGCTTTCAAATTTCTATTTAAATCCTAATATATGAAGAGCATGTAGTTTGAGATGGGTTTTACTTTTACGATTTTATTTCTTGATCTATGCATAATGTATGAGCGACTGCTGCAGAACACAACAAACATTCAGTGGCAGTTAGCACTGTTTCCTTTTTTTAATGTATGTAGATGGATTGAGAGTGGAAGAATGGGGAGGGAGATTCTCCATTAGGGGATCCACGTTGCTGAGGTGCTGAATAAGGGATGTCCCCCTCTTAAGAGAAAGCATTTGTTAGCTGTTTCTTTGAATTCACAGACGAAGTGGGACTGTCAGTGGAGTGATGTGTCTCTTTGATTGTAGCATGGCTGGACTGATTTATTTTGCCCGGGCTTTTCTTACTAGTCTCAGAATTAACGATGGTGTGGTATTAAAATGTCCCTAAAAAATCACTTCTGTAAAGCTAATCCATATTCTTAAAACAGGAAACACTGATTCATTCTAAATCATAAGGCATCCTTAGGCAGGCAAATATTAAGGATTTTAATCTGCTTTATGTACACAGTCAAATCTCTCCTTCATGACAGTGCACATATTTTTTGGATGGGAAAGCTCAGGAATCATCTAGGTTGTACAGAAGTAGGAATGTCAGTGGACTAGTGAAGCTGCATTACGATCCTGTATGAATGCTCTGTATTAGAATGCAAGTGGCTTTGGTTTGTTTCCAAAATAAATTCAATAACTGCAGTGAAGGCAGTTCCATTAATACAGTTTGTTTTCCTTTCGTGTTTCACATGGACAAGTCCCATTTATGTAGCTTAGTATATGTTGATACTGCATAATGTCACTCAGATTCTAATGTTTACAAGCAATTTTATTTGGTGAAATATGCTAATGATGCCTGCAGAAAATAGATTGATAAATGGGAAGGCCACAGAAGTCACAAAGCAAGGACATACCGTGGTTTTCTTCTACCTTTCTTTTGCTTTATGATAAGATCTTACCTGTCACTTCTTCTTGGCAGGTATGTGCACATTCTGGTAGCACTTCTGGACATGAGTAGCTTAACTTTATTTCATTCTAGCCACCACTTTTTGAAATATTTAAAATTTGGCTGGAGAAAATAGAGATGAATATGCACAGAAAATAACAATACTTGGGGGAAAAAAACAGACTGTGAAAGATGGATGACTCCAGATAGTAGTGCTAACATTTCTGTGTTTGTTGAAAATAGTGTTGAAGTGATGGGAGGATTTTGAATTGCAGCCTGTGTTTCCTGGCCTTCCTGGTTAGCAGAGAAAATGCTGCAGGGCATGTTGTCAGTTTTTTTTTCTTGGAGGGCAAAACAGCAGTATTTAAAGGACAACCATGTTCTCTGTGTCAAAGCATTTCCATACATTGACATCTGTATTCTAACAGGAGTTAAATTGCAAGGGAAGAAAACTTGTGTGGTGTTATCCAAGTATCCTGGCAGTTATTGCTCTTCATTAATTAAGGAACAAATATGAGTTTAATGTAAAGGTCTTGTGAAATATCCTGGTTTCTTAATAACACTCATGCTGTGAGATAACGTTTTAGCTCAGACTAATGTTCCGGGTCTACCTGCTGCCTTCCAAACTTCTGACCGTAATGTATTCCTAATTAAATGTGGAGGGATTAAGTTGAGGAGCTTTTGGGTGGCATCAGATTGCTGTTTGTTTTCTAGCAATTGATCAACCACAGATTCCACTTTGACCTTGGAGAAATGAAGTAGCCCTATCCTTATATTGAAGAATAAGGATTGTTTGCTAGATGATGGAAAGGTGAACACGTTCTCCACTAGGAATTGTCGTGATAATCAGATAATATTTGTAATATCTACAAGTAGCAGAACATATTTTTTCATTCCTTTTTCTTTAACTTGTGAGAGAGAACCAAAAGGACCTCCCCATCCTTTTACTAGGAAGCTAACTTTTGCATTTATTGTAAGGGTTTGCTTATCTGCAGTCTATGCTCTATTTTCCTCCCTCTTCTGCTCTTTACTTCAGTTTCCCTTCTATGTGTTATATCCTCCATTTCCAATTTCCCTTCTAACAGACCTAATATGCCCCAGTAGTATGTTCCAGGCAGCTGTGTTTGTCTCCCCTGTGTATGTATGGCTCTGCATTATTGCTCCAAAAGAAGCATGACCAGCAGGCTGAGGAAGGTGATTCTCCCCATCTATTTGGCTGTCTTGAGACGCCACCTGGAGTACTATGTTCAGCTTAGAGCAGCTTTCCAGTACCTAGAGGGGGCCTACAAGAAATCTAGAGAGTGACTTTTTACAAGGACATGGAGTGACAGGACAAGGGGGAATGGCTTTAAGCTGTCAGAGGGGAGATTTAGATTAGATATTGGGGAAAAAATTCTTTACTGTGAGGGTGGTGAGGCGCTGGAATAGGTTGCATGGAGAAGTGGTAAATGCTTCATCCCTGGCAGTGTTCAAGGCCAGGTTGGACAGAACCTTGGGTGGCATGGTTTAGTGTGAGGTGTCCCTGCCCATGGCAGAGGGGTTGGAACTGGCTGATGTTCAGGTCCTTTTCCAACCCTAACCATTCTCTGAGTCCATTATTATGCAAGTCCCTAGGCTAACATGGGACCAGTTCCATTTCACCATGTTCCAGTCTTTTCTATGCATCCATCTGTGGAATTTCATGCGGTACTCAGAAATGTATTTCTTTTTTCCTTACTCTTAAATAGTTGCCAATCCCATGTTAAATATTCAGGAAGGTGCTGTCTGCTGAGAGGAATATGTTTAAGTTCGTTTAGGGATGATTCATATTCATGCCAACTATTCTTGTTCTTGCCCACTGTTGCGTGAAAGTTTTGGCTGTTTCAGATGGGAAATAGTTTTATGTAATCCATGATAGTTGGGCAAACTTGATAGTAGCATTTTTGTGGAATTTAAGGTACAGGTTTTGTAAGCTTGCAAACATTACTGGGTTACAATAATGGTGTCCTTAGCATCTTCTGCTGTGGTTCAGTGTTCCTTTTCTCTGCTGGGCAAGATGAAGTGTCTAAGCCTTGGAAGGTAAGGATCTTAAGTGTGATTCATTCAGTGCCTATCTGGAAATAGTTATCTTTCAAGGGTTTGTGATGATAGCTGGTGCCATTTGCTGATACTGTCAAAGCCAAAGATTGCAGCTGGGAGGTTTTTAGCTAGCAATTAAAGTTTATGGTGCTGAAGTGACAATTTGGCAAACCACTATAACATGCGTTTGTGTCTGCCAGTCTCTGTTCAGTAATTCACTGCAGTGGGATGCTTAATAGGTATGAGTGGCAAATTGAGGTCTTGGATTGATATGGTGATGAGGGCTATACAAACTTCAAAATGATTCAGGACTGAAGTGTGGAGGAAATACCTCTCTGTGGAGAAGTAGATTAATCTGCATTTTCAGAATATCAATCCAATGTCATCTAAGAAAACAAATAAATCCTACCTGTAGGTTAAGAGAAGAGGGAGGAAGTAAAGAAGAAGGCAGAGCGCTTTTATTAGGATTACCTAATTACTGGCTGTGGTGGGCTGACCCTGGCTGGAGACCAAATGCCCACCAAAGCTGCTCTATCACTCCCTTCCTTAGCTGGGCAGTGGGGAGAAAACGTAACAAAAGGCTCATGGGTTGAGATAAGAATAGGGAGAGGTCATTCACCAATTGCTGTCTGTTACAGGTAAACAGACTTGGGGAAGTTAGCTTGTTACCAATCAAATCAGGGAAGGATAATGAGAAATAAACCCAAATCTTAAAACCATTTTCCCCCCACTCCTCCCTGGGCTTAACTTCATTCCCGAACTCTCTTTTTCCTCCCCTCAGCGGTGCAGGGGGATGCAGAATGCAGGTTTGGTCAGTTCATCACATGTTGCCTTTGCCGCTCCTTTCTTCCCGGAGAGAAGACTCCTCACGCTCTTACCCCGCTTCGGCGTGGGGTTCCTCACACAGGAGACAATCCTCCATGAGTTTCTGCAGCTTCTCCATGGGTGCTTCCTATGAGCTGCAGTTCTTTGCAAACTGTTCCAGCATGGGTCCCTTCCATGGGGTGCATCCTTCAGAAACAGGCTGCTCCAGTGTGGGTCCCTTCCATGGCGTGCAGCGCTTCAGGAACAGACTGCTCCAACATGGGTCCCTTCCATGGGTTCAGTCCTTTAGGAACAGACTATTCCAGTATGGGTCCCTCACAGGTCACAAGTCCTGCAGCAAACCTGCTCTCACGCGGGCTCTTCTTTCTGTGAGGACACAGATCCTGCCAGGAACCTGCTCCAGCACAGGCTTCCCATGGGGTCAGATTTCTTCGGGTATCCACTTGCTCTGGCATGGGGTCCTCCACGAGCTGCAGGTGGATATCTGCTCCACTGTGGACGTCCACAGCCTGCCTTACCATGGGGTTCCAGGGGAACCTCTGCTCCAGCACCTGCAGCACCTCTTGCCCTCCTTCTGAGTGACCTCGGTGTCTGGGCTGTTTCTCTCACATATCCTCACTCCTCTCTACAGGTGCAGTTTCTCCTCTGCAGCAAGTTTTCCCCCTTCTTAAACATGTTGTTCCAGAGGCACTGCCACCATCACTCACGGACTTGGCCAACAGCGGGGTGCGTCTTGCAGCCAGCTGACATTGGCTCTCTTGGACAGAGAGGAAACTTAGAGCAGCTTCTTGCAGAAGTCACCTCTCTAGCTCCCTTGCTACCAAAACCTCGCCATGTAAACTCAATACATTGGCCGTGCTGTTACTATTAGTAGTAGAAAGGAAGTGATACAATGGCAAATACCAGTGGCATGTGATAGACATTATTTTGTTGGCTATTTTGACCACTGACACAGCTCCTAAAGAATCTGTGAGTTAATAGATAAAAGCTTGTAGATCGCTGTGGATCGCCTGGGACTCCTTCAAAGCTGGTAGCACATAATGAAAGAGATGACCCGTATGTTTTACAGTAAATAGTCACTGAAGTGTCTGGCTCTCACCTGCTTTCAGCTGTGTTAAATCTGTCCCTTAGAAAAAGTCAAGTGTAAGGATTATTAGTAATAATTTTTCAATTCTGAAGTACTTGTCTCAAAGTTTCAGAAGCTCCCATGGTATATCCAGAGACTGGAATTTGTTACAGGAGAAAGCTATGTTAAGTGTCTCAGACTGAAAATTTAGATTGCAAACCTTTTTTTTTGCCAGTGACTTGTCTAATGTAAAATATTCCCTGTGAGGAAACTGGAGGTGTAAGCTGTTAAAGCTGTCCCCTAAAAATCCATGCTTTTTGCAAGACTGAAGCAGGCAGAGAACCTGATTTTGGAATGTGTTGGACATACTTACTGCCCTTGGAGCTTCTGGTGTTTGCATTCAGAGCTGTTTGCTTGTGCTCTATTAACATGTGCCCAGGAGGTTTGCTGGGCTCAGGTCAGAAAAGTCAAAATGAAGCTCAAGGTGAAGAGACACAGCCAATAAAGAACTTCTTCTGCCCTGCTTAGTAGGTTAGCTACAAGCAGAACAAGGAGCAGTCTGTAACAGTGCTTCCTTCAGAAGCACATAAAACAGGATTGTGCCTTTGAAGCTGTTTAGTCCCTTTGTCCTACCTCCCACTCCATCCTGTGTGGAAGGGGCATCACCTATTGCAGCATA
Source organism: Lathamus discolor (assembly GCF_037157495.1). Taxonomy (NCBI): domain Eukaryota; kingdom Metazoa; phylum Chordata; class Aves; order Psittaciformes; family Psittacidae; genus Lathamus; species Lathamus discolor. The sequence continues at coordinate 117,397,169 of NC_088884.1, forward strand.
TACCCCACCCGTGTTATGTCAGCCACGCATTGTTCTTCTCTGGGTCTGTGGGACAAAGCAAAGGCTCTGGGCTTTTTCTTTTTTGATAGACCTTTGCTATATTTTTTCATTGTGTAATGTAATAATTTCTTCATGTGCTATTATATGTAAAGGAGATGTACGGAGGGGGTTTTTTCTTATTGATTCCCTGTGGTGGTTTCATGGCCCAAAGGTTGCACTCTGGTCTAAACAGACATGCGTTGCCCTGGACTGGTGTGGAAAAATTCATTTAGGCTGTCAGGGTGAGTGTCACTCATGAGATGTGTGTTCTTATCCATAGAGACAGTATTTCTAACAGGAGATAGAAATTCAGGCTGAAGAAGGGAAGATGCCAGTGGTTGAAACAAACTACCACATCCAAAGAAAGGTTTTTTTACAGCTAGAAATGTTAAATGTGCTTGGGGAAGGAAATTACAAAGGCAACTGAGCTAGGGTAGAGAATGCTTTTAAGACTTGGCAATTCTCTTAATTTTGTGAGCCTTTAGGAAGGAGGCTGGAAGCTGTAAAATGTGTTAGCAGTTCTAGTATTGAGAACTGACTGCAAGCTTCTGATTGCTTCTAATGCAAAGTATAATTAATTAAGCTAATAACTTATAATCAGTTAATACTTTAAAGGTGTTGAAATGTATGGTTCAATTCTAAGCAGGTATGCAGTCTTTGGCCAGTTTGGTAGAATTTATATCCCTAATGCAGTTTGTAGATGATAATGCGCGTATGAAACCCTTATGCTTTGCCTAATGAATACACTTACGTCAATTAAAAATAGTAACGTTACACTGTGGCATCAAAGACTTCATTACTTAACACCCAGCATATCTCAGCCATGTAAGAACTGTACTCCAGGATGCTTGTTTAACCCTTGTCTGACTTAGCTAATGCTTTATGTAATTCATCTGAACAAATGCTTCTTTTCAGATTCCTGGTGACATCAGTTTTAATGGTTGGGTCACTTTTGGTTTCGTGCATGCAATATTTTATCTTACAAATCACTCGAGACAGTAGCTGACAGAGTTCAGCTAGACATACTGTATGTAAATGATTTTGTAGAGAAAGATCAGAGATCAAACAGCTCTGGGGGCAGAATTAATTTCCCTCTTTGGAGAAAATTATTCTAACAGGTCAAGAGAAAAGTCACTGGAAAGTTGATGCAAATATGAATGTGTTTCATATGGATCCTTAGATGGAAGAAAGATTTCCGCCTTTGTCCTTCATACCGTGATCTTAGAAGTTTGTTGGAAGTGCATTTGCTGTGTTTGATGGTGCTGGACCAGTGCATCTGCCAGCTAAACACTCTTCTTTGTTCACAGCATAGAGACAGGCTATGTACAGCGCCGTTAGAAGCACATATTTGCACAGCAGAAATTTAAAGAGCGAGGGCAGGAGGAATAGACGATGGCTGTTGTGATAGAGCATAGCACAGGGTTGTCAGACAAACAGGTGGAAGATGGAAACTTCTACTATGAGCTTTGTATCAGTTGCTTCCTTTTGTTAGCTTAGAATTTATAAAACCGCTTCTCAAAATCAGGATATTTTTTTGTTTGCTTGTTTCCCAATCATCATTATTTCCAATGAATGTCATGTGTTTGCTTTAAAAAACAAACAAAAAAAAAAGTAATAGCTATTCCGGTAGTGTTGAAGAAGGGTATGTGTTCACATACAGCTGACCTGCTGTCTAAACCAGAGTAGTGAACTTGCTTTTCGCAGCCATCAGCATAACGTTTCCTTCATAGCCTATTTTTGGAAGGAGTGGTGTGCTCGTCATTCACAGGAAAGGTAACAGATTTAGCAGTGCTTCTTTCCACCTCCTACACACCATCTATGCATCTATGAGATGGGGATTATAAGTCTTGGTTCTCTCTGCAGATTTTAACCTGAGTTTCATTTCAGATGTATGCTTTAAAACACGGCTGGTTGGACTGTTGTAAATGCCTGCTGTTGTCCAAACTGGGAGATAGGGGAGGCTGGGAGAAGTGTTGGAACCAATTTAAAAAGGAAAGCTTAGGCCTTGCTTTGGAATCTGTTTGAAGTTGTATAAATGCCTTGATGACTGTTGAGATGAGGATAGTGGATTTGCTTATTCATCTTTTCCTGGCTTCTTTGTTCCTTAGCTCAGTTTTATGCCTCTAGTTTTTGTGTGGTACCTAATGGGAAGGGAAGCATCTAAAACGAAGTCTTTGCTGGCCTCCTGAAGGAGAATCACATTTGGCAATTGATACTGGTGTGCAGGCTATGAGAAGAGAACATGGAGAATTATCAGTCATACTTGAAATAAAATGGATGAGTGCAGCTCTTCAAGGTGTCATCTCCAACTTAGCGTGTTATACAGACTATTAAGGAGATTCAGTTACTTCAAGTTTTGTCTGTGCTTCTAGGATTTAAAGTTAGCCTGAGAAAAAGGTAACTGATTTGACCAGGACAGATGGTGCTAATACCTGACCTGGCAGTGTCCGTTGACAAAATGTTATTGAAGGCTGCTTGTTTCTGCTCGTAAATCTTGTTAGTCAGGTAGTGTATTCTTTGTGCTAAATGTTACAAAGCCAACTACGTACTCTGTTACTTCAGGTAGATTGCAAGGCTAGTTGGCAGGTAAAGTTTTCTTTTTAACTGCTTCTCCCTGCAGCTCTGAAATTTGCGCTACCCTTGTATCACCGACATCTCTGTGCAACCTTGATCAGTTCCATAATGCTCTTTGTTCTCTACAGGGAGACATCAGAAAGCAATTTAATCTTCATCCCGTATCAGGATCTGTTCCTGTTTTATAAATTTGCCAGTTTAGACAAAGACTGGTCATAGCTGTGAATGCTCTGTCAGATGTACTCTTGATTTCAGGAGGAAGATGCACGGAGGTGTAGGACCCGGTCAGAGGTGTCTGTGGAATTACAGTACTTCAAGTCTTTAGGTTTTAGAATACTGACTTGGGTTTTTAGCCTGAGAGAGAAAGAGATAATGCTAGCACTCTTACTTTGTTTTGAAAGTACCTGAACCATTTAGGTGAATGTGAGCAAGTCTGCTCAACGGTGTTCACAGTAACTCTTTCTAGAGTTTCTAGGATATGTAAAAGTCAACAGCAGGCTTCTCTCTCACCTACTATTGACATCTCTGAAATGCTCTGAGGTTTTCTCTGCATCCTCTGGTTAGAAAAAGTCTATTTTGTGTAGACAAAGCAGATGGTGGGGGTGATTTGGGTTCAGGAAGGATGGAAAGACGGGGTGGAGGAGATTTGATGGTGAGGGAATGAGGAAGAGGGGGAAGGAGTGGCTGTGCATGAGAGATGGCAGCTTTTTTATTCCCCTGACATTCAAGCACTAGGAGGCATCCTCTTAATCCTATTTCCTTGGGGTATGGGTGCTGGCACATAACTCCCCTTCCAAAAATCTTTGCTTCTGCTTCTGTGCTGCTGGAACATCGAAGAAAACAGGTTCAGCCTGTGATAAGGGGTATGCAATGCTTCTACCTTACTGTTAACACCCTTTTGCCTTTTTGGTGAATGTCAGTCATGAACATTAAGCCTATGGGCCAAAGAGATTACATTTCAGATTCTTTTTTATAACCACTCTGCATCAATCCTAATGCCGATCCCACTGATAATTACAAAGAGACTTATTTGGAGCAGAACTTGATCAGTGCTGAGTGCTTTTGAATATCACATCTTAACACTTAAAACTAGAGGTTTTGCGCGTTCTGACTTAGTTTACAAAAGCAGGGTGTTTGAGTGTTGCTAGATTTTTTGTTGCTGACATCTCACTTGCTCACCTAATTAGTACTCCTTATGCAAAGGAGAAAGAAAGTGCTATCTTAGGTTCAGTGGAGTCACATTCTGAGCATGTTGTATTTGAATGGGTTTGTATGCATGAAGTTTAAAGAGCTTAAAAATCTATAGCTATGTGCTTTGTTAGGTGTTCATTAATTATCCAAGTCAAAAATCTGAATACCTTTTAAAATTACCAGTGATTTAAAATCTGTTCATATTGCGCCTTAGGTGAGTCTGTCTTGCAGACACTCTGCTGCCCTGCGAAAGAGAGCTGTCCTTTGGTTTGCATGGGTGCGTACTGTTTGACTAGCTATTTCATCAGTCCAGTGCAACATCATATTGCACCATTATCTTCCCCTCTCTGTTGTCATGATCTCTGTAGCCATCCTGGGGAAATAAAGATGAACACCTTGTGAAGGGCATATTAGTGTCTACCAGTACTAGGATGGCAAAGGGAGTGACTGCCCGTCATTGGGCAAAATGCTGACAACCAAAGGATATGCCAACAATTTCAGGAAAGTATAAAGAATTCCCTTCTAAATGTTGTCTCTCCTCCGTTTTTACTGTTTCAGGGGTGTTTGGTATGTATATACAAGTTTTAATCACTTCCTGCCCCTGACCTCCTAGGTAGACTGGTAGGAGACTAGAACTGGATTAATGCTTGCCTGCTTTTCTTACAAATCATCAGTGTACAAGTCAAACTAGTCTTTTTATTGTACTAATGCTCAGTTTCACTAATTTAAATCTACCAAAGGCTACCTTGCTTGCCTAGTTTTAAACAGGGACATGATTTTTATCCAGAGTGGCTAAATGGGAAAAACAAAGATGCAGTTTGGCTAGAAATACCTCTATTAAAATACATCTGTGGTCCAAGCAAAGTAAGAGCTTAGGTTGAATTTTTATTTTGGAGTTGTTTTTGTTTTACTTTTAGCTGAACATATCTGGCATTCAGGGAGAAAACTACAGCTGTCATAGCATTTACTAAAGATTCTTCAGAGGGAAGAAAACTTGAAAAGATTTGTAATTTTTGTTTTGACACGAACTGTCCATTGCTTGCAAAAATCACTTCAACAGAGCTATTAAAATCATGACTGCGTTTCAAGCTACTGTATGTAGTATATTAATGAAGAGCTCCTGTGTTGTGATATTTCATCTGTTATGTCCCTTATTTTAAGACTGTCATGTTATTTAAGATTGTGATATCTGAGATGCATTGGATTGTGGGGTTTTTTGCTTGCTTTGTTTGTTTGCTTGTTTGTTAAGACTCTTCTGGAGGGGAGGAACACATTTGGCTGGCTCATCTCCAGATGCTGTGGCCTGTCTTTCAAAACACTCATCTGTTGATGACTGGCTCTCTGTTAAAAGAACACACTGTGCCTTGACAAAATGTCATTCTGCATGTGCCACAGTCTCAAGACTCCAGTCAGTCTCAAGACTGATTTGAGAGGTGGGGGCAAAGAAGTGCAAAGATCCCATTTATCTGTGCATCAAAGGAGCTGTCTTCCTCACAATGAGGCATGAAGTTTCCTCACTTGTTTCAGAGGGAATAACAAGCAGAAGTTTGGAAAGTCTGCTAGTAGGATCCTAGCTACACAACTTTAGGAGTGAGGAAGCATGACCAAGAATTGAACTGTGGCTTTTCAAGAAGCATAGCCCACTTCAGTCCCAAAATCAAAGGGCAGGAGACCAGAGTCTGACACTTGCGTGCCCTGTGGACTGGCATTGGGAAGCCTTGGGGCACAGATTTGGTGTGACAGATTGGGGTGTGAGTGAGAAAGAATTGTTCACTGAAAAAAACATACTTATGCTTGAGTGTATGCTTCTCGCGATCACCTCTGTCCAGGAGTGTTAGGCTTGAATGCTTTAATATATTATTGTTAAAACTAGAAGTGCTTCAAGGATAATAATCTTTTGTTCTTCAGCCACTCAGTAGTGCTTTGGTGCACAGGTAAACTGAATTGCAAGCACTGTGGCTGCTCAAGAAGCAAGGAAGAATTTCAGTATTTGACAGGTGACAGCAGGATAAGCAAAAGTGTATGGGCGTATTGATAATATAAACTACATGCACAGGTATGTATGTAACTGTTGAAGTGGAATGGGAGTATTTAGCAATGCCACGGCAGGGGGTTGGAACTAGATGATCTTAAGGTCCTTTACAACCCTAACTATGTTATGACTCTGTGATAGTACATTGTTTTGTAGTTGTTCTGATTAATAGTATTCTTTTACAGTCATGTCTCTAGACTGGCTATAAGAAGTGCATAGTTTTGTTAAGCCAAGTCAGTTCTTAGGAGACTTCTACATAGAGATTTTACCATTTTTGGGGGAGACACACCATGCTCAGAAGAGTTGTGACTCATTTCTGCTTTTACTGTTGAAGCAATGCGTGCTGCAGTGTTCAAATTTTTCTAATCATCTTCTACAACTTTTCCAGATGATGGCTATGAGAGAGAAATTATAGTAATTGTCCTTGACAAACAAAAAACCTGGGAGTTATGCCACTAGATGTTACTGAGTAACGGTTAGAAAGAAGTCTCAAGAGGGCAGAAATAAATGGATGTGTAATTTTTCTGGCTTTAAAATGTGACATGAAGATATTTTCTTGTTCTTTGTGTTGCTGTTGCGTAGCATCTTTAGTGTAGTCTTACTCTCCTTTACCTTGGGAGTGAACATTAGTCATCTGGGCAGGTGATCTTCCAGAGACATCAGGCAATAGGTGGATAACATCCCAATAGTACAGAGCAGCAAATAACATCATATTCTTACCATGCAAGAATGATGTTGGGGTCTGTTAAATTAATCCGTTGGTCCCATTTGGTTAGCGTCATTGGCTGCATGAAGAAGGGCTGTTTTGAGCCTGTCAACTGTCTGTTCAATCTACCATTGTTTCTTTGACCTGGTATGTCTTCCAGATTAGCAAGATTTTAAAGAAGCTAGAATTTATTAGGAACAAGAGGATAAGGTTGGTATGGTGGCAGCTGGACAGAGGTGGCAATTGAGTTTTCTTACTTCCTGTGACAGTAAGTTTTTATCTTCTCAGCCACCTCAGCATGGACTGACACTGTGAGGGTAAGTTCAGCAAGGAAGGTTGTGTCAAGACAGGAAGGGATGATGTTGTCAGTCAAACCTACTCGATGGAAAACTTGTGTTCCATTTACTTGGTGTTTGCTGTATGTTCTGCTTTTTATTCAAGATCGTTCTGGTCTTTGAGCACTTAATTATGCTATATAAACAGTGTTTGTTTTTTGAGACTGTGTGGAGACTGAGCATCTGAGAATCTGAGATAATTTGGTGCATAGCCAAAGTTCTTACTGAATATTCCACTTCTTGGTAATCAGAACTAATATGATTATATTAGTAAAAAGATTAAGTAGTACAAAAGCTAAGGAGTAGTGTGTTTTTCTCAGAGGGAAACTGGTTCTTCAGCTCTGAATGTACAAAATAATACTCAGTCAAGCACTGCATGCAAGTGTTTCACAATGAGAAAAATAAATAAAAATAGCACAGATGCTATTAGTTGAGCTATTGGAGAGATCATTCACTGTCACATGTTTACTTTCCTGAGCTACCACTGTATCAATATGCATTTAGTCTATTGTATGTGCTATAGTCAGTGATGGCATGTACTGCCTTTTATCATATTTTCCCTTATGAAAGGCCAGCATATTTACTACTGTGTACACAGACTTTTTAACTCTATAGCAAGTAATAAAAATTTAGAACTATACTATCTTTTTGCTTCCCTTTTCTCCCCGTCTTGTGGAGGGTGAATCACTTTACCTCTTGTGTGGCTGGGGAGGACGATGCCTTGTGCCTTAATGGGTCACATTGAGGGAAGGATGCACACAGGCCGGTGCTGGCCTGACGCTGATATGTTGATACTTCTCTTTCTGTATCTCTAACATGGACCAGACTAATCAAAATGGCATTGCCTAGTCACATGGGATTGTCTTCCAAGCACCCACAGTGCTCCCTTCCAAGCCAGTATGTAGAATCCAACATGGTGTTGTCTGTCTGAAATCATACTGTATCCTGAAGTGTAGTTTGGATGGGTGGAGGAATATAAAGTTCTTCAGGCTCTGGAGGTGCACTACTTTTTTGTTTTGGGAATTTTTCATATTTTATCACAGAAAAAAATGCAACAAAAATGTAGCTCCTGTAATAAGATCCTCAAACTAACAAAAAATCATTATTCCTCACATGCTGAAGAGCATGCAGATTGTTTCAAAGAACTTAAAAGCCAAATGTCACTTTTCATCTTCAGAACAGATGCTTCTAGTCTGTTGGAAATGCAAAGCAGGAAGCTTGGATTTCTCTTGCTGTTTGGGAGAAAATTATAAGCTCCATTAATTAGTTCTATTAGTAATGTTAATGGCAGAGGAGGGAACCTGAACTGACCAATTGTCTGCAAAACATAGGCATATATGTAAGCTTAGATTCACTGCCTCAGTATTGATTTAGACACCTATAGGCAGTGTTTAGATGTCTTATTTTAACATTCACTGGGGCTTTACCAGCAATATTTACACTGGTTAAAATTCGCCAGCCCTCCTGAAGCATTTTAGAAGCTGTGCTGTCAGTTTCTGAACACTGAAAGCAGTCTTGATGCCATCTGTCTAGTCAAGCACAGACCAACCCTGATGAATCGCTTGGCCCCTTAAGTTTAAACTAATTAAAATTGTATTTGGGTGATGATTGTTTGTCTTCAGCTTTTTAAAGATTAAGTTTCTTACAGCAACAGGAAAACAAAGCTTGGTAGCAATCTCTTTGAACAGTGTGCCTATTTAAAAGCTTCTAATACACAGGCAAGGGGGAGTCTCACAGAACCAGAATGAAATTCAAACGTGACATTGGGATGAGTTGTTCAGACTCGGAGCTGCATCTTTTGTTAATGCTGCTTCAGAGTGTTCAGCATCAGGCTAGATCTGCAGTGTAGATTCAAATTGTTCGTCATGCTGCTTGAAATTATAACCACCCCTGAAATGTCTGAAGTTTCTTATGGTACTAATATTTTTGTGGATTTTGGAAGGAAAAAAAAAAAGTTTTGGACTTCTGTGCCCTGCTGAATTAGAAGGAAGTGTTTGTTAAGTTCTGTTTGAGCCAAACCAGACCCAAATGGCTGTAGCTTCATGTGTTGATATAGCCTTATCTGTTTCTGGGTGCGAAATGTCAAAAAATGAATATGTAAGAGTATCAGCTGTGCTTTGGAAACTATTCTGTGTACCTGCTGTTGGGTTTGGGGTGTTGTTTGAGGTATGGTTTTTTTATCTCTGCTGGGATGAACCAGGTGAAAGCAGAGGTATAGTCAGTTTGGAATGCGATAGGCTGAGAAATCCCTCTGTCTAGAATTGATGCTTTATAACAAGAGGCATGTTTCATACTCGGCAGGCAACATGTGTTGCTGTATAAGAGCAAACAGTTTCACTCCTGATTATAAATACCTAAATAGTCTCTGGGAATGCCGGCAGTGAGCCTTCAGTATTAAAGACAGAAATAATTTTCCTCCTTGGAGGGCAAGTGGAAGAATTTTGAAAGAAAAATGAAGCCTGGCGATGGGTGTCCTCTAACTTCTCTGCCCCCAGTGAGGGTGCTCTTCTTACTTGGTGGTTGCACTATTTGTAATTTCAGTTGCCATTAGCTTGAGTAGACAATGATCTTAAAGTAAAAAATTAGGAAAGCACTTAAGGACACTTATATAATTGTTATTGACTCTCAAGTAAATTAACGGTATGAATATTTACAGGGAGATTCACCTTCAAAGAGATATGGTAAGTATCAGGAAAAATAACAGCCAAAGCATTCCCTACCTTCTTGAGAACTTCCCTCCAATATGTTGGAATCAGTCATATACTGGGGATAATGTACAAGCCATAAGAGTATTAATCATCGTATCTGTTTTCATATCCACAGAGGACAGAAATGGCCTTTGACACATTCTGAGTTTTTTTACTTTACGTTTCACACATGTAAGCTATATGAACACATTGCCTTGTAAAAGTGAGCCATTACTGGACACTTTGGGGTTTTTCCCTTCCTGATGCCTACTGACTGCAAGAAAACTTTTCCTTATGGAGTCATATTGATTTCCTAGGGGCATGAGTGGGTGCTACAACTATGCACCCTCCCCCACCTTGGGAATTTGCATTAAGTGATTTAGTCCTTTTGCTTATAAATGCATCAGATATAAGAACCTAAGAGCTATCAATGTCAGTGTGGCATGGGAAACTCATCTCAAAGATGCAGGACATGCATGGCATGGTCTAACTCCACAATATTCTCCACTTGCCAACATGGATTTGCAATTGAGGGACTTTGTAATTGAGGGTGCCAGTAGGCTTCATGAAAGGTACTGTGTTTCTCTGTGATATCCCTCGACTTGTTCAGCAGTTATTTGATGTCATATAACCCTCTGCAGCCACCATATCCTACAGTAAGGTTTTTATTATGGCACTGCTGATTTTATTTGATGTCCTTTAGTTTTCATCTGTGAAGGTAGCTGACCTATCGTTCCTTATTGTCTCTGTGCTGTTTAACAGGTAAAGGTCAAGTTGATGATAAAAAATGAAATCTGAGCTCTTTCAGCTCATACTGATATTTTTGATCTTAACTGGGTTTCAGTTTTTATTTATACTTCTTGTACAATACTCACATTGTAATAAAATGGGAGAGAAAGGGAAATCCTCCATTTTTATATAATTTATTGAGTAGAGCTGTGTTTTTGTTGTCATAGTTTATAAGAACCTGGGTGGGGGAGAGGAGGATAATCCTGGTAATCTATCCATCTAGTCTATCCATCGTCCTAGTATAGCCCTCTTTTTCCAAAAGTGCATTTTCCTTAGCTTATTTTGAAACTTCGTTATGCAGAAAAGAAATTTCGGCTGTTGTGTCCACAAATGATGTGTGAACAGATTTAAATTTCCGTGAATTTGTCTATTATTCAAAATTATTTGGCTGTTCCAGCCTATTCATTGCTCTGTCTGTTCTTTGCAATTTGTTATTTGTACTCTGCATTTAGTCACTGATTGTGCATAATGTTCCTGCTCTTGGAGAGAAAGTCTTCCAAGCTCACAAAGCCTTTCTGAAGGGACCCTGCAAATACTCTGGCAACTGTATTACTGCATGCATATTTGCAGTGGTTTTTCACTTATGGTAATAGAATGTAAATAAATGGTGAATGCACTTGAAATGGTTATAAGAATTGTGTTTGTACAAGTGTTCTGGAGTATTTTGTGATGGATTAGTGTTACTGAAGCTTCTCCTGGATGCTTTTAAAATAGGCATTATAAAGATAAAGAATAGAAATTCATATTGGCTGTTTATGCACGATAAGCCTGAAGTTATTCTATACTTTATTAGAAAAAGCAAATAAATCCATAAGTAGATGTACCACTTAGTCCAAGATAAATTGTATGCAACTGCTACTGTCTCAGGAGCGCTGTGGTGCAATAATTTGGACATCTGCTTATTTAAAAAGTAGAAAAAGGCTAAGCAGTGTCTCTCTGTGGAGATCATTATCACAGTTGATGCTGGAAATTTTGGTGGGAAAGAGAATCTGCCATTGTGGGTATGTGTGGGCATTAGCTAGATTCTTCTTTTGTAGGCACACCTACCGAGATAAGTAATCATGCTGACCTTTAAACTGTTGTCATAAGATTTCAGACTTAACAGCCAGAAGTGGAGAGGTGGCATCTCTGAGCTGTCGTTTGGGTCTTTCTGCGTTTTTGAGCACACGTGTATGTAACAGTTACACTTGGCTCATGTTTTCAAGATTACCTGCTAGAAATAGTACTTTTTTTAAAAGTGAAACTTTAGGCTTGCGAACAAATGCAGGTATGGCTTCTGGGATAAATTCTGGAGGTTTTGTGCTTGAGATTTGATTTCTAGGCTTCTGTATTCCTTTTCTGCTGCCCAGTATTCGGAATTATTTACACTTCATTACCACTTCTGAATCTGTGACTAGTATGCTGTGTTTGCTGTTGGAGACCTTTAAAGAAGATGTTTAAAAAAAATTCCTTTAGTAAGTGATGAGGCGCCTTCCTTCAAACTGAAACACTCATTTATCATTGTTTTTTTCGTTTCGGCCTTTCAGTTTTAATTCACAAGGTCTTGTTTTATACAAATAAATTTCAATTAATTTTTAATTAAGACACTGAGGTACAACACCATCTGCTTCATTAAAGTCTAATGGTATTTAGTCCACTGTGACCCCTTAATCCACTAATTTTGCAGTTTTGTGCAGATAAAGCAACCTTGTCAGACAAGACTTAATCTAATGCTTTTCTGCTTGTGATTCTGTTTCCATCCAGGCCCAGGATTTTCAGCTGTGTAGTGTTGGCCTACGTCACTTACCAGTGCAGTCAGTGGGAGACTTATTGATCTCTTCCATGAGAGCAGCTTTAGGGCCTGTATGATGCGGCTCTCAAATCTCCACCTTAGATGTCTAACTTATTGTTTATGAAGTGCCAGCACACCATGCGCCTGTCTGTGGTTGGTTTCATTGATGCTTATTCTAGACCACCTGAAGATCTGGTCAAGAATTCAATAGAAAATTTGGTAGGAGGATAACCAGACTTTCAGAAAGAACCATGGTATTTTGCTCCTAGGTGAGGTGATGTTTTTTGTTATTTTGGGGTGTCGGGTTTGCCTAGTTTGTTCATGTAAGCTTGTCCTGGTTAATTTGCTCACTTCTCTGAAGTAACAGGAGGGGAGGTTGCCTTTAAATGTATGTTCTTATTCTCTCTCTAAGGCTATGGAAGTGGAGAAGCAGTGTTTGCTTGAGAACATGACCATTTTAGCTTTTTAACGATGCAGTTCTGCAGTTCTCTCTCATCAGCTCTCTGTGCAGTGGGAGCCCATCCTTGGCAGTGGAGAAAGCAATTCAATGAAGCCTTCTTTGCAGATAACTCTAATTTTGGTTATTTCCAGGTAGTGGAAACTTAAATTGCTGGTTGTCCTGTTGTGTTTTAACGAGCACTAACTAATTACTTTGTTTCCTTCTCAGCAGCAATAAGTGATGTCATTTTAGCATTAAAAACTAGAACACTGTCCAAGGCAATTGTTGAGTGACCCATAATTAGGATTCTATCTTCAGGTTTCAGATTAATTACAAGTGCCCTGAAACAGGTATTTCTGAAGTGCTTCCAATTGGACTCCTCAGCGTTACTAATTCTGAACCACTCTTAAATGAACACAGACTTGGCTGAGAAGTCCAACAAAAATTCCTTAAGCTGGGGATTAAAACCCCACACTCCACCCAAATGCATGCCATAAATAAGTGACATACTCCTACTATGACAAAATTAGTTGACGAGAAAAAAGGCTGATGGTAAAACTTGTAAATGTCATCTTTGTTAGCATGGTGCATGTAGGAGACTTCTCTAAAAAGAAGGATTCAGTACTATGTGAATAGATGAGTACAGTATGTTAAGACTTGTGAATAACATAGTAAATCTCAGAGTCTTTCATTATGTAATATGTTGTTGGGAATGTTGCTTTTTGCTGTTTAAATTTGTAAGACATACTGTTCTACCAACTACAATACAGCACTGATGATATTGCTCCTTTGGGGAAAAGGAAATGAAATAAGGGCACTGGTTTCATTTGAGCCTCTGAGAAAGACACAATTGTGTTGTGTTCAAACTTGATACAGAGTTGTTGGAGAGCCTGGGGGTTCCAAGTGCATAACCACGCAAGTACAAATTAGGACAGGTCAGAGAGAAGCTTTATTTACTGTGGTCACTCACAGTGAGAGAGCATTGGGCATCTCCTCTGCATCCCCCTGCAAGTGGTTGCAGAGACCGAACCTATAGACTGTCACACAAAAATAGAGGTGAGGAAAAACTATTTCAGTGTTAACAAAACCTGGTACCCATCCCTGAGAGGGATGGACTCCTCGAGTATCTTGCTAACTACCACATTTCTCAGAAGGCATCAAACACTAAATAGCATGTTGGCTTCATTTCTCTGTACCTTTACGGAGAGGTCAGCAGCTTTTATGTTTCAATTAAGTTGTTCTCTATTAAATAATGATGCATAATTCTGCAAGGTTTTATTATGGTTTTTGGTGATTTCTGTGAACAGCATGAGAAACATGAAGGATTCTGACTAAAAAAGACTCAAAAGAAAACCTGGGTGTTAGCATGGGGATAGCAGGGAAGTGAAAATTGGCTATAATGTGTGTTAGAAAACTCTTCTCTGAATATCGTAATGAGTCGTAACCCCTACTGGAAACTGATGGGGAAATCGCTGCACCACTAAAATATGCCAGCATGTTCTGCCAGCATAACCCTGCCGTGCATCACTTGAATTTGGCATAAGCTACCTAGTGAAGTCTCACCCTGGAACTTCGCTGTAGTGGCATGCTTACCTAATCTCCCAAGGAGAAGCTCACAAATGGCAGTTGGTATGCTTAACTACACTTTGAGGACTCAGCTTCAGATTTTGCTGCCAGGAAAGAAAATAAACCCACTTGGTCCTTTGAGGAGAGGAGATGCCAGTACTGTTGTGTGCTGTCCGCCTTACCTGTTTTTTTTTCTTTTAAGGGCAATGAACAGGTGCCAAGGATTACAGTAAGAATGATAGATAGCATGCTCCCTGCAATGAAAGACTGAAGATATTTGGGAGCTATGTTTCTGTGTTTGAAAGATCAGCATGGGGGCTGGATGAATAGCAGAGCTTATAACCTACACTAAATAATGAGGAGATGCAGCCAAAACAGTTGTACACAACCTGTGGCTAAGGTACTGATGGGTGCAGCATACACTGAGGAAACAACCTGCATTATTCTAGAGAAGGACAGTATGTGAAAACAAATCAAAAACATATGTTCAGCAAGCAAAAAACAGTGGCAGCATACAAACTGATCAACACCCAGCCAAGGTATCCAGTGTGGAGAATGTGTCTGAAAAAACACAGATTTTCACAGGCTTCCTTTATGTTTTGTTGGAAAAAAAAGTTTTAAAACGCCATCCCAAATGGCATTATTTGCGTGATATACAAACCTTCATGCGGCTCCCACTGAAAACCTGTTTAAATGAGGGGATTTTTGTTTGGTTGGGTTGTTTTTTTTTTCCCTCTGTATAAGATTCATGTTCATTTTCCCTGCTGAGGACTGGGACAGTGCTTTGTGAAGTACACACAGGTAGGTTTGCTCTGTAGAAAGGAGTTCAAAGGACAGTTATTCATAGGATGAAACTCGGAAAGACTCAACATGTGAAGGCTTCTTCAGGGCATCTTTAGATGAATTGTGGTTATGAAGCTGGTGAATTCTGGGGATGTAATCATTAACAATTAGATGTTTTGCCCTTGTAAACCAGCAGTCGGAGAAACTGACAATAATGCATGATAACCCTCCTGGCTGTGGACAAGCACATGGCCAAGAGAAGCTCCACAAGTCTATGGTAAGTGATATCGGCAGTGAAGACCCACAGTGAAGACTCTGCATCCTCCCAGGATGTCAAGAGAAAATCAGAAATTAACATATTGTACAGTAAACAGTCAGTCATGTGCATGAATTGTTGTTCTGGTAGAAATGGGAAGAGTCACCTTCAGTTAAGGATTAATGTAGGAAGCAGGAAGGAAAATTCATGGTTGAATGGATCAAGCGAAGCTTTCTCCAGGTTCTCCCAGAACTAGTTGTGAATGACATGGCTGATACTAAACACAAGCTGTTTCTATAATGAAAAGAATCACTGTGAAACAACTTCCATGAAAGTAAGATACCTTAAGGGCCTGTTGCTAAGCAAAATTAATTTTTAGCTCTTGAGCTTAAAATGCCTGGGATGCATTTCAGAGCTCCTTGAAATGTGGATCCATGGACAGAGGCTGCTAGAGAAGTAGGTGAATGGTTCTGCTAGGTCATAAACTTCCTATGGCTTTGCACTGATCAATAAAGATTTTACAAGCCCCACTGCCCTACCTGTAGAACTTGTATAGTATGTTTCTGCCTTTTCTATGTAAAAATGTAAGAGCTTGGCATGCTGTTGTAAGAAAGTTGAAGACTCCTGCAGAGGTGAGCGTCAGTACCACATTCAGAACACTAAAATTCATGGATGTGGTTGACAGAAGTGTATAGGCTGTGTTTGATCTCACTTAAACTCCATGGCAGGGAGCGAGCACCACTCTTCCCAAAAGTCACTCCTGTCCTGGATGTTTTATGCTGAGTGATCTGTTTGCTGGAAGGTGATTAAATGAAGATGGAGTCCCCCAATAACTGGGGCTCAAAGGTAGCATAGCTGTTACTGGCAATGCTAATGGTAACACTAAAAAATAAAATAAATAAGCATTACATGGGCATGATAGGAGGAGGACTTGAATGTAAGAAGGTGTCTGAAGCTGTCCTTTTAGCTTTGTGTTTGGGTTTTGGGTTGTTACCTCTTCTTTCCTTACTGATTTTGAGTTGTTGAGAGATCTGTTTCCTCACTTAGTTCATATGTTTCCCATCAGAGACTCTATAGAGGAACAGGGTAATCAAAAAACCAAGAACTTAATAGTTTCACCAAAGCTACCATGAGACATTTCCTTTTGTTAAGCCATGGAAGTAGGATTGGTAATGATAGCTTTTGCTAGTTCATTCATTTCATGGTTATTTTGCATAGGAAGATGTTTAGAGTGTTTCAACTGCTATCTTTACATTTTGTTTACGTGTGCTGTCCTTTGTTTTTATACCAAGTTCTTAGATGTTGAATAACAAGTTAAATATTTTCCATATTTAAATATTGTTTTAATGAAGGAAAAGAAAAATAAATCCACACTACTGCTTTGAGCAATACTGTGGATGTGTGAATGCCAGGATAAATTTCTTCTAGTAATTGTTCTTTTTTGAGGTTGATAGGAGAAAAGAAGGATATTCATCTTCATACAGGTATTTCTGGGAAATGGCTATATAGGGTCCATAATATTCTCACTTTTCAGACAAGAACAGGACACCTGGCTTGGCTTTTGATCTCAGAAAAAGTTACTACAACCAGGACCATATTTATATATTTTTTTTGCCCCTGCCAGTGACTCATTCTTGGGTTTTCTTACATTCTTCTGTAACTATTTTCTAATAATCTGTGGACTCTGCTTACATGGAGTAGTGGGTTGACCTTGGTTAGACACCAGCTGCCCACCAGGCTGCTCTATCAGTGTGCCTCTTAGCAGGATGCAGGGAGAAAATAAGATGGAAGAAACCTCAGGGGTCAAGATAACAGCAGTTTAATAAAGCAAAAGCAAAGGTCCCATGCAGAAGCCAAGAAAAAGAAAAGATTTTATTCTCTGTTTCCCATCAGCAGGCAGTGTCCAGATTGCCCAGGAAGCAGCACTTCAGGACCCATAGTGGTTGATCCAGAAGACAAATGTTGTAAATAATATTGCAGATTTTATTGCTGAGCAGATGTCATATGATCTGAAATATTTATTTGGCCAGTTTGCATCAGCTGTCCTGGCTGTGTTCTCTCCTAAGATCTTGCCCATCCCCAGCCTGCTGGAGGGGGGGCAATGCTGGACAGTTCAGCAGTAGCTGAAACACTGGTGTTACTAACACCTTTCTAGCTACCACTACACAGCACAACAGTATGAGGGCTGCTGTGGGGAAAATTAGCTCCATCTCAGCTAGACCCAGTACACATGGTTACTCTTAAAACCTGCTTCCTCAGCTCCTCCTCCCTGTATACCCACCTCTCCTCTTCCTCCTCAAACAAAGGATGAGGTTTCTCCATGGTTCTCTACAGGGTAATTGAAGTCTTGGGGAGGTGGAGAAAGATGCTGTCAGTGTCTCTGTCTACAGGTGCTGTGGGACTGTTTTCTGAAATGATGATCTTTTTCAATATCACTGCTTCCAATAAAATGACTTTCACCTGCGCTTTTTGTGGCTGTGCAAGTTAACAGTTTTGATAATGCTGGAGAGGTCCACATGATGCAGATAAGATGTGATAAGGCTGATAGACTTATGCTCTTGGATGCTTAAAAATTATAATAAAAAGCAAAATATGAGGCTAAGAGGCAAGTGATGGCTCCCGTCCTTAAAAACTTGAAACCACAAAGATCAATCCAAAACTGAGTGGGCTTTTGGAGATGCTGGTGACTTTGGAGCTGGGCCTTTTGCTTAAGGCCAAGCATGCTAGCCTTCTATGATTTTGATAAGGTAAAATACAAACTTGAAAAAGTGCCAGTGTAATAGATGTTTTCTTCTTAGGAAGCTTATTGCATTGTGAGAGCTCACTAATTATTCAAAGATGCCTTCTGGTCATGTGTTGGTGACCACTGTCAATAGCAGCTGTTGAATGCTGCCCAGGTGGTCATTTGATCTGATTTGTAGTAACTTAAAAAGATGGATTCCTGCATGTGTCAGTCATATGTCTGCTCTCCCCCTAAGAGCTGTACTGGCAGTAGCAGCCAGCAATCAATCAAGCAGATAATCTTGTGGGCTTTTCTCTTTCTTCTCATTCTTAATAATCTTTCATAATGTAGTGTAATATAATTAGGAACTTCTGGGTTTGGTGCTGTAAGGTTTATTCGACATATCAAATAAATGTTTTAATTTTAATACTGCTGTTCTATCAATTTCTTTATTTCCCGTGGTGAAAAACATGGCTTGGTCCACACAGCACCCAGGAAATCTCCATGCACAAAACTGGGTAATAAAAATTACAACAAAAAAAGCTGATACAAGGAAAATAGGCTGAGGCTTGCAGCTTGTGCAGCAGGAAAGCACAAAATTCATTAAGTAGTTAATGAGCTTAGTGGTTTTAAATGCAGTTAATGGCTTTGTTTTATTAAGGCCAGAGTCTCAGCAGGAAAGGAGGAAGTGAGGTAACTTTATCAGAAACATTCAAATATTCTGAAATCCTGTTTTCTACGAGAAAAACTTGGAGGAAAGAGGAGACAGGACCTGTACCAATTGTAAGGAAACTACAAACTTCATTAGTTAATACTGGAAAATATAGAAAGCAAAAGACATGCAACTCTGAAAATTGCCTCCCACAAATAACACTACAAGAAGCACCAGGACTTGATTTCTGTAAAGGGCCATGTGTGTGCTTGAGTTCATTCTTCTTGAGTTTATGTGTGTGGGGGTACATGAACTCAAGCAGGCAAAGTATGCAGGTATGCAAAAGATCCTTCATGGGATTAGGTCATTAGGGTGCTGTTGTTAGAATACCTTGAGCTGGTGGGTATCATTAGTTTAAATTTCCTTGTGCTTGGGCTGAGTGAGGGTCATGGTTATCATGGTCACATCATGTTCCTTCAAGCCTGGTTACACCAACTACCTAGGTGTCCTGGGTTCAGCAGTAGCAGTCATCTTTCTCCTTCTTAGTAGCTGGTGCAGTGCTGTGGTTTTGACTTTCAGCCTGAGAACAACGCTGATAACACCGATGGTTTTAGATGTTGCTCAGTAATGTTTACTCTGACCAAAGACTTTCTGAGTCTCGTGCTCTGCCAGGGAGGAGGAGAAGCCGGGAGGAAGCAGAGACAGGACATCTGACCCAAACTAGCCAAAGAGGTATTCCATACCACAGCATGTCATGCCCAGTATATAAACTGGGGGCAGTTACTTGGAAGGGTTAGATCACTGCTCGGGTTGGGTTGGGTATCGGTTGGTGGGTGGTGAGCGGTTGTGTTCTCTTCCCTTGTTATTTCCCTTATCATAATTATTATTGGTGGCAGCCGTAGTGGTTTGTGTTATACCTTAGTTACTGGACTGCTCTTATCTCAGCCCATGGGAGTTACATTCTTTCCATTCTCCTCCCCATCCTTCCGGAAGTGGGGGGAGTGAGCGAGCGGCTGCATGGTGCTGGATTGGTGGCTGGGCTTGTGTGTATTTCTTCTTAACATTTGGGGCATCAAAATAGCTTCCAAACTGAGGGCAAGTACTCTGATTTCTGGCTGTGATAAATGTTCAGGCTTTACATGAGTCAGATATTAGTCATGGAGTATTCTGCAAAGATGCAGGCTGTAACTTAGCATGCACAGAATGGAGTAATTTTATGTATTACAGCCCCCAGTTTCCACTTAAAACAGACAAGCAGGATGACAGAGTTAAAGATCTTGGATCTTAAAGGCTAAGGCTGGGGCTGAGGCATTAGTTGGCACTTGTGCCAGGGATGCAATGGAGAATTTCCCACGTGCTGGCTATACCTAAAGTGACCCAAATCACTCAGGTCCCATCTCAGTCTTGCTGAGTCAGATGAAAAGCCCCTGTAAACATCACTGCCTTGGGCTACCCTTCATCTGCCAACCAAGTGTGGGCTGTTACCTCTCCAGTGCCTACAGTGCTTGTCATGAGCTGCACCCTGGTGTCAGCCGGCAGTGGCGGTGACATACTTTCTGTTTCAGAATAGCAAAAACCTTCCTCACTTTACGTAAAAATAAGAACTGTGTGAAACAGCTGAGTAGCATGTAATCCTCATAGTGTAAAGTTGGCAGGAGAGGCAGAGCTTTCACTCCTTTCTCCTAGATGCTGACACGAACTGTGCTTGGGTATGGAGGAAATGAGACTTGTGATCGATGTGCAGTTCAGTGTTTGAGCATTGCCTGGCTTCCAAAGGTAGAGAGTTCAGTTGATTTCTCTGTCAAGAGCTAGGCTAATATAAAAATGAGCCTTGCAACAGGATTTTTCCAATATTCTGTGGTCATAGTTAAAACCAGATTTTTTGAGAGATTCAGTACACCACCATGGATCTTAAGTCTGGCTGTTGCTTTGGTACCCCTGTGAAAGCTGAGCTACTTTGAAAAGTAGTCCCTGAAGTGTACTTACTATCATAATAAATTTCACCAGTCCAAATCTGTCTAAATAGTTTTAACTTGCTTTTTTGATCTTCTGGCTTGTGCTGGTTTTCTCAGGCATCAGGTGTTTGGATTTTTGTTTATGTGTGTTAAATAAAATGCAACTGTGTAATTTTGATTATGGGAGCTGATAGCATAAAAAACCACCTAATATCATGAGGAGGGTGACTAATGTTGGCAACACTGTCAGTGCTGATAGACGTTAGAGGATAAAGGAGAGCAGATGGCACTGCATGTTTTTTTGCATGCTTTGCTTATCTTGGTATCTCTAATGTAGCCCTTTGAAGAACGTTACCTGAATTTTAACCTTTTTCTTCTCCCACAAAAAAAAAAAAAAAAGAAAACTCATGATTTTTTTCAAAAGCAGAGGTTGTGTTATGGTCGCATTTGCTAATGTCACAACATGGTACCTGAATGCATGCATGGTACCTGAATGCATGAGAACATGGTACTCTGCATGCGTGCAGAGATTTGTTTGCACTTGTAAGGCACTGCTTTGTATCAGATGTGAGCACTTAATTTTCAGCTTTTGCCTCCAAAGCTTCCTGTAGAAAATAGAAATTGTGAGTAAACATGGCATGCCCTTGACTTCATGCCTATGGCAAGCCTCTGGGGTTATTTGGCTTTGTAGCAGTGCAAAGCTCATCACTCCGTACCTCAAGTGAACCTCAAGAGGCTGTCTGAGAAGCAGAGAGGTTGTCCACTGGAGGGACTTGGAGCCGGTTCCTTCAGTGTGGTTTGTAAAGAGCAAGTATCAAAGGGTGGATTTCGCTTGTGAACTCTACAAACTTCAAAATAGGCTCTTTCTCAAAAGTCAGGTGGCACTGGGAGAAAACAACTAACTACGCAGTTTAATAATTGATGGGAAAGGAAAGAAATGTTATCTGAGAAGTGCTGGCACATCTATACTATCCCCAACCTGGCAAACACAAAGTTAAATCTGTCACTGAACGTATGGAAAGCTTGAACAGATTCTGTGTGTACCATGAGAAGTTATGGTAGATGTATGAGGAAAGATTATATTTGGAAGGCAGACAGATTCTGGTATAGCACTCTGAGGAGCTTTATCCCAAATGTCATCACAGCTTTTATAGTAATAAATAAATAAAATAAAATAGTTAACAGAAGTTTTTCAGAGTACACTATACTGGTGGAAGAACTGAATTACGAGATTTGGTGCTGGTATGGATACATCAATAATGGCAGACTGATTTCATGATCCCAATATTTACAACTAATCCTACAAAAATTTCAGCTGGAAGCTCCATCTTGGATTTCTGCAGGGTGAGTTCGCTCAACATTTTGGCAAGCTTAGCAGCTAGAGTTCATTACTTTGTTAAACTCCCATTTGGAAAGACAATTTATAATTTGCAGTTGCTTAAATATGGGCTATTGAGCATCATTGGATTCCTGTGACTAAAGCAAAGAAATCTGTTGTGGAAGGGGATAAAAAGTTGTTTTATTTGAACTGGAAAGCTCCTTTAGTATTTTGCTAAGTACTCTTAACCATGCTGGGACACTTAACCACCTACTGGACAGTTCACTGACATTCGAGTCTGAAGATCAGTTAAAATGTAGCGTCAAAGTGGTGGAGCAACAGCACTGATGTTCCACAGGCTAGAGTGTTGAGTGATACTGCAGGTGTGGTCAGTACTGCATTTTGGTGTAGTTTTCAACTAGCAAGCCAGCATGCCGGAGGAGTTGCACTGTCAGACCCCCAGCAGTGACCATAGGACTTGGAGCAGAGTAGGTGGTCCTTTAGGGATGTGAAGGAGAGAAGCTTCATCGCTTCCTATGTAATGGCAGGGGAATGTTCATTGCAACATGTCTGGCCTGGGAAGACTGCTCTTACCAAGGTGAAAAGCAGAGTGAGATGGTGATGGTGAGGTCCTTGCTGAGAGGCCATCCACTGGAGCAGCTGTGACTTTGAGGGGTGGGCAACAGCACATGGCTGCTGGGTTTGCAGTTTGTAATCCTAAAGTGTTAAAAACCCAAAAGCAGAAGGGAAAACAAAACATATTTTGAGCCTAAAACCAAAGCTGCCTGACATGTGAGCTCAGCTGGGCTGGGAGCTTTGTCAGCTCTGGGCTGCCCCTTGCAGCGATTAGGTCAGGTCTCAGGTGGTTGACAGCAAGATGTATTGCTCATGTGTATCATGTATGAAAGTAGATTGTTTTCTATGCTCAGCCACATCTGTGCCAGAAAGGTACTTATTTAGGTCGGAAAAATGAGGAATGAATGCTTCCTTTAGACTAGCTGTAGACAGTTGAAGAATGAAGAATGGTGTTTCCAAGACATGAGTGCTAGGGAATTACCTGCTTAGCCTGGTATGTCCAGTCTCAGTGGTGTTACAGGCTTCTGTGGGCTGAATCTGGCAGCCACAGCCAGGGAAGAAGCTTTCCCCTTCCTTTGTGGAGAGAGCCATTTATGAAGATCTGTGCCTTTGGCTTGGCTGAAGCAGACCATTTGAACTGAAGTTAACCAGCTTCCTGGGAATCAGTGCCCCGAAAGATACAAACAAGCTTTTTCAGTTGATGTCTGGGTTACTGTGCTGATACTTTTTAATATGTTCTTACTAATTTTATATATTCAGAAGGCAAGTTACTCCCGTTTTTATTGCCTGTCACACTGCAGGGAAATATTCCTAGAATTAAACATTGCTAGCTGCTCATTGCAGAGTGACAACTGGATTACCAAATCTGTTGGTGCTGTAAAGCTTTCAGATAAAGCTGCAAACATTTTGCCTTGGTGGTAGGAAGCAGAAGGAGTGGGTATTAATGGAAGTCAGAAATATCTGAGAAAGTCTTTGTGGTTCAAGAAAATTTTTCTGCAAGGTTTTGGACACGTTTTTCCTGGCCCATTGTTATCCAATCTGCATCCTCTCAGAGAGATGTATATCTGAAACTCCTCAAACACTAGCACTTTGAAAGCTCTGTTTTATAATATTAGGTGGAAATTTCTCACTAGATTTTAAATAAAATAAAATAAAAATAAAATAAAATAAAATGAAATAAAATAAAATAAAATAAACCCGTTTAGAATGGTCTCAGTAAAAGGCAGTTATGGATGTCACACAAGAATTGTTACTAAGCCACCCAAGCCCAAAACCTAATATTCAAATAATGTTTCAGTTGTGGTTGCTGAGAAGGGAGAGACTAGATTTCCACATGATTATTATTTTTCACAGAGTAAAGCCTAGGAAGTGATGAACAGCTGCAGCATGAGCCCTCACAGATGGATCAAATAACCATGTTTCCTCTCCTAGGATCACTCTCATCATTAACTTGAAGTTACTTTTCCTTCAACACTGGAGAGGTTCATCAGATTTGTAATATTAAGAAAATATTTACCTGTGGGGTTTTTTGAGTTCTTTTTTTCTTTTCATGGGCCTCTGTCTGCATATTCATTAGTGTGAACTTTGTTTTTATATTGATGTTGTTCCTTGGGGTTTGTGTCATTTTCTACTGGTACGTTCACTGTAGAAACCAGCTAATACGTTTAACTTTGCTTTGTATACAGCCAAATCTCCATCAGCTGCTGTGGAGCAGCTTCTGTCTTTCAGAAAAACAAGTGAGATCATTCAGAATTGAGTCCCTATCAGCATTATCTGCCTTCACACAGTGTAGTTGATCAGTTATGCCTAATCAGAACCATTTCTACTGTTTAATGTGTATATACTGGGAGAATTCAGATGACACTGTGACTGTATAATTGACCCATCTTCCTCTGAAATATTATCGGTGTTTTATATTCCAATTAATTAAATCCTGTAGCTGAGTGTTCAGTTAGAAATGTGTAAAAGCTTCTCCAAGATTTGTAGCCTTGATGAATGTTGCTTCTGGAGTTGCAATATTGGGGGTAAATTATAGTCTTGGTAGATAAGTGATCTATCAGGGAGATAAGTGATCAGTCGTGGAGTCTGAAGTCAATGTGACTGCTGTGATATATAACCGCCAGAAATGTGGTTCTAAATACCTAGAAAATGTGTATTGTTAAAAAGTGGTATGTCAAGGACTGGTACAGCCTTGATGCATCACTTAAATGATTTCAGTAAGGCATTTGATACTGTCTCCCACAGCATCCTCATAGATAAGCTAAGGAAGTGTGGGCTTGACGATCAAGTAGTGAGGTGGATCGAGAACTGGTTGAAAGGAAGAAGGCAGAGAGTTGTGGTCAATGGCGCAGAATCTAGCTGGAGGTCTGTGACTAGTGGAGTTCCTCAGGGGTCGGTGCTGGGACCGGTGCTGTTTAATATTTTCATCAATGACCTGGATGAGGGAACTGAGTGCACCCTCAGCAAGTTTGCTGATGACACAAAACTGGGAGGAGTGGCTGACACACCAGAGGACTGTGCTGCCATTCAGCGAGACCTGGACAGGCTGGAGAGTTGGGCGGGGAGAAACTTGATGAAATTTAACAAGGGCAAGTGTAGAGTCTTGCATCTGGGGAAGAACAACCCCATGTACCAGTACAGGTTGGGGGTTGACCTGCTGGAAAGTAGTGAAGGGGAAAGGGACCTGGGGGTCCTGGTGGATAGGAGGATGACCATGAGCCAGCAATGTGCTCTTGTGGCCAAGAAGGCAAATGGCATCTTAGGGTGCATTAGAAAGGGAGTGGTTAGTAGGTCAAGAGAGGTTCTCCTCCCCCTCTACTCAGCCTTGGTGAGGCCGCATCTGGAATATTGTGTCCAGTTCTGGGCCCCTCTGTTCAAGAAGGACAGGGAATTGCTTGAAGGAGTCCAGCGCAG
This sequence comes from Lathamus discolor, assembly GCF_037157495.1. Taxonomy (NCBI): domain Eukaryota; kingdom Metazoa; phylum Chordata; class Aves; order Psittaciformes; family Psittacidae; genus Lathamus; species Lathamus discolor. The sequence goes on from NC_088884.1 coordinate 117,422,473, forward strand.
AGCCACAAAGATGATTAAGGGAGTGGAACATCTCCCTTATGAGGAGAGGCTGAGGGAGCTGGGTCTCTTTAGCTTGGAGAAGAGGAGACTGAGGGGTGACCTCATCAGTGTTTACAAATATGTAAAGGGTAGGTGTCAGGATGATGGAGCTAGGCTTTTTTCAGTGATATCCAGTGATAGGACAAGGGGCAATGGGTGTAAACTGGAGCATAGGAAGTTCCACGTTAACATCAGGAAGAACTTCTTTACTGTAAGAGTGACAGAGCACTGGAACAGGTTGCCCAGGGGGGTTGTGGAGTCTCCTACACTGGAGATATTCAAGGCCCGCCTGGACAAGTTCCTGTGTGATGTACTGTAGGTTACCCTGCTCTTGCAGGGGGGTTGGACTAGATGATCTTTTTAGGTCCCTTCCAACCCTTGGGATTCTGTGATTCTGTGATTCTGTGATCTATCAGGTTTCTTGTGCTACTGCACCTGAGGTCTAATCTCTATATCAAATGATATGCTTATCTGTGTTAAGAAGTTAGAAGGGAGAGTTATTCTTTCAGTGTCTGTGATAAAGCCTCTTAGGTTGTCTGCATGATTGACAGCAGTTTTGATGTTTTATCAGAGAACAAACTGATGGGGTTAACAGATGGGTGGGCAGTGGACATAAATCAGTTACACGTTGCTAGTTTTTCACTGACATGGCACTTTACCCTGGTTAATTTGTGTGAAACCTGTTTTGATCTAGAGTATGAGGCCAAGTTACTTTGTAGTTAGTGTTAATAAAAATGTTTGAATGTTATAGGAGTAATTAAAAAACAGTTAATTGAAAGGGATGTGAAGAAGGAGCTGTGAATCTAATCTAGTGGTGGCAGGAATGCGGGAGGAAGTGTCAATAATCCATCAGAGCTCAATGCTCCTTCCCACAACATGTAGCTTTTCTCAGTGGCTTTCTCATGCCTGTAAAACACATAGTGCCTTGTGCAGGGTATTTTGGATGAGATTTTTTTTTTCTTTCTCTGAAGGAAAAAAAAGTACTCAGTTTGCAGTACAGAGCCTTTGTATTTACTCTGGGTTTTTCATTCTGTTGAACAAGCTAGACAGTGCTTTTTCTACAGGAAAGGCAGACTCGTCTGTGGTACAGGACTAATTCTCTGTACAAGCACATCACTGGAAATGCACCAGAGGTGATTGCCTGACCACCCATGCAGTATAACAACTATTCTTTCAAGGCAAGATTTTGGCTGGTAACAAATATCCATAAGATATTTTCTGTGATGTTACAAATTCATTGCTGAAGTGCAAAGCCTGACCTACAAACTCCTTCCAGTGTTTGTAATGCTGAAGCCTGAATTATTCATAGAGCAGGGACTCTGAGCAAACTGCAGTGGCCAGCGTGCTTCAGGTGATTAATGAAAAGTCTGAACTGGTGATTTACAATGTAGATGAGTCACTAATATCAAGTATCACAGACAGACTAACAAGCGCAGGAGAAGGTTTGTGTGAGAGGGTGGAGGAGCCATCTCTCCTAGGCTAGTGACAGAGGCAAGCCTAAGCACCAGGGCTGGTTACATCTCAGTGCTCCCAGGTGCTTTATTTCAGGTCATTGGTTAACCATACATATCCCCACAGTGTGTGATTAATCTTATGATGAAAAACAATCACATGGCACTTCAATGGGTTTAACATGTTCAAGTGCTTTAGGTTGTTGGGGCCTACAGGACTTGCATCCTGTGCCTTTGAAGAGGATAGTCTTAATTCTCATTCAGTGAGTTGAGTGTCTCCAGCCGCTATTTGCAAGGCACTTGGCTTTGAAAGGGGAAATTTATTTCATAGGAGCCCCCGAGATGTACATGTGTTTTATGAATACAGATTGTGTAGCTCATGGGTTCACAACCACATCGTCTGTCTGTTATTAATCCTGCCTTCTCTTTTCTTTAAAGTTTAGGAGACAGATCAATTTTTTATTTCATTTTTTTTTTTCCTGTAGAAATGGGCAAATGGTGATACATTGTATTCACATGAAGGAATTGGTATTAGATTTGAAGCCAGTTAAACAATCATGGACGAGGAAAACTTTTCTTCCTGACTGCTAAATACTTAACAGGGTGCTGAATGATCAAAGGTCCCTTTTAGGATTTTAAAATGACAAGATAAAAATGAATTTAAATTCTCTAACATTTGCATTTGTGACAGAAAGAATTATGAGAAGCAATGTTAAATGCTTGAAGTCCTCCCACTTGTGCAGTGATCACTGAGTCATTGTACTGATACAAGCCAATTTAGAAAACTTCACCCCTGCTATAAATGTTGGGCCTAATTCAGTTGGGAAATGGGAGCTTCACCCACACAACACAAAGCACCGGAGCGGTTTTCTTTTGCACAGGGTAATCAGCAGCAATGTATAAAAAAATTACTTCAGTACTGAAGGGGTTCTGTTTCTGCAGTGAATAGTCATTGTGAGAATGTTGTCTCCATAGTTGGCTTTGCTTTACGTAAATCTTGGTTTCCATGCGGCTATTGGAATGTGTATTAGGAACACACTTTGCTTGAATGCTTTCCCTTTATATGTGAATCTTAATGCTCTTATTGCATTGATGATACAATAAAAGAGCTCTCTTGTCACTGATTTAATTTGGTAAATTACAGATGGATAAATGCTGAGACTGTCTGCCTTGCTGGATAAAAAGCGTTTGCATCAGGTTTCAAAAACGTCATACCTTATCATATTAAATAGTTTGTTCTTTGGCGCTTGAAACACTTTGGGTTTCTGAAGTTAATTCTTGATTCACTACAGTGTTGTTTTAATATTAAACTTACGTCAAAGCTTTGACTTCCAATGAAGTAACTACGTGCTTCAGTGTATGTTTGAAAATCGTTTGCTGAATCAGGGATTATCTGAATCTAAATGTGTAAAAATAATTCAAGTTCAAGTAGATCAGCTTTTAAGCTTTCATTAGTAATGTTATTTTAAGCTTCTCTTATCAGATTGCTTACATATGGTACGCATTTGTTGTTGTTGCAAAGAATGTGTTGAATTCCTTTTCTGCAAGAATCCATTCAGAAAAGTTTCTGAATATCTGTGGTACTAGCTATTACCCTGTAAATGGCTTTTTGAGGATGATAGATGGTCCAGGGCACATCCTGGCAAACGTGTCTCCTGTTTAGGTAAATGTATCCCACTAAGCATCCATATTTCCCGTATGTGTTTGGAATGTTTCAAGTGTAAAAAGAGATTAATAACATTAGGGCAGTTTTGGTTGCAATTTCTAATGCCATTGCCTTTCTTGGGTAAGTCTTGGCAAATGAACAACTAAACCAAAGAATATGAAGCAGTTGGTTGTTGCCTGCTCTTACAGAAATTACACACATGTATAACAGAAATCCCTGCTGTTTTCAGTAGCATGGTTTCCTCATTGAATCTGCTTGTTGAACAATGCTTATTGTGAAATATTAAACACGTCAACTGGGTTTATGCTAAACCGCTACAGAAAATACCATACTTTAATGACAGCCATTGAAGTATTCTTGTGATGGCAATGCACAAATACTTATCATCAGATAACTGAAATAAAATGATTTGGAAATGATGATTAAAAGATGATGATATAGCATACTGCTGAATTTCATTCAGTTCATTTGTTCATGGCAAACCACATTTACTTTTAGCCTTGTATTCCACATAAGTATTTTCTAGTATGGCTCATTTCTGAAGTGGCATTTGCAAATAAATTCACCAGCTGGGTGTCTAACTGATACTGCTTGAGCATTTGTAAACACTTGGGCACCCAGCTGTGGCAGTCATGCAAGTGAATTGTGTTCAGATCTGCATGGGTGATCTCAAGATCTGGCTCTTATTCTTATCTAAATGTTCAGCAAGTAGCATGTGTAGAGGAACATCTTTATGGCTGGTAGCAGATAGGCTTTTGTGTTGTTTTCAAACTACAGGGAGTCATATCATAAATGCGCATCTCTTTCTGAAGGATGGACTTGTCCTGCCAGTCTTTTTGCATCATCCTCAGTGCTGAAAATATGAAAAAGCTCCATCATAGTGAGAACATAAATGCTTAAGATGTTGTATTGCTCTGGGCAGCATATCAATGTGTATTGCCGGAACTGCGAATGTGGCTTGTAGGAGAAAGAACTGTAGCAACTGTAACTGATTTCCCATGTGTGTACTTTCAGTTCCTCCTCTGTTCTAACTGAACACCCTCATCTCTATAGAACAAATTTTGATGATCAGTCTCACTGCATGACATGCATGGAATTATTCTTCCACAACTTGATCTGCATGTCTGTAAATCACATGTAGCTGACTGTTATGCCATGAATTTGAAAAGTAGGTTCGGTTTGCTTTTTTCTATTTATCCCCAAAGTAGAGGGTATAATGAGTGCAAATGCTAAGCAGTATTTCACTCAAAACTTACAGAAACATGGTTTTACTTGCCCTTGTGGATTTAGTGAACAGAATGTTTTAACTCAACTGGGTTTTTTTGTGTGTGTGCTACCTCTATGGTCTTGTATGCATCATTTTTTTTCCATCATATGCTTAAATATTAATGGGGTGATACTTGGAGTATGATTAGAGTCCCTTTGTCAAGTCAAAAACTGAGGTGAGGAAGAGGATATTTCCCTTTTGTTATGCTCCTTATGGCTGAGGGCCAACACTTTCTTGTGAACTGTGGCAGTTCTTGTTGATTGCTTTGCTGTGATTCCACTGTATTCCCAGTTACAGAGGGCATACCCCTGCTTAGCTGGTGAAGTTTTGGGAGCTATTGTGATTAATAATAAGAAAGTAACAGAAGGAAAGTGCCATTCTGACAATTCTGTCAACTATCATTCTGTACTGCTTTGATTCTTTAAAAGCAGCTCTGCATTTTAATTTCAGGTGGTTTGATGGAGTTTATTAATAGGAGACTCTTTCTAGTTAAAATGGTGCAGTAACAATTCCCTATTGAAGCTTAATCCGTGGCTGAGGAGATTGTGAGCCAACACTGGTTCAGGTAGTTTTCTTACTTTAGACACCACTGGGGCTTGCCCTCCTTTTCCTCCACCAGCCTGATGAGCAAGCAGTCTCTGCCCTACTTGACTGCTTCAAACACCAAGCAGCCACATCCCAACTCTAGCTAAGACTTAAATGCAATACAGATTAGTGGATGCTCAGGAGATTTTTTCTGACTGCATTGTGTGGACAGAACAAGCTGAGTTAGTCCACAGAAGACTGGAATTAGTTAGCATAACAGTTTCTTCCAATTTCAAACCCTTTCTACAGAGAGAAAGGGGACTGTGTCCACTGGGAACAGGACCAGAGATACTGGCGCTAAATGGTACTGAGGGATGTCAAGGTTACACCAGGAAGGATGCTAATGGTAACAGTAAGTGCAGGATTTAGATTGCCTGGGTATGCTGTGGAATTTTTGTCACTGAAGGCTTTCAAGGTGTCTTTTCCGCAGACATCTGTTGCGAATGATTTAGGGAAAGCTGAACCTGCCTAAAGCAGAGGTGACTCCTCGAGGTCGTCCAAACTTGCACTTTTACCATTTTCTGTATGTGAAGTAGTAAAGATTTTTATGGTACTTTTATGCTGTTTTGGAACAACAGCGGATGTCTGAAAGGAGACAGGCTGTTCAGTGGTACAGGTATGAGTACAAAGGTGACTTAGTAAGATGAAAAGTTATACCAGGCTTATTTTAACATATAGATAAGAGCAGAATTTGGCCTGGGAAAGGTGGTTTTGCTTTGAACTCCACTCTCATGCAGTGCAGAGGATAGCAGACTTCAGTCTGGCGCTTTACTTCATCTAAGTCAGAAGTGAAAAGCAAAGATAATGGTAACATTGCCAGAGGAGGTAGGAAAGAAAACACATGTACTCAAGTATTGTGTATTTAGGTGCTAGTCCTTTAGGAGTCTCCTCTCCTACACCTTACTGAGCAAACTTTATTAAATATTTCTTTCCACTTCCTTCAAAAGAATAATTTCTTCTTTTACAGGAGAAGAATAAGCTGAAGAGATGTTTCTGATGTTTGTGTTTCATGCGAATCTTTCCCAATGCAAGAGAAAGCTCTGAGTAGTTGTATACTTGTTCTGGGTGAAAAGGGATAGCTCAGGAATACAAACTTTAAAATGCAGTCTGACTTTCTAGTCTTTTGTAGTATTTGATCTGCTGAGTAGATCACAGTTGCAGGAAATACTCCTGAAACCTTTATATAGTTTAAAAAAATATATAAGAACTTCAAAACTTTGTTTCAGGTGTTTCCCAGAGCAAGTGCTGGTTTTTTCCTTGGAAGAAACGTGTTTTAAAGTTCCCCAGCTAGGTAGTGTTGTAATAGGTTGGAATTGAAGGAATGTTTTAAAGAGATCAGTCAAGATCACAAGATACTTACATTCTACTTTTATTTAATGGATACAAATCTCAGGTGTCATCCTTGGAGTTTGTTTTTGGTGATAGGTTCATACAGACTGGGGAATCCTCCACTGCTGCAGGGGTTTAGCTAATCCCATGTTGCTCCTGACACATGTAGGTCAGGCTGTTCTTAAAGACTTCTAGTTCAGGTGATTCCTTTATGATTATATGAACCTAGTTTACTTGTGCTTTCCTAACAGGTTCCTTCATCTTTCCTCTCTGTTTTAGGATGTGATCACTCTTGATGTTGCTCTTTGGGATCTCCCAACATCCCTAGCAAAGTGCATTGTGTAGGCTGAATTCTGTATTCAAGAGAAGGCACCCTTGGGCTGGATTATACCAGCAGATCGATTACCCTAGAATATTTTTATTGACCTATGCTTCTCTACCTTGCTCGGGAGAGTATCAAGTGAGGCATGGGTGTGCCATCTCTCTGATGCGAAGTTTAGTTACCATAGAATCATTACCACTGTTTTTCAATTAGCAGCTATGGAAATCTTTCTAAAGCTCCAGCTTTTTCTTTCCCTACCTGTGGAGTTATCAATGTCACTGCAGATTTTGGAAGCTGAAAAGGATGAAGCTGACTGTGTGTTCTGGGTGCATTTACATGTGTTACTGCTGGCATCCTGACTCAGGCCTTAGGCAGCCTGTTCTTTTAAGTCACCTGTAATTAATGCAGATGTCCATCATTTTAGAACTTGTATGACCTGCTGGTCTGACCTAGGCAATGGGCAGGTTCTTCATGTAAATCACAGCCATTTGTCAGCAAATAACCTATCAGCAGCTCTAATTAGGTACTTACCAGCCTGCTTAATGCAAAATATTAATCTGAGTTTGAGGAAAGTTGATTGGTCACAGAAATGTTCCTGTTATACTCTGAACTGAGTTGAGTCTCATCTTTACAAGTAATACTAAACAGGGAATTTTAAAGGAAGAGAGCAAAAGTATCACACAATCTGTGTTGCATTGAAATTTGGTTTTCTAGTCTTTTACAACACTTCATAAATTGTTGTAAGCAGCAAGTCTTTCCAGCTATTTATAAACACCAAGATGGACCTGTAATCAGAAATATGTAGACAGTCTTCACATTTTTTTGTCTTTCCATAGGCCTTAGGCTTTATCCGCTTCACTTTTGTTATGGCCAACTGACTGGCATAAAAACAGGAATCAAAATGCAGCCTGTAGCACTTGCAGGCACTGTGTTGGCCTTTCAATGAAATTGTGCTATCATGCTGATACTTATTTGTTTAATTAAATGTTTCTTCTTCACTTCTACTGTCCATTTAGGGAGAAGGAGGGCTCTAGTCCTATTTCATTATTGGTATTCTAAATGAGTTGTGCACTGGAACAGCTAGTTTCCTTCACACATAATGATTTCTCATCATTTCATTCACTTAGGTGTTCAGCTTAGTGACAATTAAAACAGTTTACTTCTTTCTAGCTAGTGAATAGATATGTCTTCTGTCTGTATCTTTGGAGTAAAACCGCTAGACTGATGCTCATGCTTTGTCATTTGCACCTCAGGCTTGGAGCCACTGACTGTTGTATTAAGTGAGCAAACCTATAGAGCATCCTAAGCTGACCTGGCAGCTTGGTTATAACCAGTCAACTCCATGTGTTTTGTACCTTAGGACTAGAAAAGTAAATAAACTGAGACCTTTTAGCATATCTTTGTTTTGCATGTTGTTGAGAGTTTGCTGTTCTGTTCAAGTGATTTGCTCCCGCCAGGTAAATTGGACTTTATGGTCAAAATACCTGTAAAAAATAAATTACCGAATTGGAAAGACAAGTATTTGTTCACTTAGGTCCAATATCCAGACACCAAGTATTTCGATACTTGGTGGATAAAAAGAATACCAATTATTTTCCTTTCAAAGGTGAATTTTAATTCCATTGGCACGGCAAATTGCTATTCAGCTTGTAGCAAGAGGTGAATTTAGACAGTATGCGTAACAGTTGTCCTTGAGGATATACAAAACAAATCCCAAAGTTTTTCTTCAAGCCTGCCATATAATAACAGTCCCTGAAGAAAGTTCTTTTACAGGGTTTTTACATACCAAAATGAAATGGGTTTAGTCAGGCTAGATATTCAGTTACCAGTTGTGAGGGCTTAAGGCAGCCCTGGTGAATTTAGGTTTAGGATGCAGTAACGGGCATGAGACCAACAGCTTTAGGGATAATCAGTTTCTCTCTAAATGATGGTGTGGCAATAAAGGCAGATTAGTAGTACAATTATCTAGACTGTAACAACAACAAATTTAATAATTCACTAGAAGTTGTCTAGACTTAACGTATGAGCTTGCAAAGATGTACATGACCATGCCTTGCAGGCAGGCAGGAAGCAGGCATGGCTTCTTCTCCAGATGCACTGCTCAGAACAATTGATGAGCTTGGGAAACATCAAATTCCCTGATGGGATTGTCCTTTCTCCTGTTAAGAAAGCACTATGTGGGCTTGTTCACTAAGCGTTGCATCCCACCTCTCTGCCAGTTCTGTTCTTAGTATGCAACAGGGCTTGGAAGTAGAATACAAGGCAATACTACCCTTACTGTAATCTGTTAGCACATGGTGATTTTGCAAGGTACTAATGCTATTGGATGCATATCTTTGATTTTATTTTTTGTTTCAAGCTCCGCCAGGTACCAGCTGGTATGCATGTACAGCTGGACTAAGTTAAAAATGCTTTGCATGAAATATTTTGTTAAGGGTCTCAAGGGACTTTAAAGGTCTTTAACAAAGATGTGGACCTAAATTATCTTGTGAACCAGCTTTTTTCCTCTTCTAGTTCACTGCTTTTTCCATAGTGCTTCTTACCTTGTTTTGCAGCTAGTCAATAATTATAAAACACTCAATACAGACTGGCAAGTGATGTAGTGCAACCAGGGTTCATTGAGTTTATAATTATTTTGTTGAAATTAACTGTTATTTCTCATGTTACATTGTTATGTGTTAGAGGCATGTGTTAGCTTATTTTTATGTATAGAATTCATTGTGGATGTAGAGCTTTCTGCTAGATAAAAAAAATCCTCCCACAATATCTCTATGAGAAATTGAGGGCACAGGACTCTCTGGAGATGTATAAATACAAGTTGTACCCAGAGTGATCATGCTCCAAACTGAGATAGAGGTGGGTATTTGGTTTTTCTGAAGGGAATCTTCAGGGGACAAGCAGACATCCTCAACTTCCCATTCTTCTAACACCTTGTTTATTGTGTGAGTTATAGTTTTCCCTTTTTAAAGTGTTTTCCCTGCACTAGAGCTCATTCTCCTCAATGAAGAACTGACTTAATCACTGAGAATCTTACGTTTAGCTTTTCAGAACTAATAAAAATATTTCCCTCTGGAAATGCCCTCCTAAATGGTTTAAAAATAGAGGTGACTGCTTCAAGAGAAAACCGTGTCTTTCGTACTAAGATAAGAATTGGTCTATTGGGTGTTGTTTGTCTTCCGTAACTGAGTTAGGTTATGGAGTTACTGATCATGAGAATGTAAAATTTCTTTTTTTTTAAGGGGGAGATAAATAATGATACACAGTGTACCTTTAATGGCTCTGGGTTACTGGGGGTGGGCGTTTACCTTTGTGATACTTCAGAGTGACAAGTACACCAGAAGCAGAATGTGCAAGCATTTAAAGTGATGTGGTCACCTATGCTATACATTTAGATATAACAAATGTGACCTTGACCAATATCATTCTTATCTGAACTGCAGTGACATCAACATGAAAGGTGATGTTTGTGTTAATGTTACCAGCTTAACAATGGTGGTATGTCTTTCTCAGGAAAACAGTCCCCTTGATGATTTGATACGGCTTCTGGTTTGCTTCATTAGAAAAAATGCTAGTATTGTGGTTGAAAGCTGCAGAAGAATCTCCATCCTGAATTTGTTGAAGGAATTTGGGAAGATGGTAAATTCGGCTTTTTTTAAGGCATTGTGTCTTTGTAATGCCAATGGACAGTCAAGACCCTTGGCAGAGGTTCCTAACAAACACTGTACAAGCTTTGAAGCTCTTTGAAATCCGTCTGGCAAATCTTGTTCTTCATTGCAAATAATGGTCATGGCAGTTTCACTTGCCATCTGTTCTCCTGCTACCGTTCACATTAAACTGCACGCTTTCTTCCTTGTGCAGCCTCAAGACTGATTCTGGGTGCAGTTTTTCTTGATGCAGCAATTGCTGGCCAAAGCTGTTCCTTAATGATAAGGGGAAGCAGAAATTAAATTATATCTTAGATCAAACAGGAGAGCAGTAGACTGGAACCATAGGTCCTTAGAGCAGATATGTTAGATCGAGTGCACAGTAACAGCTTTCAAATTTGCTTTATGCACATTATTTAGCTATTTCAGTCAAAGTCGATAAGGATTGATGTTACTTCTCATAAAAGTAAATCGGCATAAATACTCCTAAATATTTGTTTAGAAGCTGGATATTAAATATTGCACATCAAATAATCTTAGGAGCTTGAGTGTTTTGATAAGCTGGGGGAGAATTGTAATTAAGCCCTGTTTTTCTGATAATTTCATGCTCGAAAAGTAACCTGTCATATTTAACACCCAAAATTACTAGTTCTTCTGGAAGACACAGGCCTAAGTAAGGATGTTAGCAAGCTTATTCATTGGTGTCCCTGGCTGCATTTTGGAATTTGTCCATGTTATCTATGCCATAGAGCAAGGCAGAGTGTTAACTGTTGGCAAGCCCATGCACAGAGGCAACTTGGCAGAATAGTAGGCATTAGCTCCACAAGGATTATGCTGTTTGCATGTAAAGGAAAAAGCATATCTGGCCCAGTGAGAAGCAGTGGCACCAGAAAACTTCATATTGGACCTTTTACAGTCTGAAGTAAGAGATAGAAGAATTCACATTGTGGAAAGGAATCTGCACATCATGGACTTTGAGGGTGAAAAACGTGTACATGCACATGCATCAGTGCCAGGAGAGGTGACCAAGGAAGAACAGGATTTGTATCTGGCAGATAAAGTCACAATTTGTGAGTGGAGAGATGCAGCAGGTGAGGAGCAGAGTATTATGACTAAGGTCACCTGGTTAAACCAGAGAGGGAGCTGATACACAGCAAACCGTGAACAGCAGAAGCATGATAAACACTGTGTGAAGGTAAAGAGGGTTTAGTGCCACCTGTTGTATTATTTTCTATTTGGTGTTAAACTTGCAGAGGTGAGTTTCAGGTTTAGCTTCTCTTATCCTCAGCTTATCTCTAGCCTAAATATAATTATCATCACAATCCTATCAATTGTAGACTTTGAAGAATTACCTCGTTAGTCTAGTTTGTGGCTTACTTAATTTTGTACTCACGTCTATGCTACCAACCTGAAGGGTTTTTTGAAGTGAATTTCTTCCTGAGTGTCTGTAATGCTTTTTTAGTGCATTTTTGTCTAGATTGTCAACTCATATAAATCAGCATGGTCACAGTAGTTCCACTGAGCTACTCTGCATGTTTTCATACCAATTTTCTTACAGTTCAGGATGAACTCCAGTGGTCATTGCTCTGGCAAAGTTCATGTTTCTTCTCAGTGAACTTCTGTAGTAACAACTACTACAGGAATTGGCCTGTTTGGAATGGTTTGGGTTTGTTTGGGGTTTTTTTCCCTTTATAATTTTTGTTTCCAATGGTAAATAATATCTATAGTTCTAGGACAACACTTAAAGTAAACTTACTCAGCAAGTTATTCCTTACACCGTTGTATGTCATTAATTCCCAGAGGCATTTATACAAATTTCTTGAAAATAGAAGTGCTTCTGTAATGATCAGTAATGGAAGAAAGTGTAAAAAGCTGGGTATTGTACGCTAATACTGCACACTGTATCATATGCTAGTACTGCACAGAGTAACATGCCGGTTGACATAGTAACGCATAGAGAAGTGTGACCCGTTAAAGAAAAAAACCTTTTCCCAATACAGCTAGGTTCTAAAACTGAAGCTAAAAACCAGCATGCAATAGCCTGAGTTATAATAGTTCTCCCTTTTTTGGCTACTTCGAAATTTACTGCAAAAGGGCTAAAACTGTAAAATAAACAATGACTTATGAGGGAATTGAAGTGTCTATAGCATTAAAAAATACATATAATTGAATTACTAACATTAAAAATACCCAGTTGAATTACTGTTTCATTTGTGTGTCTTGATACTACCAAGTCGTCTGGCCTGCTTTTACAACTCCTTTAGTGTACCTGTGACTGTATTCCCCAAGTAGTTAAACAGAAATGAATGTGATAACCTACTTAAACAGTGTGTATGGGACTGTGTCTCTCAAGGAGCAAAACAAAACTTCTTGTGGTTTGGTTCATGACTTGACCAAAGCATTTTATGTGGGATTAAAATATTTTCCAAAGCTGTTCAGCAAGTTCGTGGTGGTACTGTGCTTTTGTTCAGATTGACTTCTTGGCCTGTCCATGGCAACAGAGAAAGGCGATATCAGCACTTCAGCTATTTGGAAAGATGATGGTAGTCATTCCCATGGATACCCCTGTGGAACATGGGGAAGATCTCTCTGGAGCTATTCACAGCCCCGGCAACAACCCGCAACCAAGGGACAGGCCAAGAAGTCAACCACTGATGGGGAGGAATGACAAGACAAGCAGTTAGTTTACCACTTTTGTTTCCGTGTTTTAAATGTAGAATGAAGAAGGTTTCCTGCAGGAGGGAATGGTGAATAATACCAATGTTGCTGTGGATCCTGAGAATGAGGCCTATGAAATGCCTCCAGAGGTAAATATGTTGTGGTATTTGCTGTGCATGCATGCAGGAGAAGGGGGGTGCGCACTTAAGTTACATTTGCCTGGCAGGCTGATGCTGTGAGCTGCAAGGGCACAGCAGAAGCGCAGTCACTTTGGCCAAGATCTGGGAATCAGAAAATCCATTGCTTTCTTGATAGTGAGAAAGTTTACCAGACAAATATTGTGTATGTTTTGAAACACTTGTGGCTGGGTTTCTGAGTAATCTGCAGTAAACTTGTATCTTTTTCTTAAGTTTGATAGGGCGTCTGGGAAAAACTGCATCTTATCTACCTAGATTGTTTTAATAGCTTGGCCATTTATCAAAGCATCACACTTTGCAAAGCACGACAATTCATTATTATACTCTTAAGTTCATGCAATTGTATGAGTAAATGATCTTGTTGGTTTTTTCATGAAGCTGCTATCTAAAACCTTACTACAGTGTTTGGCATGATGCATTGGTAGTTGCAGTGGCAGTTTCACAGCAGTATAGATAATTAGGCTGCAAATCAGAGGTATAAAACATTTAGGCCATGATCCAGTAGAAGACTTACAGAATCATAGAATCATAGAATAGTTAGGGTTGGAAAGGACCTCAAGATCATCTAGTTCCAACCCCCCTGCCATGGGCAGGGACACCTCACACTAAACCATCCCACACAAGGCTTCATCCAACCTGGACCTTGAACACTGCCAGGGATGGAGCATTCACAACCTCCCTGGGCAACCCATTCCAGTGTCTCACCACCCTAACAGGAAAGAATTTCCTCCTTAGATCCAATCTAAACTTCCCCTGTTTAAGTTTTAACCTGTTACCCCTTGTCCTGCCACTACAGTCCCTGATGAAGAGTCCCTCCCCAGCATCCCTATAGGCCCCGTTCAGATACTGGAAGGCTGCTATGAGGTCTCCATGCAGCCTTCTCTTTTCCAGGCTGAAAAGCTCCAACTTTCTCAGCTTGAAGGCACGCTTCACCGCTAACGTTGAATATCACTGAAATTAGGAGGGCTGATCATGTAACTGTAGTTAAACACATACTTAAATGATCTACTGGCTTATACGAGTGTCTGCAGCACCTAGTGTGCTGTTCAGCTCAGAGTTAGTCCTCTCTCTCCAAGGGAATTGCCATAGGTAGCCTTGTGAGTTCCTGGCAGCATCAGCTGAATGATGTGTTAATCACTGTAAAAGCCTAATTCTCTTGCAAATACCACAACCACAGTATCTGGAACAAAATAATGAGAAATGGAAAGATCCTGATCACATGAAAATCCATAATATTCTGATACTGAATCCACTTGGACTAGAGCAAGCAGTAAAGGTAGGGTGCATTTATCTAAAGTACTAGTAGCACTGACTTCTGCTCTCCTCATTAGGAAGAGTATCAAGACTATGAACCTGAAGCATGAGAGTCCTTTCCTTCCTTTGTATCTCCTGAAATCTACTACTAAAGACATCCCATCCTGTACAAGTGCTGAGTTCCAATGTGCCCAGTCGTAAAATTTTTTTACAGTTTTTACAGTGTATTTTGAAGTCTTCCATCAGCAATGATTGGAGTATCTGTGACTGCATCCGCCTCGTTTCAGCATTTCCCTCCTGCTGAAATGAAAGCTGGTTGGCAGGGTTATTGTTGTGCTGTGGATATTGTGGCTTCAAGTTCAAACGTTAACAAAGAAAATATTAATTAAAACCACCTAAGTGTCTACTGCTTATTTCTAACTCTGTACATGTTTTGTTGATAGGCTGTCAGTAATTTGATATTGTTTATGATACAATTTTTATTTGTTTCCTATGACTATTCTTTCTGTGCAGAGATGACTTATTGTGAGAGCTTTATATATATGTGTATGTATTATACATATTAAAAAGAAGTAATCGAGCATGAACTATGCACCTATAAATATTAGCTGTTGAAATTTTATTGTTTTGTGTTGTGTTTTATTAACCTGTGTCTGTAAATACTGTGATCAACTGAAGCAAATAAAATGTAACCCATTAAAAACGGACTCCTAAAATAGTGATGATTTACACCACCTTCTTTCCTTTCCAAAAGGCCCTGTTAATGTATTCCTGTGAAGGAACAGGAGGAACAAAACCAGCAAGGGGAAGCCCACTCTATACAAAAACAGGGTGAAGAACTGAGAGTACCAGGGCCCTTTGAAGAATTATTATTTCATGGTTGTTAGAGCACTGAGCAATACAGAAGAGTGATAGATTAGTTGCAATCAGTTTGTCTTGTATAAAGATCCATTTAGCAAAAGTACAATCTCCTGTCTTTTTTTAAACACTATAATTTTTGTTATTATATTGCCTGGATATTTTTCCATCTAGGAAAATTTTCTTCCAATCCGGAAGATTTAAATGTGGGATACTTTAACTTCTCTTATGTTTTATTATCTGTTATTTTGAACCAAATGTTGCCTCTCACTGAATAATGTAGTATTTTTTTGTTTACGTTTCTCTAATCCTGAGCAGGATTTTGAACTTCACATACATCTAGTCCTCCCAGTGTTCTAGGGCATGGCTCTTAAAACAGGTAAATATCATTGTCTGGTTTTGTAAATGTGGAAACTTTGGCATAACCACATAATGCGTGACACTGGTATTTACAAAAGGAGACCCTAATCCCCAGAGGCTGAACTCGACAACGTGTTCTTGAAATGATCTCCTTTCTGGCTTTCTGCAACCTTCCTTGTATTGGAATGCCCAATGTGGAGTAAATTTTTCCAGGTATGTACCCATCGTAGCTGCATACAGTTGGAGCTGATGGTGTAGCATAGTGAGCCAGAATCACATGAACATATTGGAACTGGTGCTTCCAATTTGTCATGTCACCCCTCGTTCCCATCCCCACATTTCTAAGGAATTTTATTTATTTCTGAATAATTGCTGTCAAGCTTTTTTCAAAGCGACTAAAAATCCCCTTGTTCATTTTAACAACTTGCAGATATTTTCATCAAAGTCCACCGCTCTTTTGCAGAAATGCTTCATGACAACCTGAAACAACCCACTAACAATTTGCAGTCTTCTTTACAGGTGGTGTGTCAAAAGAATCTCTTGACCTGGACATCTCTGCTGTTAAAATTCATCTTGATGCCTCAGCAGCAAATTTATTGATTGCATACATGGAAAATAAATATCAGGACAAGGCACAATGTCCAAATATTGTAAGGTACTCCTTTTATAATTATTAACACTGGTTAAGGATCTTTCTGTTGTAGTAGAAGGTTTCAGGAAGAAAAACCCAGCACTGTAGCATGATTTATTTTCCCATTATGCTAGCAGGGACTCAGCCACCAAAAGCAACAACTGAGGGCAGTCAGATGCCTGATACTTCAAGAAATAGCACCTGAAATAGCAGCCTGACTAGAACGCATATTTCTATTGTTCATCTTCTCTTCCACAGCCCACAGGTCTTGATCGTTCTGTTGTTTTTCTATTAGGGAATCAAATTAAACTGTTTGGGTGCTCACATGCTGCAGGTAAATCGTGTGCTTCTTAAGTAAGCTGTGGGGAGCAGTATGTCATAAAAAAAACAGTAATAAGAATAAATTGACTCCTGAGACTGGTCCATTGTCTAAGCATGTAGGAGTTAATTATTTTCTTTCATAGGTTAACATCAGCAAATCATTCAGAGTTTTCAGGTCATTTAAAATGTACCACAGGCAATCAGATTAGTTCTTGTGCCTCTTGCAAACATGCCCTCAGATGCCCCCAAAAGTCCATGGGACCCCTGGTTACTATGGCAGCACAGTAAGATGCACTGCTCTGGTAACAAGCTGCATTTTAATTAGATTCCTTAAGGGCTGTCTGACCATCCTTTGCAGGTAAACTAAATGCCATTTTGTCTTATTTCCTGCAGTGCGATGAATACTGACACGTGGATTGCAAATGTCAGAATTATGTTGGAGAACTGGTAGCTGAACTAAATAGCTACTGCTGTATTCAGATCTTTAAAGTGTCTGCCCTGGGTATTAAAAAATGGTTGTACTGTTGTGATCACATTTGCTTAAGCAGTGCCTGCCAGAGAGGAATATAGCTCAGAGTACTTTTTTCCTTAATAGCCTTAGATTTCAACTCAAACTAAAAACAATCCTCTGGTCCTCAAATTATGAGTTAGTAGCAATTCTCACCATATCCCAGTCCTCCAGGGAATAAAAAAACCACATTGCTTTTTTGTTCTGACAGATTTACTTGATCTTATAATGGTTCCTAATTAGACCCATTGTAATAATGGTTTTATTATTGTAAACTATAATTTTAATACTTGTTTTTGATGCCTTTGGTATAATGACTTGAAATCATTGTATCTGAGGGATAAGGCAAGAAATGCCCTCACTGCTACAAGACTTTCCTTCATTCCCTTGAGACAGGTATAGGCAAGTTAAGGCACATTAAAATGTCCTGAACTCGAGGAAAAGTAACATGCCTGCATCTCTTCAGGAAGTACAGGTTTTACTCATCCTGGCTTTCATAGTATGGGCAGTCTAGGCTCAGTGATTGTCATATGGAAACATCCCATGTGAACAGCAGGTCAACCAGTTGCAGCAAGCCTGGCATAGAGCCCTCTGCCTCCAAGCACCGGCAGACTCAAAGATTCAGGGCCATCTATTTAATCTGTGAAATTATTCCAGGAGCACAATGGAAGACGGGTACAGAATGGCTGCCTATGCATATTCATAAAATCTTAATATATAAGTAGAACTACTTAATTGTCTCTAAGATTTGATCCGAAGTTCATTGAAATCTGTTGCAAGATTTCTACTGGCTTCACATAAGTGTTCTAGGACACCCATAGTACCCATGCATTTGATCTTCTCATACAAAGTATGGGTGCTATAATATGTACATAATATATATGAATGTAATGCGTGTGGCAGTCTATACTGATGTGATGAGTTTCCAGTTCTTTTCTGTATGCTTTTTAGGGAGAAAATAACTGCTGAAACTCTTGTTTCTAGAGTTTTTTAAGTCTCTGGCTGTACGGTACTTTTTTTGTCAGATAGATGGTGTGCAACGGATGTGATGCTCCAGAGCTCTGATCCCTAACTCACTGAATATAAAGGGAGTGGTTTTGTTGACTTACGTGGGTGTGGATGATTCCTGGTGCCTCTCTTAAGTTTGCATAGAACTCAGAGATAACAGAGATCAGATGATCAAGGCCCCTTTGCAGAATACGTTAGAGGAATGAAAATAGCAGAAAAACAAAGATTACCATAAAACCCTACAGCTAAGGCGTCACCAGGCTTTTTCAGCAGTGCTGTGGTCTTGCACACTGGCAAAATACCGTACTGTAAATACTGCATGGTGCAATGTACCTCAAATGTTTGATTTGAATGGAGTAGTTGATCCTAGGTATCACAGCCCTAGAGGTAATTACTCATTCAGGTAATTGATATCTAATGACATATTAATGCAGACTAAATCTTTGTGTTCCGCTCTGGAATAGCTTATGAGGTAAGTGGGAGAAGATAGATGGTTTCCTGCTACTGGTTTGGTGTTTGATTTCAGTCCACACAAGGCTTCCAGTGACTTTGGCTAAATTACTTGATACTTTCTGGCCCCCAGCTTGAGGCTTTCAGTATTGCTGGGAAAGACATTAATAATGGTTTTCACAGGATATCATCATTCTGCTTGAATATACATGGGTCTGAACGAATAGCATGTTTCCACATAAGCAGACTTGCTCTTGAGTTACAGTAACCAAAAGCAAATGACACCTTAGCCTTTAGTGTCTCCATGCTGCTTTTTTAATGGAAAATATCATCTGTTTAAGTACAGACATAAACAACTTTTCTTAAGCCTGCCTGACATTTAATGTGTAACTCCGAAGGTTCCTCTGATCTAAAAAAGGCTGGCAGATGGAGAAACAGCAGGTGGAACCTCAGATGAGACAGCCAGGAGGTAACAAACAGGGTAGGAAACTAGGTCAGATGAGATTTCTTCCATGTTGGAAGAAACGCATTGAAAATGCTTCCTCCAGTGGAGGCATAAAAGTGGGATTTTAGCAGTTTTCATTAATATTTGCATCTCTGAATAGGTCGGAGTCTCAGCATCTGATACATGTATAGGCGTATTTTTGTGGGAAGGGTGAACATCTGAGGTTTACAAGTGTGTTTCTTTCAGCTGCAGCATGGGAGATCTCTGTGTAAGAGGCCAGAGCACCCATGCATTTCTGATGATTAAGATACAACAAGAGAATGTTAGGAAAAGCAAACTGATGGGATACCTCAACTTCTTTTCTTTTTCTCTTTACTCCCCACTCTCCCATTTGTTTCTTTCTCTCCATAAATCTGCTAAATTTTCAGAGGGTTAGTTCTTACCCTGTCCCCATTGCTGAGTGTCCATATTACTGCAAAATCTTACTCCAGCCATTGTGTCTAGTACATTGCGATGAGGCTCCGTGTTTGCCTGGAGAGTTGGGACTTGGTCTTTGACCCTCCCTCTAAAAAGAGGAAGGACCACAGCTTATCTCTTCCTCAGGATGCTTCCATCACTGCTGCATCCAAAGACATGGTAAGGCAGAAGCACTGCCAAAAAGCACTGAAGTAGACGTGTGATGGATGTTTAAGAAAGGCAGAGGAGGAGGCTGGAGAAGCAAAACAGCCGTGAAAACCTTGCTGAGAGTTGGCTGGAATTCATCCTGCCGCCCTCCTCCAGGCAGTGCTTCAGGTGTCAGAGGCCAAAAATAGAAAATAGCCTGTGGTTTTAAATTGCTTCCAGGGACGGGCACCTCAAGGAGCCAGGTAGATGCAGAACAGGGCTGCTTTGCTCTCCCTGAGGCAGAATTACCCTGCCGTTTGAGGACACCTGGCTTTTTATGTTGAATTCCCTTTGCTGTTTTTCTGCCACTTGAAGTCCTCTGCACCAAGAAAATAATAGCAATTGACTGAGGAGTGTTCTAAATTAATAAATATAAAACAAAGTATGAAAGCTGATTTCATCAATCTCCTGTATAGGAAAGGGAATTGTGCAATGCCCATGGGACTGTTATCCTCTGTTGTCTGATTGGGAATGTTATTCATGTGAATTTGAGTTGTAAAATTCTGTGAAACCTTGCAAAAATAACAAAGATGGTCATCTAATGTTAGCATTTGTAAGACAGGATCCTGCTGAATTGATTACATTGCCCAGTTCCCAAAACCAGAAAAATCATACAAGGAACAGCCTTGTAAGAAGCATTAAGACAAGACAGTGCTGTTGATTCAAAGTGGACAAACATGTTAATAGCGAAAATGTAAAGGACAATAATTTCTAAATGCTACATAATAAGGCCAGGAAGAAATGAAATCAGTTCTGTCAGTCCACCAAGTAAGTGGCAACTTTCACTGGCAAAGAAAGGTGATGACAGCTCCCACGAAACACTTGAAACAAAACTCCTCCTATTTATTCAGCCCCCTTGCACCAAAATAGAGTTCCCTCCTGGCCCAGATTTGCAGCATGAGTGATTTACTTCATTTGAATAATTAGATGTTCTTAGGTGTGAAATAAATGAAAGTGAATTCAAAGCCTTCAATTTTCATTTCCATTCTCAGCTTTATGAAAACTAAGCAAATTCAAATATGATCATTCCAGTCTGTTACAGTCTGTGCAAAAGGCAGTTACTGTTCACTGAAGGAACAGGTCTCCTGTATTAATGCATTTCACGGGCAGATGAGTTTTTCTTGCCACTAGGAGTTGTTCAATACCTGCATGTTTATAATGTAGGTTTACTGTTGACTGCACCTGATAACAGACCTGATATTTGGAAAATGCTTGAAGAAAAGAAGGAAATTGTCCTCCTTTTTTTTTTTTTTCTCCAAATTTCATGCACTTTAAAATACGTCTGAAGCATGATTTTACACATCCTTATGGGGACATCATCCTGCATCATGTTGTGTACCTAGGGGTATACATGCATATTTCTTTTTTTAATGGATACTCTTTGTGTTTGTGTGTGCACGCATATGGGTAAGTATGTACAGACATTGCCATTAGGTACTGTAAAGTGCTACTATTATAATAATGGTCTTTGCTGGGAGGGAATTATCCCAAATTCAAGGAATGCATTTTAAAGACATTTAATGTAAATACTAGGTAACATTTGAAAGCTTCCAAGTTCTAGCCTCACAACTACCAAGCCAAATCTGAATTAGCAGAGTTCTGTAGATGTAACCATGTAACTCTACAAATCCAGACGTGGCTTATTTTAGGTACAGCGCTGGTTTACCAACATCATTTGGTTCCTTACAGTGAAATATGCTATATTAATAAATAGGTACTGTTGCTACTACGCTTCCAAACTAGGTGTTCTTGATGATGCAGCTACCTCAGTTGAGAATCACATTTATTCTCACCTGGGTAGTGTTTAGTGCTCTTTCAGAAGCACTTGTCACAGTGCCAGTTCTACTTGACTAAGCATGATAATAAGAGCACCCTCCCCAGAAACTCTGGCATTGCCTAGTTGCACAATGGGTTTCTTGGCAAACGTTTGTTATGTGGGGTTGGCCTTCTGCTCCTAGGAACAGTGTGTTTTTTCTGAACCCTTGTCAGTGGGACTTTAGCTCCTATGTAATTGTGAACAAGCTCCTTGTGTGAGCTGCTTTACTGTGAACTGCAGAGCATCATGTAAATAATCATGTTAACTCAGGGCAGTTTGTCTCTCACAAAGAGATAAGCTATGCTGCTTAAATAGAGGGAATTACCCTGAGCTTGAATATCCACCTGAGTAGATGAGTATTTGCAGAGCAGCTCTCACTCAAGCAGCTTGACAGCAAGTCAGCTCCAGGAGGATGTTAGCTGGCTAATGCAAGTCAGTCTAGAGGAAATGGAAGCAAAAACACATGCTCCCTCAGGAGGGTGGGTAGATCTGAAAGAAGAGAATTGGCAATGAGAGGAGTGCACTTTGGGGAGAAAGAGCATTTAACATGTTGATAAATTGCCCGTCTGTTTTCTCTCTTTAATGACTTTATCCTGTCCTGTATTACAAGGTTGCTGGAGAAAAAATCATTGGCAATTCCATGACTCTTCACTCCCTAGTACAACAGGACCCTAGAAATTACTGAAATGTAACTGAAGTGTGAGGATAATACTGTTAAACAGGAGGTCCATGAGTCAAGTGTGTTGCCTCTGGAGACCCTTTTGGAATCTGAACAAGTATGGGGGGTTTTGAGGCAGAGTTCAGCTCTCAGCTCCCTGCAGGCTACTTCAGCCCTTTGTAAATTGTTGCCTGAGTTCCTGCCAGCCCTCGCATTACATGGAACACAGGTGCATCCATGGAAAATAAAGTCTGAATTTACTCAACAGCAAAGAATTTTTACATTGCTTAAAATGATGTGTCTGTGTCTGTGCAGCTCCCACCACTGTCTGAACCAGCTCTGCCTTCACCTGGCTGACAGGGGTGTACTTTTTAGAGAAGATGCTGAATTCAGAGTGAGATTGACTTTTATCTCATTGTGAAAACTGGGAAGGAGAGGAATAATGTGTGGCTGTACATTTGCCCAGAGGTAAGTGAGAAGTATGCCTTTGCTGTTTCTTCAGTACCTGCAGAAGCAGTGCGTCCAATGTAGGGCTGTGCCTTCTGCTTTTGTGTCTGTGGCGGGCATGCAGGCTTGCCATTGGGAAATTAAATCAATGGACAAGTACAGATCCTACAACATTGCAGCACATCGAGGGAATCCTTTGGTAGTGTAAAATACTGAGGCAGACTTTAATTCAAATTCTGTTAATTGTTGGTGTGGTTCCTACCCCAGCTGAATTTATGACCTCAATTGTAAAACAGAAATACCTGTACTTGTAGATAGCCCACAGATCTGAGAAATGTTACTACTGCTAATTCAGAAGCTAATCTGATGCCCCTGACTAATACGGACATAATATGGCAGAAGAAGATAAAGAACTAGAAATGAATTTGTAGCTAGTTGCCACAGTTTGACATTTCTTTCTCTCTGTCTTCTCCTGTCACATGTTTTTGTCTTTTTACCAGGGCTGAATGGCTATCTTAACTTTAGGAAACACAGCACAAGATCAAGACAACCGAGCTGGAAACTGTAGAAGAACAAGATTGCAGGCTGTTCTATGTCATGCAGGTATTACTGCTAAAGTGACTAAGCCATACTATTTATAGAAGTCTGACTTTTAAAGAAAGGAAACACTACTACAATTGCAGGGGGTTTTGTAATATCCCACTGAACATTCTACTGGTGGAAAAAGCCAACAGCAGGTTTTTTCTTCCAACTTCATAATTTAAACTGAAAGCAAAAGAATGGCGTCAGTTAGATGTAAAATTCCCACCCCCCCCCCCAACCCCCCCAGTATTTCTCATTATATGAAAGATATGAATGTTTGTGTGGATATCACTGATTTGCACATGAGTTTGCAGCTGAGGTACCTGAAGATTAATTTGTGCCCATCTTCACCGGCCTGGTGCCGTGCCACAGCCGCATGCTGACCCCAAGACCCAAATCCCTACTGAACTGACACTTGGGCTAGAGGAAAGCTGTAACTTATTCTGATCAGCTCTGTGTTTATTGATTGGAGCAGCAACACCCTAGTTTGAGCTCTGGCACTGTTGTGCCCAAGTGTTAGGAATTGGAGAGCATCCTTCCTAGCCATTTTTTATTCCAAGATCTGTAAAGAAGTTCACTCACAAACAAGAATGGTTCTGACACTGTTCCCAAAACACTCTTGCTGAAGAATAGCCTGTTTTCTCTTTTAACTTTTGTTCTTGTCTTTCTGCTGATCTTACAGTGTTCAGTTACAAAGCCAAAGATGTGTTGACTGTCAGGTCATAACCTTGCACATCCCTAATTCCCAGTGGAATCTCTTTAGAGACATGACATACAGAAAGTGCAGGGTCAAAACAATTGGAGATGCACTGACATTGGAGGGGGAAGAAAAGGCCATCTCTGCTTTTTTTTTATTCTCTTCCATTTATATTATTTCCAAATTAAATGGTTATGAACATGTTCATTTTTTGTGGGTACATTACTAGATAATAAGTGGATAGCTTGGCCATCTGAAAAGAAATAGTGCAACAAAACTAGAGAATGGAAACCAGCCTTGTGGTAGCTTCCCTGTAATTATCCTTCTTCAACAGTGATTCTAGTTACATGTAACAGTGTAGTGAGTTTGGGTTTGCAAAGCCAAGAGGGAACGTTGGAATAAATGATCCGGGAACAGGCACCAGGGAAGCAAAATCCATTTTTAACTGTAGGGACAATTAAAAGACAGAGCTCAGAGTTCCAGATTTAATTCATCTGCTTATAGCAACCCAAGTAGTTTATTCTCATGCTTGTCAATCTGATTTCCTCTCCAGAGAGGAGACCTGGGTCACCTTGCTGTTGCTTTTGAATCCCACTTTGCACATTACTTTGCTATTCACAAATCCTAATAGAAGCCATTCCTTCCTCCTGTCATTGAGAACATCCAGGATTCAGATTTCTTCCTCTCTCCTTGCTGATGCATATCAGATTTACTGTCTCCAAAAGTAACTTGCTACAATTTTTGTGGGTGTGCAAGGCTTTTCTTGATCACTTGAGAAAAGCTTGCTGAAGCACAGAGGGACCTATCCCTTTCCTATTGGCATTCACCCAGGCTCACACAGTGGTGTACTTCCAGGGCTATTTTTAACAGTATTGTTTGTAGGAAAATCAGTATTTGTGACTGTCATGTATCATTTATCAGCCAGCTCGCTGGTGTCATTTCTGTGTTTTCTGATGAGACTGTAAATTCTCTGGACAGGTCTGCAGCCTGCTTCAGATCTCACTTGCACAGTAGTTATATATCCCTGAAATCCCAGGTGCTTCAGTTATTATTATTTATTGTCTCTGCTAGGAAAGCATCCTCAGGCCCATGACATGATTGAGCCAGGAGCTTTAAAATACCAGGTTGAAGAGACAAACCTGACAAGGAGTGTAAATGGATTAGCTGCTATTTACAAAGCTGAAAGGGAGATGAGCTTTTGGTGACTTTTTAGAACATCTGGCATATCCCTAGTGCCATGCAAATAAACAAACAACATTGCAGGGAAAGGCTCTGAAATACTTTCATTTTAAATGCCATCAGTCCCTCATTTGCCACAAATTGCATACGCTTGAGGGTGAGGGAGATTGGTTTTCAGAATCAATTGGAAAAAATGTAGCTTGTAGACTGACCTGCTGGGGATTGAGTACTGACCCTCTGATGCAATGTTCCTGCATTTTCTGATGAAAGAGCGGGTTAACTGTAGAGTACTGTTGGCAACTGAGCATCAAGTAGCAAGATAAACCAGCACTCGGTGTGCTCCTCGCTTTGTTAAGATGTCACCGCAAGGTCAGGGCCAAGCGTTTCCCCTCCAGAGTGGCACAGTCATGCCTTGCCTCTTGAACAGATGAATAAGGGCACTCTGGCAGGTATTTGCTTCTCTGCTGATGTGGTGCTGATGAAAAACATAGTCTCATACCAGTGCTGCAGACACCAAGCAGAGATGCAAGGCAGAGGGCTGCCGGTGGCACAGGTGCTTTGTGTGAGGACCAATAATCTCATCCTCTGTTAGCCCAAGGCTTTTTGCACTAGGGCATGAGGTATTATATAAATGCACAATTATGAACTAACTAGACAATCAGACAGTCTTTAAAGTCTTGTCTATTGCTTTTGGCTGTTAATTAGAAGTTTGCCTCTATAGTGGCATGAGAATAGGGCAGAAAAGTCTGCACTAATGCCAGACTATCACTGTTAGTTCTCTGTTGGCAAAGTACTGAAAATTAGTGTGGCTCTACTGGTCCTGCATAAGCAACAGGTCAATCCTTTAAAGAGCTGGGGCAATACTGCATTTTACAGTACATTTTAAGTTTATAAAGCTGGAAGGTTTCAAAACAGAAACAAAATCTACACTTGTATTTCCAAAATCACTTTACAACTTGGGTATTTTTTTCTGCTAAATGAGATTTTGGCAATATTAACTCTATCCTGTGAGGGATTTAAATATGGATGGAAATGTGTTAGATTTTTCATGTTATTTCTAGCACCACATACTCTACTAATATCTTTCCAGTGTTTCTATCTCGGAATAAGAAACTGTCTTAAAACTGTCTGCATTACTATCTGGATGGAAATATCCTAGGCCTATCCTCTTACCCCAGCAAATTCTGGTCTGTAGATTTATCATTGCTATTACTTTGGATGAATGACCCATCTCCTGAGACTAGCCTTCTTGTGGGGTATCTTGAAAATCAGCGTCATCTTTCAGGGCCAGGTTTGAATATGCTTTAAAAACCCTACCGAGAATATTATTCATATGTCACCATTTGTGTGCTGGTTTTGAATAGGTTTTTCTTAATGAAGACTTAAAACTCTCATCTCATTTGTAGCACCAACATGTCTGTTTTTTCTTAAACACTATTTACCATTCAAGCCACCAGACAAGGAGCTGAGGAGCAGACAATCTGTTTCCATGTGAGATTTTTTGAACAAACAATTCACCAAATGATAACGCACTGCTGGTGTTTCAGTTATCTAGTGAAAAAATGGTATAAATACCAAGTCATTAAGCCAGCCTCTATGCAGGCAAAGCAGTGCATCTGAACCGCAGTGCTTGCTCATCCCTGCCTGACGGCTGCTTCCCCTGTTCCCCGTTTACTCCCTTCTTTGCCACGTATGCAGCCTGAAGTGTCTGGTACAGCCAAAGAGCGTGATGAAACCTGGGAGCTTCCAGGTCAAGGCTTCAGGTCATTTGCTGGTGGACACAGAAATACAAGTCTCAGGGTGACAGACAGGTACAACGTTTTGTCCGAGTATGTTTCCAGGAAGCGGGGGTTACTGTGCTGCCACCTAAAACAATACACCTTTGTATCTAAATAGCAGGGTTTTGTGGATACTTTTAGAAATCTGAGGTCATGCATTTTTAGCTGTAGAGATGCCAGGACACAAGCCAGTGTAATGGAAATGACTAGTAAGATTTATCTTGGTTTGCCCTTCTGTTTGTGAGGAGGTTCTTGTCTTTGCAGCCTGCCCAGTACTTGTGGACAGTCACACCACAGAGACTGCTCTTGATTTTTAAATTGCTATTGATTAGAAGTCATGATCCTTTTGTCACTTGTTTTCCATCTGAATTAGAGGCCACATCCACTAGAACGGAAGAAAACAAGTTTGTTCTGTTTAAGCAGCTCTAAAAATGCTCATTTAACTCTGTACCAAATAGATCTTATTTCATATTAGTGAATTCATATTTCTTGCATCAGGTCTTGACTTTCAGTGAGCATCTTCCACATCACACTTGCGCTGGACTGCCTCAACAGTCAGTTGAAAGAAGACACAGGGGTTTGAGGCAGGAGCTGATTTTGGGTTTGAATCTGAGTTTTAAATTTCTTTTTTTCAGCAAGGAAAACACCCAGTAGCAAGTCCCCAAGGAAAATGGGTGTGGGGAAATACCTGTTCTTCCTTCTCCAATCTCAGGAAAAACTACTGCAGAAAAGCCCAGCAAGGCAAGTCTTCTGCTGAGTCCTTTTCACACCAGAAGCCTCTTTTCTTCTTCCATCCCTATTAATGCACTCCCAGATTCATTTCTTACCCACGTTGAAGCTCAAGGTGATCTCAGGTGTTTGGGGGAGCTCTGTCATTCAGATTCTTCACAGCATCAAGCTGTGTCTTCTAGGAAATCACTTTTAGATTTTGCACCTAAAGGCTGCAAGAAAGGAGAGGATGCAGAGAGGATGGTACTGAAGCTGAGCAAAGAAAACAGGAATGTGAAAGAGAAAGGCCTGTTGTGAAGAAGCGGTGAACTGAGACAGAGAGATACTCCACTAATTTTCCTGCCCTTAGTTGCTTTTAGGCATGCTCCCTGTCCTTGAAAATCTGGATCTTCCATCTCAAAGACCATGTTTAGACAGAGGAAAATGAGTGGCTGCTTGATGACACATTAACAAAACCAGGCTGGACTCAAGCTGACAACTCAGTGTAAAATACATACTGAAATTATGCCATGCCATTTGTTTCTGATTCACCTGCTGCTGCTTGTTGTTTTTTTGCCTAATATTTCTTTATTCGTACTTTGCACCACCATTCTCCATCCTTTGCCAGAATCATATTGCTAATGATTAACTGCATGTGGCACTCCTGTGGTTCTGTGCTCAGCGCTGGATTATTTCATGCAGTGCCGTAGCGCGACCACAAGTGAGAAAATTCAAGCCTAGAGAAGCAATAATTTATTACAGTAGAAATGAGGACAGAATGAGTCACATTGCTGGCAGATCCTGACATGCAACCGGTCTATTAGAGGTTTGCTCTTCTCCCCCTCTGTTCCAGATGTGCTCTTCTTAAAGGCTGCACAGAAATATTTCTAAATATTTCCTCACTTGGAACTCTCTGTTCTTATCTACAAAAGCTTTTGAAAAAAGACCCTACACCTGAAAACTGGTAAATGTGTGAGGATGTATCAGTGCTTTTCTTCTGTCTTGAGATGCTTTGATATTGTTAGTAGGGGATGAATGTTAACAGCGAGTATTCTGGGACTGTAAAATACAGCCTGGAGGCTGATAACTGCCTGGTCTGTGAGAAGGTATTTATGCTGGTTAGGTTTTTCCAAGAACAGATCTGTCTTATTATCAGTTTCCTTGGACTTAAGGGCATTTGCTCAGTGCCAAGATATGAAAAGTCAGATTAAGGCAGCACTTTAAGATGCACCTTTACTCACAGCTACATACTATAAATACTAGGCCAAGCACCTCCTGGTGGTAAACAGTCCTCCTAAAGGACTCCTTTGAAACCTGCTGGTGCTTTCCTTGGGACTGAAGGCTGTGTGATTTGGGACTGTGTGAATTAGAAGCTTTGTTTATCTCCCTGTCTACAGAATAGTCCTTCTGTCTTGAAACAGAGCTGTGCAAAGGGGGAAAGGCAGGAATCCTCTTTTAGAAACTGCAGCTAAGTGCTGCCTTCTCCATAGATGAACAATAGGTAACTTACATGATTAGTCAGTCTTCTAAATTCAAAGTGCAACTATATTTTATACTGTGGGCTGGGGGGAGGCTGAAGAATGAGACTGAGCTTAATTAGTAATCCTATGTGCAAACTGTTCCTGAATCTCAGCAGGAGTTGCCAAGAAAACAGTATGAAATAGTATCTGAATATTGACAAGGACTGTGTGATACTTTCATGTGTGATGCTTCCTCAGCCTTGCATTGTTCCTCAGAGAAAAGGAAAAGCAGCACAATAAAATGGTGTATATTCAATTCTGTGCCTACAGATGCAGACACGATATCGAGAAACTCGATCGAATCCTTCCAAGAGAGGAAGAATGGGTTGTGTTTGAATTTATTGTTCATCTGCTAGCTTTAGTAGTTTGTCTGGGGGAGGTAGATTTGTTGTCTCCTCTGTCGCCATCAGAAAAATTCTTTGTAAAGGCTGAGGTGATTCAAACAAATAAACTGTTTTATAGGTGTTCTTAACAGAGAGAAACAGCTTCTGTTGTAATCTGCATTAATTTTAAGTGGTTTCAAGTATGTATCTTAACCTGAGTAGCACTGCCGAACTCCTAAGAGGTGTTTCTTTCAGAGTCTGAAGATTCCCAAAAAATCCTTTGTTGTTTTCATCCCCGTCTCCCCTCCCCTCCTCTCCCCCTCCTTCCTCCCCTCCCCTC
The DNA here is from genome assembly GCF_037157495.1 of Lathamus discolor. NCBI lineage: Eukaryota > Metazoa > Chordata > Aves > Psittaciformes > Psittacidae > Lathamus > Lathamus discolor. Next base: position 117,452,177 of record NC_088884.1, read on the forward strand.
CTTCTCCTCTCATCTCTTCTTTCCCCAACAGTTTGGTCAAAATGTGAAGAAAATGTGGAAATTGTGAAAACTGTCAGCCAGCCCGCTCTGGGCAGCATCCAAAACCTTAAGGTTTAGGTTGATGTCTTGCAGACTTTAATTAAAGTTAATATATAGGATAAAGTAATTCTCAGCTGCACTGAGAATCTTAGTAAGTTGTGTTTCTTAGAGGACAAATGCAGTATAGCTTTTCCCGAAGCGAGGGGACAGCTTAGTGCTGGTGCTGGGGACAGGTGGGACTTCCAGGGACTTACTTGCTCATCGGTTTTGTTGTGGAGAGAGCAAGGAAAGGGACAAAGATGAAGCCTGGTAAAGATTCATCAAAAAGTAGGTTTGGGACATTTAATTTCAGTGACATGAATAGCTGCGCAAATGAGCAGAACAGAAAAGGCCAAGGGCATGACAGAGGCTCTGAGAGCCTTGTTCGAAGCTGATGTGTCTTGTTGCCAGCCTCACCTTACTGTCTGGAAAGGGATTTAAGGCAACATTCCCTCTGGCAGACATAGCTCGTGGTTCAGATGAGGCTTGCAGGAAAGGAAACTTGGCTTAAGCTGTTTTATCTGCAAAGGCTTTGCTTCCCACCAGAGGCCTTGTGTGCACAGTATTTAAATCTTAGGTGTGCTATTAACAACCATAGAATGTAAAAAAGAAGGAAGCAATCTTTAAATGCACCCTGGCACACATGGTTATGTGCTGTCTGAAATCGCCTCGGGAAGCCTCCTGCTCATAAAGCACTATCAGATTTCCATGCACAGCATGGTGGGGTTTTTAGATTAGCCTTGAAATGGGATCTTTTGCATCCCTACAGCACTAGTTACATCTGCAGCCTGCGCTTTCAGCTGCTTTTCTGGTTTTCACTGGGAAGTGGTGGGATGTTGGGGTGAGTTTGCCTGCATCGATCCAGCTGGAAAGGGTTCTGGAGAGGCAGGCATGGATCTGTCAATCATTGCCCACAGGGCCAGGGGATGGATTCAGTCTGCTAGCACATCAGTTATGGTGTGATATTATTCCTGAAAAGCTTTTGTAACTGCAGAAAAACAAACCACATGAAACCTGGCAATTGGAAAATATTCCAGATGGGAAGGAAGAAAGGTGTAACTATTGATACTTAGTAGTATTTTAGCTCTCAAAATAGGTGGTTCAGTCTCTGCACTACATACAGTTATATCAGTGGAGGGGAATTTATGAGGTGAGTAATGAGTATTTGGAGCTCGTGTGGTGCAAGAGCTGTAGAAGTGCAGGGTGAGAGGAAACTGCTGCGTGGGCCAGGCAATGATGTTTCCTTAAAAGCACTTGTGGGGAATTAGTAATAAAACAGAAATTGATAGAGTTACTGTCATAGCTGAACAGAAAGACAAGGCAGACGTTTCCCTATCTAGGAAAATCACCACACCATCTTACCCGAAGGCTGGGCAGCACAGTCAGAATCTTCTGGGGCAGTGAAGGGAGAAGTGACCCTGCCTCTGCTGGGTGCCTTGCTGAGAGCTCATGTGCTCAAACCATGTGGCATGGAGGTTATTCGTGGTGCTCAGTGTTCTACTCATTGCAAACAAGCAGGTTTTGTCACCCATTTATCTACTCTGGTATAAAATGTTCGCCTCTCAGGTGACCAGATGCTTATACCTGATCTTGGTGTTATAAAAGGCATTACTTGGTCTGCAAAAGTAACATTCGATAAAAGCAGTTTCCACAAAACTGCAACTAATCCTTCTGCACAGACCCAAAGTATTTGAAAGTCCTTATGCTTTTCAGTCTGTCTGGAAAAGAAACTGCTAAAGGACCATACAGGTCTGTGCCAGTTCTTTAGTGACTGGCGATCAGTAATACCAGGATGTTTCTCATGTTATGGGAACTGAGGTCAAATCTCTTTGGTGCTCATCTGAATTAAAAGGGCGGGGGGGGAACAAACAAACAAACAAAAAAAAACCCACCTAACAACCAACCACTTGTCACTTATGTCTGGAGCCAAGAGAAATACAACTTTCTTCCCCCATGCACGGATATTCAAATGATAGTTCCTTTATTTTCCTTTAGGGAAGCTATTACATGGGCATCATCATGGTAGAGAGTTTTGGTTTTGTTTTTAATTTTCTTTGTTTTCTCATTTCTTCTATAGAATTCATTATTTCTTCCTGAGTGTTTTATTTCTCTGTTTGGAAGACAGATTATTTTTATGGGTGTACTGTTGTTCTCCTCTCCCTTTATGCATGCTTATCACTGTTTCCAGTTTTGACTGAGTTTATTTCTATTTGGAGTGGGTGCAGAGAGCTGGAAAGTTGTAATAAAAAAAATCCACTTTTAATGCCCGCACAATTGAAAATTTGATGATAGAGCATTTGATGACTTGGGTTCAAACTAGGTTCCAGGTCAGTAAAAAACTCAGTTCTGGCTGTTGGCTTGTCAATACAATGCAGATTTCTCACTATCCTCCAGTTCCCAACAGTGCTTTGGCTGGAATTCAGTTTCGGAAAGATGGAAACAAGTGTCTTCTATCCCTTCAGCCTAGGTTTACAGCCCTTTCACAAGCTCCTGGTTACTGTATTACATTTCCAGCCTGTGCAGCATCCTGAAAATATTAGAGAATGATTTGGTTAGCCTTATCAGGTATAAATGGTAAGTCAGCTTTCCAGGAAGGCCTGTGTGGAGTACAGCCTGCAGCACAAAGCATTGGCATGGTGCTCCCACTTCTCCCTGTAGCTGATACAGTCTTGGTGGCTGGTATTTCATCTCTCTGGATCTATTTTTCTCCAGTGTTGTTTTCCATGAGAGAGATCTTAGTCAATTGAAATGGGTGGAATAGTAGGTGGGAAAGGAATTCTTTCCCTCTCTTTTCTTTTAAAAATATGCATTCCACTGTTAGCTTTTTCCTTTTTTTTTTTTTTTTTTTTTTGTATTTTTGTCAGGATTAAAGAATTTATCAACAGTTTGTTCATGATGCTCAGCTTCAATTATTTTGGATGTGCCTGAGTTTTTGCAGGGAAACAAGTCTTTTGTGATTGTTAAGCATTTCTTTTTGTTATATCAAGGCCCTTCCACGCTGATTTGATAGATTAAAGAGGGCTTAAATTACAGCCTTCCCTGTCCACATAAACAAATTACACTTCCATGTCCGTTGAACAGAACTTTATTTTAACTAAAGATACGGTTTTTAGATATATAAATTATATAGAATGTCAAATATCTGTAGGCTGCAAATCTATTGTGTGAAACTATGGAAAATATATATGGCCTTATGAGTAACACTATAAAGAAAATGCTGCAGTCACTCAAATACACGTGTTGTAATACAGTGCAGTTCTCATGCTGAGAATCAGCTGTGCATTGCAGTCTGCAAATACACATACATTAATTCGGACTGGGTTTAATACACTCATGGTCACTGCTTGTTAACTTATGATTCAGTGTATTCTCATTAACAAGGATGATATTTTGCTCTGTGCTCAATAATTGCCACCAAAGGGTACTTGATTGTTAGGTCCTGGGTGAAAAAATATTCCTTGTCAGTGACCTTTAAATATTCAGACAATTCAGAGCAATAGAATGAGAAGCAGACTTGCCTGCCACTCTTGTAATATAGCATGGGATTTTTCAAAGGAGCCCATGGTGTTAGATACCCCTAGGCTTCGTACTGCAATTTGTTTAGTTTACTCCAGGTAACTCTTCAATCTTCTTCTAGCATTTTAGTCACAACTCCAAGCTTGATGTGAAATGACAGAGATGACAGAGTCAAGCTCTGAGAGAGCTTGCAGGCAGGGCGAAGAACTGGTTTTATTGATGGTGGTGATTTTAAATGGAAAATGACATGTTGTTTTTGATAAGCCTGGTTTTTTTCCTGCCAGTTATGGTAGTGTTTTCTATTTGTAAAGTCTGGGTTTCTTATGCTATGTAAAACTTTTGGTTTGGTTTTTATTTACTGAAAAATTTCCATGGCCTCTAGGATTTAAATAAATATTAATGTATTTCTGTGTACTGTCCACAGGGAGAGAAAAGTACAAACCAGTACAGGGATATGAATGGAGATGGACTTAATTCATTAGGCATGTGTTTTTAAAATCAAGCTGCTCACCTGGGGGCCAGCGCAGCTCTTGGCTGTGTGCACCAGGATTCTCCCCAGAGCAAGACTGGGATTTGGTGTATAAATGCTGTTTATGCATGTGTTTTCCTACTCTCTACCCTCTAAATCTCTGTATGATCAGCCTGCACCTTTGGTCTGCATGTAGTTTGTATCAATCAATGCTGACCAGGGCAGTCCAGAAAGAAGAGTGGGGCTTTTGAAACCACTGCTTCGAATAGGGCTGTCTATGCCCAAATGTGCATATTTAAAGGTGGAGTAATACCTTCACTGCTTCCTCATGCTGAAATGGGAATCTACCTCAGAAATGTGTCTTCAAGCAGTGATGGATGCAGTATGTCAAAAGGCAGTGTAGTGCCTAGGATTTATATATTGCAGCAACGACTTTGGTGGAAAGACCTTATGTATTGTGACAGAAAAATGACAGAATAATACTCTCAGCCATAATTTCGAGGGAAAATCAGCACAAGAACATGGGAGCACAAAAAAATCAAATGCCTTAAAAACCACCAGAATCTTTCATGTAGGAAAAATTAATCAATCTGCTGGGGAATAACTCCTGTGACATACAAGGAAGTTTCTAGTAGCTGTGAGAACAGAACAGCACAAACACAGACCAGAAAAGATCTCTTGGGTACAAGCAAAGCAGAAGGACTGCAGGGAAGGTGATCCCATGAGAAATTGTTGATGCAGGTTTCTGTCAACAGATGAAAGCAAGCACGCTCAGGAGATAGACTGCTTTGTGGGGAAAGGAAAGCAAAAGCATTTCTGCCACCTTCAGCTCATTGCCTTTCTGAAGTAGCACCATCACCTCCTGGGCCTCTCTCCATCACCCTTCTGTTAAGTTTATTCACAAATTGTTTCATTTTGTTCCTTCTCTGATCCACAGAGGCAGGGGATCTGTGACTGCTTTCAGTTACCTTGTCAGCTTAAGTGGCAGAAGACTCTGCAGTTAGTCGAAAGGTTGACTTTATGAAGAAATCCCGTTAAAATCTCAGGAATTGCTGAGGAGCTAATGGCTAACAGTTTCTGAGGGGCTGGAGAATTCTATAGAAACAAGCAACATTTAGAAATCCCATTAACAAAACATTTATGACTATATACCAAAGCACATGAAAAGATTTCAATGCCTAATACTCAAAAATGTGAGAATATTTTTGGAATTGTTTTGCTGGCTTTGCATTGCTGTATAATTCAGGCTTCAGTTAAATGTGCCTCTTATTTTCTGCCTGATCTCTGTCTTATTCAAAAGATTGTCCCTACAAAGCCTTCTCATTGCTCTGCCTTACAGCTCTGTGTAGTGTTTGCCTTAGTCTGACAGGACCTTGAGAAAAGTAGCACTGAGAACCAAACCGCACAAAAAGAAGGGAAGACTGCCTGTCATCTGGAGTGCTGGGCTGTAGACGTCACCACCACAATGCAGCTACTCCCCTCTGGTGCTGTTGGTGAAGTGGTGGGGACAGAATAAAGATTGAAGGGCTTCATAGCCCAGACACTGTGTGCTGTGAAAATAAATCATTCTTTCTTCCACCCTATTGAGACAAGATTTTCTTCTAAGGAAATCTTTGGAAACATAATGACAATCGCCCCCACCTTCAGATTTCTATTTCAGTTTTCTAAAGCAAAATCCCGCTGTGAGTTTTGGCCTGTCCTGCACAAAATCATAGTATCTTTTAACTGTACTCCACCATCTTCTTCTTGAGTGCAGCTGAGGTCCGAAAACACTCAGCTGCTACAATGTAGTTTGTATTAAATGCATGAAAAAACCACTCTGATTTGAAGAGGTTCTCAGACTGCCTGACGAGTAACATCTGTTTCAAAGCAAGTCCCTCAGGATTTCCTCCTAAGAATAATAGATGTGGCCATCACAGTTAGCCTGGATTCATCCACAAAGAAATAACGGGGGCTGGGGGGAGAGTAGTGGAAAGATTCCCCTTGGCTTCAGCTGGCTTTGGATGAGCCAATGTCTTGGTAAGCAGGAGTCAGCCACAGAGCTTGGAAAGACTTGTGACCCTGTGGAAGCTGCCACCCTCCCTAAGGGATGACTGTAATGCATAGGCAGGCTCAGGCATGGTGCTTCATGCTCTGATGTGAAGTTACCAGATGGTAATGGGATGATGAAGTCTGGAGAGATGCATCCCTGCCTTGGCTGTATATACATTTTCAGTGACAATTTTTCAACTGTCTTTTGGCCCTTTATTTGTTTTTCTTGGTGTAGCATATTAGTTTTCAAACCAGAGATGAAAGGGACGTTGTTTTTTTTTTAAGACAGAAAGCTTGTGCTTCTAAAAGGGTTTAGATTAATAACGCTATTTACCCACCTTCTGTTTGTTTACTTCATTTTCCTTCTTCCCAACGTTTAAGTAATTACACTATTTAAAATGCTGTTAGTGGAGGTAAAGATCAGTGCAAATAGTCGTGTGCCTGTATTTCCCGATGCCTGACCAAGAAGTGCTCTCTTCCTTTCATTTTTAAAGAAATCCTATTTATTTTTCTAATTCATTTTAGCCTCATTTCCATTATATCATTCCCAGTTATGGGCTGCTCTTCAGGAAGGTGTATGTGTGTGGCTTGAGGACAGCTATGCTCAGCAGGGGTGTTCGCATGAAGCAACTGCCAACCGGCAGGTGCTTGACAAGGAAAATGGGAACTGGACATGGGAAAATCTAAAGAGCACGTCTAATTTGGGGATTTAGTGTAGAGTCTTGCATCTGGGGAAGAACAACCCCATGTACCAGTACAGGTTGGGGGTTGACCTGCTGGAAAGTAGTGAACGGGAAAGGGACCTGGGGGTCCTGGTGGATAGGAGGATGACCATGAGCCAGCAATGTGCTCTTGTGGCCAAGAAGGCAAATGGCATCTTAGGGTGCATTAGAAAGGGAGTGGTTAGTAGGTCAAGAGAGGTTCTCCTCCCCCTCTACTCAGCCTTGGTGAGGCCGCATCTGGAATATTGTGTCCAGTTCTGGGCCCCTCAATTCAAGAAGGACAGGGAATTGCTTGAAGGAGTCCAGCGCAGAGCCACAAAGATGATTAAGGGAGTGGAACATCTCCCTTATGAGGAGAGGCTGAGGGAGCTGGGTCTCTTTAGCTTGGAGAAGAGGAGACTGAGGGGTGACCTCATCAATGTTTACAAATATGTAAAGGGTAGGTGTCAGGATGATGGAGCTAGGCTTTTTTCAGTGATATCCAGTGATAGGACAAGGGGCAATGGGTGTAAACTGGAGCATAGGAAGTTCCACGTTAACATCAGGAAGAACTTCTTTACTGTAAGAGTGACAGAGCACTGGAACAGGTTGCCCAGGGGGGTTGTGGAGTCTCCTACACTGGAGATATTCAAGGCCCGCCTGGACAAGTTCCTGTGTGATGTACTGTAGGTTACCCTGCTCTTGCGGGGGGGTTGGACCAGATGATCTTTTGAGGTCCCTTCCAACCCTTGGGATTCTGTGATTCTGTGATTCTGTGATTTCTTGGTGTTAACTGCGCTGCCTGCCCATGCTGCATCATAAAAGCCCTTGTTTGAAGGTTTCCTGTCCTGCTCTTCTCTACTGTGGGCTTATGTTTTCTGCTGGTTTGCTTGGTTTGAAATGCAGCTTGGCCTTGCGTCTCCTGAGCCCCTGGGGAGATGGGAAAGTAGTTGCATTGTGTGACGCATCCTGTAAAGCTGTCGGCAAAACCCCAGCTGTAATTGTGTAAAATGTGACAGTAGGGCTTGGGAAGGGTTTTAAACCTCAGGCTTTAGGCCTTAAACCAGCCTCTGGTTGACTGGGCTTGAGACTGGGTGACAAAGGTATTTTTTTGCATGGTCTGGTCCTGGCCTTGCTATGCTGGGAGGGAGAAGTGGCCACTGAGTGTCTGAGCGGCACAGAGCAATTTCCATAGCAGAATGGGATGAGCTTGTGTTTGAATTCTTAGTGTTAATAATGTTATTGTTGGTGGCATGTAGTTGTAGGCATATCGTAGGTGGCAGGGTACATATGTGTTTCAGCCTTATCAGGATTCAGAAATCTCGTGCTAGGTGCCGTGCAGTCATAAATGCATGTTTATTGCCCCAAATGCTTTCCAGTATCTCCTTTGGGGTATTGTACTGATAAGTGACTCCTGTATTTACTTACTGCTTTTGCTTATTTCAGAGATATTTTTTTGAATAGCCAGATGCTACACTGTTATCAGGAATCAGGTAGTGGCAGATACTTACTTTTCACAGTGCTTGAAGGCAAATCTGCATTACCAAGTCCTGTTCTGTCATGACACTGGAAAAGGAAGGAACACATAGTACCAATCTGCGTGCACAGTAAAGGGAAATGTTTAGTAAGTCCCTGATCACCTGGTTTCATTTATTGAGGCTCAGTGGGTTTTATGTAATATATTAAATGTCACGTGTAAACAGAGCAGCAGAGCTTTTCTTCAGGAACTCAGGGTTTTGTCTCCCTCTGGTGAATCCGGATGCTCAGCATGTCTCTGAGGAAAGAGCTACAGATCTTGGTGATGCCTTCCTTGGAAAAGCATGTCACCTACCTGCCGACATGTGCTGATGCTCTCTGCCTACAGCAAACACAGGTACTCTGAGTAATTGTTGCCTGGGTAAGGTTCCTCATACTTCAGGTTGTGAAAAACGTGTTGATATCACATTTATGGAAAAGCGGGCTGTCTGACATTTCATTTCTGGCATAGACCTGGATTTGGCTTTGGAGTGGTGTTGGTGAGCCTGATCAATTCCAATGGAGGATTGGAAAAATCAGATGTCGGTATTAATATCATCAGATTTGTCATCTGCTTAGAAGTTCAGGAATTATGAGATATAAATGACTGGTATTTGTATAACTGATCACTGTTTTTAACCTGTTACATTTGGAGCGCTCACTGAATAGTATATAATCATATGTATGGAGCAGTGTTGTTCTCATGCAGAGATCTGGAAGCAAGGAGCTCAGCATTCACCTGTCTCCGGGAGGACATGATGTCTTTGTGCGTTCTGTGTCTCGGCCCAGGAATGAGCGTGGACAACATTGTGCTTGCCCTAAGTGGCAAGAGAGGTGTTATAAGGCATCTTCAAGCATTATTCCAGGCAAATCTGACACAGTGCTGCCCCTGCTAACTTCACTTACATGGATTAAGACTAGAGCTAGGTGTCTGGGAGGCATTGGACGGTACCCTTTTTATGTTGCATCAGCTTTCTTCTTCTGCCTGCAAAAGTTCTTCTGTGTGCCTGAAGTAGATAATAACTTGAGCTTTTGTGAAACAAGAGAGATATTAAACATGAATTTACAAATATTCTTACTCCCCAGGGTGAAGAGATTACTGACCTCTTTATCTTCTGGAGTCTTTTTCAGTAGAATAAGATGGCAACAGTGTTTTTTTCCTGTCCTCCAGCTTATGTATAGAGGCTACAAACTCCCACTAATATTCATGGCACAACAGCAAGAATTGTGGCATTAGCAAAGAACCACTGACCAAAAACTGAATTTCTGAAAGCAGAACTCTAGGTGCTTCAGAGATGGCAGCTTTCCCAATCTCTTCCTATGCTGCAGACAAATGTTCACAGTGCAGGCTGTCTGTGGAAGAGGAAAGAGGCTGTTGCCGCCTTCCGCTATCAGGCAGAATACTTGAAAAAGTAAAATGCATTCATGCCTGATCCCTCTGTTTGTCCTTTTTATAAAGCCAGGTGGGCCTTCGAAGGACTGTCAGCGTGCCCCTATTTGTAATGGGCTCTAAGGAGAAGGTGCATTGGAAAGATGTGTAAGAGTGGGATGGGGAAGTGTTTCATACAGATGTCAAATCTCTGCTGGTCAGTGGTCTCTTATGGGTCCTAACTGTTTGTTACAGACTAGAACAAGCCCAGATTGCTCTGATTTACTGCCATAGCCAGGACTGGAGCCACTGTGACTGAAAGCTGACCCCGGAGACTTGCTGTGCTTTTGCTAAGACACTGTTTATTCAGGATCATGTCTAGCCCCTGCACCTCCCTCTGGAGAGCGACACAGGGAAACCTTGTCAAGGAGGTTTTAGCCAAGGGTGAGGGGCTGAGATCTGAAACAGTGCAGTTATGGTTAATATAAACACATTTAATCCTTGAACCTCCTCTCAGCATTAATCGTTTCCATCTGTAGCACGTGCCGCTGTTGCTGCCAGTGCTGATCCTTGTCCAGCTGGCTGTTGCAACTCTTACACAAGATGCCAGATCTCCGCAGAAGTCAGGATCATTAACGCCATGAATCACACAGCCTCAGCTGGCTCAGACTGCAGGGCTTTGTTTCAGAGACCTTTGTGTCCGTGCAGTTTCTCTTTTCTTTCTCACCTTGAGAAGTGCAGTAGGGTTTATGCTGCCGTGCTTAACTCTTTTGTGTGTGCAATGTTTATCCTTGTGCTTCTGACATATTTAATTTGCTAGCTGTTGTGCTGTTTTAATTGTCATCTAGAGTGAATCTATGTGAATGCTACAGAAATATGGGAATGCATATTTCCACTTGCCAAGAAATTTGCATCTATTGAATCTGTGCTTTTTAATTTCCAAGGCTAAGGGACTCTGCCTTTTGTTCTGTGTTTATAAAGCACTGGAGCCATAATAAGGTGTTCCTGCCCCTAAAGTAGAATGGCAGCTTTGAGGTCCTCTTGGTCCTGAGCCACCAGAGTAGGAGGGATGGTCCCAGAGGGAACCATGTCTGGCTAAACTTGCCATGTAAACAGCCATCAATTTTTTCCTCCTTTTAGGTGCCAGGGAAGACCTCCCTGTGTCAGGGAGAACATGCACAGCCCTACTCTGTGTGGGACTGGCACTTTCCTCTCCAAAGCTCTTTCTGAGTGAGTGCTGCTGGCAGGAAACTGTGGGCAGGGTCCAGGTCAAGGGGAAAATCAAAGCTGTGCACTAGTCCATCACCAGCAGGTGTGAGGGATGGTTCCTGTTCCTGAAGCTGAGCTTGGGCCTCTTCTCAAAGTCTGGACAATGGCAAGAGCCTTTCTTGTACTACCCTGGTTATGGCTCAGGCTATGCCACCAAAGTAGCCACTTTTGGAGCTTAATGCTCTGCTGCATTCATGTGTGCACAGGAAGGGCACCCAGTCGCGATGACATCTAGGGATGGAGATTCAGTTGCTTTCATTCACAATGTGCTTCAGTGATTAATCACTCTCATGATGAAAAGTTGTATTTTAATCCCAGTTTTAATGTCTTCAGCTTCCGTCAGGTAATCCAAGTTAAGCTTTTCCTTGTTAGATCAAATAGCACTTCAGGACCTTCTTGTTCCTCCCAGGGAAGTACTTGTACATTGTAATTGCATCACCTTTCAGTCTTCATTTAAGCCTTTCAAATGCAAGATGTATTCTTTGTCTCTCAGGACTTCATGGAAATTCTTGTCTACATTTTCTATCTTTGCAAAGGAATTAGTAAATTAGTTAGCTCAATGTCACTGTCATACACTCCTCTTCCTACTGTAGGACATGCTTTTCTGTTACACTATGTTACTGGGACCTCAGGGTGGGATTTCTGGACATTGTGAAAGAACCTTCCCTGGGTTGCTGCTCCAGGATGGAGACTGTTAACTTCTAAGTTTGTTCTGTAGTATGTTTAGATACAGGGCTTGGCACTAACCTATTAAAGTTTAAAGTCTCATGGCTAGGCCCAGCTTCTAGGGTTGTCTCTGTTGTTCTATATGACTACTTCTCTGTCTCAATATTTTCATTCTACCCATTTTTGTCATCTGACAATTTGATCATCACAGTTTTTTAAAGTACTTCTGGATCACTGGTGAAAACCACTCAGTTGTATCAGCTCTAATATGTTTCCGTGAAAAAACAATCACTAGAAACAATGTGGTGTCAATTATTGTTCTTTAATAAACTGGTGTTCTTGAAATCTGTCAGCCTGTCAAGTCGATACCGTTTATATGAACCGGTTTTTATCAGAACATGCTGCAAAGCTAAAGTGAGCACTTGAGCAAGGTCTGCGTGCCCTACACTGCACATCTGCAGTTTTTTCCATTAAAAAACCCCATAAATCCTCAAGAATCTTTTCCATAAAACTGTGTTGATGGTGTTAATTACATCCTTCACTGTCTATCGGTTGAATCTTGTATGGATTCATGATTTTAGCCATGATTTTACTTGAGACTGATGTTGATGTCACCTCCTTTTATCTTACAATGAGAAAATTCACTAGCTGTGCATGCCAAAACTGATATATGTCTTATATTTTAAATTTCTGTCTTGTGCTTTGGTATCCATAGATGTAACTTGTTACACTACTCGCGTGAGTGTTACAGACAGCAATGGTTTCTCGCATCTCCTGAAAACAGGTACGAATGACCACTGTTGCTTGGTAATCAAATGATGAACATTTATTTGGGTTTTTAACACTCCATCTGCTTGAGAAAGTTCATTCTGTTTGAGAACAGAAAGAAAATCATACTTATCCTCATCTAAACACCTGGTTCTGGCACTTCTTCATGTGTCCATATTGCTTTCTTCAGTAATTCTTTGACAGAAATCATCAGGAAGAAAATACTGGGAGAGAAAAACTAGGGACACAGCAGGGTTAGCAATAGCTGGCCTTATGTTGCAAGGGGAAAAAATATTCTGCTCATTTAAAATAAAGGTTATTTTTGCAAAATTGCAGGTGAAAATACGGGTATTTTAGCAGTTTTCTTTGTCTTTTGCTCACCAAAAAGATTACTTTTCTTAACCTCATATTTAAGAACGTGTAACATGAACGTGTACATAGATTTACACTGCCTATTGATTCTGTTGCCACTGGAATTCTCTGATCTCTGCTGTAATTGGACTGCCACTGACTTGGGGCTGTGTAATGTACCAGAAAACACAGGCTTGCCAGACAGTGGTTTACTGGAGACTCAACAGGGGTTTCAAAACTTCTTTCCCCTCAAGTCTTCTTTTTGTGTATAAATGGTGAAAAAGTATTAGTACTTAAACCATGCAATTTGTTTTGCTCCAGCTCTTCAGCTTTGAGTCATTGTAATTGCATTTCAGAATGAAGTAGCTGGTGTTTGTGTTATTATGATTCTTCACTTTAGTTTTTTATTGCAGAAAAGAAAGCAGATCATAGAGCTGGAAGCATAGTCTGAAGTTTACAGAAAAAGGATGCTGTAATTTGCAAACAATCTAAATCTTTCCTTTATTTCCTAGCAGTACCTATAACTTGGAAACTGTTTACAGCATCTCTGGCAGGCAAATGTACCAATTAGAGAAATTAAAAAGGTATAGAATGAATAGAGCTTAACTAATTTTTACGCTATTCAGGTTTCTTGGACAGTTCCCAGATGATGGGAAAAATATGACAAAATATGCTGGACATGAGCAATTGCTCTCTGGAATTTAATCATCTCCCCCCGGCTAATTTTTCCCTCTAGTCTAACTGGTTCCATGTTTGGATATACTCCGTACAGTGAGTATCCTCTTACTCTGAGCCAAAGCCCATCAGAGTCAATTCCAACATTCCACAAAGACCTCCAGGTGATGTCCTGTTTCCCTCAAAAGGGCTTCGCAGATTAGTAAGAGTCTCAGATGTACAACACAGAACTTGCCTTCCCCTGCAGATCAGGAAAACGTTCCATGTACCTGCTGCCTGTGGGAGCTTTACTGAATTTTTATGCCCACTTTCCCTGCCCTTTCCAATCTGCAATGACTGCATCTGCGATAAATTGGAAAAAACTCAGAGGTTTTTGGGCCCATAGCTCTCTAAAACTTCTTGGGTCCAACATATCTCAATATTCAAGAGGAATGTCTTTGCTGAAACTCCTTCTGCCATCTGGATTAATCTCCTGTTGTTTTATAGTTCCTAAATGAACGATCCAATTTACTGCAAATCTGAGAAAGAGTGTGAGGTTGCTTAATGCCTAGGAATAAAAAACCCCTTGAGGTAGACAGGCAATTAAGAGAAAAAAAAGAAAGAAAGAAACAAAAAAAACCCCACATTGCTTTGGCTTGTACTTTATCTCACTGCTACCAGCTCTTCTTATTCTCCGATTAGGCAGGCAGCATGTTGACACAGCCCAGACTGTGAGTTCTTACACGAAAAGAAGCATTTTTAATAAAACATACTTGCCTACTTTTTCAGTTACAAGACTGCGGCAATTTCCAGTATTATTCATTCTCCTTAAAACTGAGTTTCTTATCTTTTTTCCCAGCCAAGAGCTTTCATTCCCAAATTCATAGTTTTCTCTATCTGCAGTATTTGCCCTGGTTCACAAGACCAGTATCATATTAAGGTTCTTTAATTTTCCTTTACGAATTATGTGTTCAGTTAGACTTCAGATCAATACCATGGTCATTTTTGTCTTCAGCCATTGCAACAAGGCAGGTCCAAGGGGATACTCTGCTACAGCCCAACAGCACCAGTGACCTGCAGAATGTTCCTGATAATGATGGGTTGTTCTCAGACATGAGAGATAATGATATAAGGCATGAGATAATGATATAAAAGGCATGATATAATACATTGGCTGGAAGACAAAGTTAATGAAACGCCAGATTCGGTTTGAGGTGGTCAGAAGGATTCTGCTGAATCTGCCTTGCCCTTTCTATTTCCCTTTCCTTTTCCAGAAGTAGACTTCAGTCCTTTCAGTTTACAATCCTCTCTCTTTGGGCTCACTGATTAGAAGTATTTCTTAAGTGGAAAACAAACTCTTTTTGCTAATCATAAAAGGCAGCAAGTTTATTAAGTGCAAAGCAGAATGTGTTTGTGGGCTGCAAAGCAATAAAGTCCCTTTAATGGCAAAACGTACCACATATTTCATTTTGGTAGCAGAGGCTGCAGGACGTATTCTACATCAGGACAGTTTGGTAGGTACTGTTTAATTTCATTCTAGCCTTTGTTCATATTTCAAGATGGACTAGGTTAAAAACTGCCCACATTTTACAGGTGTTCTGTAGGAATGGCTTCCAGCCCAGAACAGGAGATCTCTATAGAGTGCCAACACTGCTTGCAAGCTTAGGGGCTCTCCATATGGGCACAGCTCTTCGGTGGTCTCAAAGCCCTCCTGCGATGTTAAGTCAGTTTGCACACTTTCTAGTGAATTTGTTTTCATGAGAGTTTTTGTTGAATATCAGTGTAAGGAAAATCAGTTCTGAAGTGGCAATGCACCAGAATAAATACGGACAGTATAAATGTGATTCCGAAGAGTAAAAAGGGCATGAAAATACACTAGGTGTTCTCCTGCTTGACCAAAACATCTCCAGCGAGGAATGTGAACGCTTGAACTGAACTGCTAATGTCCTGAAATTAATCTTCCAAACTACTACAGATTTCTTTGTAATAGTATGTAGCACTTAAATATGAGGAGAGTTCATCTTCATCGTAATGTACAGTCATTACAGTGAATTTAACCAATTAAGACCCATCAAAACATTACAAATTGCAAACTTCTTAGCAAAGACTATTATAATTATATTGGAAACAGATGTTCAATTCAACTATTAAGAGAACCCTTAACCATTTTATTTAGTCTCTTGAAAATAAAAAACAGGACAAAAACCAAAACCAGACCTAAAACCTCTTCTGTATCCCATGATGTTAGTAAGTAAAGAAGATTTAGCAAGCAAGTTGAAACATAGGCTCAGTGCTTGTGTTCTGTAAATTCCAGCTTATTAGCTTCTGCCTTAGGGATTAGCATACAAAAAACAATGTCTCCTTTGATTTGTTTTCTTTAAATTATGTTAACTGGTTCTAGGAAACATTTTAATATGAGAGCGGTATTACCAGTTTCCCTTGCTGCCTTTCATAATGAAGTAAACAAGCCCAAAGACCACTCTAAGCTGTGCAAAGGCTTTGGAGAAAAACATTTTGCAGGCTGACAGCCAGGGTAACTTGAACTGCTGGGATTCATTTTTCTTAGTAAATCTGGAGTAGATGCTTTAAAAAGTTGTTTGTTTAATGTAAGTGTACTTCTGGGCTGAAAAGTAAATCTGACCACAAGAAAGGTATTCATGAATCATGGTCCACAGACATCTGCACTAACAGTGAAGCAAAGCTGAGTAAAGATGCATTTGCAATTTCTATTCTTACCTCTAATTCATCTAATTAAACAAATATTTACAAGAGTTTTAATGGATCTAGTAAGTCATGCTAAAAGATGCCTATGGAACTAATTTTCTAAAGCAATTAGAGATGAATATTTCATTTTGGTTTTATGTTGTATCAGTACTCAACATCTCCAAATTACAAGGAAATATGGAGGAAATCATCATTAAAGGCAACGGGGTGATGTTCACATTGGAATTGAATCAACCAATCCCATTGGATTGGAATCAACCTCTCATTTAGGGGTCTGGGCACTCACTGGTCACAAGGGTGTTACATCCCAGTAGCACTCCAGTATTTCTGAGCAATATTGATGGTGTCACATGTGGCTGTTGCAATGCACACCTTCTCCATGTACACGGAATTGAATTGTTTGGGGGCACTGTACTGTTAAAGAACTTTCAGGCATAAAGGGTGTAAAAATGATAGGACAAGGAAGAATGGCTTTAAACGTAAAGATGGTAGATTTAGGTTAGGTATTAGGAAGGAATTCTTTACTATGAGGGTGGTGAGACACTGGAACAGGTAGCCCAGAAAAGCTGTGGCTGTGCCATCCTTGGAAGTGTTGGACGGGGCTTCGAGTAATCTGGTCTAGTGGAAGGTGTCCCTGCCTGTGGCAGGGGTATTGGAACTAAATGAGCTTTAATGTCCCTTCCAACCCAAACCATTCTGTGATTCTCCAGAGAACAGATTGGTCTCAGGCACTTAAGCAGTCACGGTGCCCATCAGGAAGGCTGGTTTCTGAGTATGGAAACTTCTTATCTTGTTGACTAGAGAAAGAGTGTGCTATCCTTTCTTGAATTGCAAGTGTTCCCAGATGATAAGGAGAGCTGGAGCACCATGGTGTCTATTGCGGCAGTTTCAGCCATTTCACAGGTAGGGCCTGTTCCTACTCCCGCTCTCTCTGCCTGTTAAGTCAGCCTCAACTTTGAGACTTTGAGGTGTGAGTTTTCAGGGTTTCTTTCTTACTGTCTCCGTTTTTCCATTAAAGAGGAAATGGGACAGTAGCATCCAGCTGGACACAGGACAACTGCAATTCCGCATATGTCACTGGTTTTGGTTTTAATTTGGGTTTGTGATTTCAGAGGCAGCCCAGTCTTGGCCTCTGCTCAGGCCCAGTGCATAACTGTGTTGCCTCTGCTTACTGCACTGACACCATCTCAGGGAATAGTTTAAGTGGCTGGAATCCAACATGTCAGAACCTCCAGAGACTTCCTTGATCCACCGTAATTCTGCACACTGAACTGATCAAACTTGCCTACCAGTAAGAGTCCTGCTGATATATCTTAAATACCTCTGGAGAAGGCTGGGCATACCCACAGGAGTGGGCTTGTACTCTCCATTCAGCACATCAGCTCTTTTGAGGAACTGGTGCTGTGGTCTTGCAGCCAGCCAGGTTCTACCTGCTGGTGTTTTGCGGAGCTGCTGGAGAAGACAGCAAACAAAAATCACACTGTCCCTCTGTTTCCTCTCTGAAACAGGGACTACTTTGCCAGTCTACTTTGAAGCATCTCCACTACGCAGCTGCTGTTTAGGAGGATGAAGGCTAGCCCTAGCTCACCAAGCTGCCCAGAGAGCAGAATAGATTAGTAGGCACGGTGGGAGAGGGAGGGACTCTGCTCCAGGTGCCTGCTTGACCTCATTCTCAGAAGCTGCACTTTAAGCAGCAAAATGCTATTTAGCTACTTAAGACATCATTTGGATTAAGAGGGTTCCCACCAGCTGGGCCACAGCAGCAGCAGGTTTGCAGCATGCTGCTCAGGGAGGTGGGAAAGATTTCCAGTCACCTTTGCTTCTGTGGTGCAAAGTTTCATTGAGGTGCAGCTGAGCAGGAAACTGGAAGTCTTTAAGGACAGAGCAGGATTCAGAAAAAGGCAGGGAAAGCAGCATGCCTGTTGTTGATCCCTGTTACAGGTTTACCAAATTGGCCTTTTCATAAGGGAAAACTAGCAGCTGTTGCTCTGCTGGGGATTGCTGCAGGTAATGTGTTTTAAATGAATACATTATTTGAGTGAAAGCAGTGGTGGA
This sequence comes from Lathamus discolor, assembly GCF_037157495.1. Classification (NCBI taxonomy): domain Eukaryota; kingdom Metazoa; phylum Chordata; class Aves; order Psittaciformes; family Psittacidae; genus Lathamus; species Lathamus discolor. The sequence goes on from NC_088884.1 coordinate 117,470,343, forward strand.
TCAGAGCAGGAGTGCTTCCTACTCCCGCTTCACACATTGTTTTAAATATTCCTGCTCTCACTGCTATTGGCAAAATTGTGCATGGTTGTTTCTTGCACAGGTGTTAAGGCTGCAGTTACCTCATGCTATTTAGTGAAACTAGAGCAAGCTGCAATACAGCTATACCCAGCCTCCATGAATTTGCTTTACTCACCAGCAGAAAAGCAATGGAAAACATCCCTAAAGCAGTTTTTATTCAGTACCACTACCACATTGATGTGGCTGCACAGCCAGGGTCCGCTGTTTATGAGACATTATTTGATTCTTTTAATTTGATTCCTTCTATTTCAAGCAGGAATCTATGAACCAGAAATCAAAGAAAATTTGATTTCAGGAGCACCTGAACACAATATATTTGAACAAAATATTTCCCTCACTCAGCAGCTGCTCCAGGGGACTGTAATATTCTTGTTGGCAGCAACAAGGTCAGTGGAGCAGTCAGGAAGCCCCTAGGGTGTCTGTCTCCTGGGCATCCCTGTGCTGTCCCTTCAGAGCAGCTCCAAGTTTCCAGCTCCTCCATCCCAGCTCCTTCAGGATATTACTCTAGAGGTTGGAGCAGAGTGTGGTCAGGTTCTGCACCTTCAGTTCCTTAATTCAGCACCCAAGAACCCAGAATAGCATTCAAGAAATCAAAATCTCCAAGTAACTGGACAAGTGTGAAATGTCAGACTCTCATATTTCTGCATTACTTGTTCTAGGCTTTCTGTACACAGCATTTCAAGTTACTTGGACCGGAACAGAATACACATGCCACAAACTGGGAACGTTTATGCAGTCTTAGATATATCAGGCATAGCTTTTTATTTCCAATGAGGTTTGTAAAACCAGTTACCTCCAAACACAGCACAGTAGCATTCACTCCCCTTCTTTCAATAATTCCAACTCATGCCTAGCAGGGTTGACTTTGATTTTAAGAAGAATGATTTAATGAATGATTTAAGAAGAATGATTTAATGTTGGTTTTCCTTTGCAGTGCTTAGGCTGCAGGTGTCTGACAGAAATATTCGCAAGGTAGATGTTACTACTCGTGGTCCCTGTGTTCCCACTGCAAGTTATTCACCTTTGTGTGTTGTAGGCAGGGATAAAAAAAAACCATTGGGAGTGATCCAAACATTTGTTTATAATAGCATTGTACATCTAAATCCTCTCTTCCTGGTGACATTCTCAGATGTGTAAAGTGACTGGATCTTTTCCAGGCCCTTCCCTACAGCTTAGAGAGGAACTCATTACTGACTGACAATAAGTGCAGTCAACTGGTTTGACTAATAATTGGCTTGGATTATGACTTTCAGGCTTTCCTACTTTAATTTAGATGCATACAGTATAGAGGTGTAACAACCACACAATTACACAGATTCTTTCTTAGAAACTGCCCAGCAGGGATGGATGATCCCCATTAAAATTTTCTGTTGAAAATTATAAATATGTGAGCAGAACTGCGGTTTCACTTTTTTTTTTCCACAGCAGAATATGTCTGTAAGCCTCAGGATACATTCATGTGTCTCTGAAGTTACCTTTTTGTGGGTGTTAAGAATGAGACTCAGGTATAATAGTACTGATCTTTGCTGATGCCCACAAAAGTCCTGCAAATACCGTAGGACTGAGTTCCTCTTAATTGTTGAACTGTTCATGCAGCCTCAGAAATTTCAAGGCAAAATCACAGTCTTAAGGACAAGAATTTAGTTGACTCCACGCTGTAAAAGTGTTGGATATTCTGTTCATCAGATGATGCTTGGAGATAAGTATGTTTTTCTTTCTCAGCCTGTTAGCAAGCCAGCTAAGCCTGCTTCACACTGATTTAACCTGGAACAATGTCTTTCATATAATCAAGTTATTTCATAGCTGAGGTTCAGGATTTGTTTCTTGGTTTCATCTTCTAGTAGTTTTAATTTTGGTTCCAGGCATAAATGAAGCAACACTCTTCCAGTAGAAAATGTGATGAGCCTGATATAACCTAAGCAGGGACTTGAAGTCCTGGCTTACATGTGTGCACTTCCTATGTACACTTTTCCAGATGAGCTTGGCTTATGCTTGTGACCACTGTACTGGTGCGGGCACAGGGTGCCCAGCTCAGCACTCAGCATACAGGAGAACCAAATCTAAGCTATTAACTCAGCACAGAAATCCCCAAGGTACTAATCAATAGTCTACCAGGAGATGGAGGTTTCCCCCTTTTCTGTTCCTCATATACAATATGTCCTTTCAGTGATGTGTCCTTATCTGCTGTACATCACAGTGTCTAGCTAGTCTGCAACAGTTATCTGGTCAATGGTTTTCAGTTTCTCTGAAAAGATTAAATACTTCCTCTATCTCCTGGGACACTTCTACCTAATATTTATCTTTTCAAGCTGGTTCGTTGAGCTGAAATCCCTCCAGATAGTTCTTAAAAGGTCAGCTCCACTATATTTAAAAAATAATGTGGTATTTTTTGTTCAGCTAATTCCCAACAGTTACTTAGTTCTTGTGAATCTCTTTTTTCCCCAGTTCAAGCCTGCCCTTGTCATTTGTGTTACATTTGAGACAAGGAAATGATGAAAATCTAGAACTGTTTCTCAGGCTGCACCAAGAGTGGTTTTGCCATGTGTGTTTGTCAGACTCAGATGGGCCTCACAGAATCTCTCTTTACTTCTGGGAATTCAGGGACCTGGAAACATCTTACTAGTGGTCTACACAGGTGATCCAGAGACAAACTGCCTTCAGCTGCTCATGATGCACCAGGCCAGCTACTTTGATATCACTCTATCACCAGGCCAATATACAGCTGGGTCTTGGTTTTAAGCCTCATTGCTCTTAAAAAAATGACAGCTAGTTTGATTACAGATAAAAAAATTGAACTAAAAAAAAAGCAACAGACAGGTGTGAACTTCCTGGGATGATTCCTGCCTTTTGCCAGGCATAAGAAACTCATTTATTTAAGGTAAAATAAACCTTGGAATTTTCGTTCTCCTCTGTATAGCATATAAGAGCACAGTGCATTAGGCAAACAAAAGTGCACTTCTAAGTCAGAAACTAATGTAAAGACCTATACAGAGGGTCACAACTCGAGGAGGCAGAGGGTTGCCATGGTCTGTGTTTTCATCCATGGTGGCATTTTCAGTGCCCAGGAGCTGGATTTTCCTGCTGGCGTCCCAGCTGCAGGTATGGATAGACTTCAATGAGGAGTTCAGGAACACTCTTGGATTCTTACTACTTACTTTGATGTTTACCTGGAGAATAGCTTGTGCTTACTTTTGAGTAATCAGGAATGCAGCCCTTTTCAAAGGTTTGGCAGATAATAGGCTTGTTTCTCTCCTCATCTTCTTCAGTCGAATCTAAACTCTCAGCATCTAATGTGATGCTCTCTGCTAATTTTTCTTATGCCTCTGTAAGAGTCCCGGGTAGGTATGGGTTTGCCTGAAGTCCCTTCATGGCATCTTCTGGATTTGGTGAGTGCTGCTGACACAGACTGAGGCATTGTGAATGGAATCCCAGGCACACACTGGAAATATAAACTCTCTGTCACACTACTGTTAATGTTCTTTCTCCTGGCGACATCCTCTTGATTCTTCCCCCACCTGCACCTCAAGCTCCCCCTTTACAGAGGCTTCCTTTGTGCATGATTACTCACTGCTGCTTCTTGCCAAAATAAACCTACCTGCATTTTTCTTGTCATCACGTCTGAGAGGGCCCTGAAGTGCTCTCTAGCTTGCTTTGTTTGAGCAGATCATCGCTTTCATTTCTTTCCTTTGCCATTAGTATTCATTACAGGGCTCGAGATGTCAGGCAAAGTTGCATGTGCCCTTTCAAGCAACTGTTACTAATGGTAGGTAATTTTTTCGCAAGGCGCTGTGCTCGGTGTTAAGCCATCGCCATGTAGCCTTAGAAATGGTGCAGCTTTTGTGACTTCTGCTTTGCGGTTTGGTGGTAAACTAGAGCCATATCCAGCAAAACTGAGATGTCTGTGATGAAAATGTTTCGTTCTGAGACTGAAATTTCACCAGTCACATGGTTTTGAAGGCAAGTTGTGATTATGGAAGCGCTGCAGAACCACACTGCCTTGCAGAATGCAAAAAGGGGAAAAAAAGGGGGGAGCATAATTAACATAGAGAATATTTCCCTTAAATACGACAATTTGTTCTCACCTCCCTCACTAGGAATAGCCTTGAGTGTTCAACCTGAATGCAAACAGTCCTTGAGATGTAAGCAGATAGAAAGGACGGACACTAGTGATAACACAGCTACAGTGGTCTCAGTGCTGGACTCCAGAAGGTTAATTGCATCCTCAGAGGATACAGGTGGAATCTGTATTAACCTCTTTTAATTCATAGATCTTTTTTTCTCAAGGGGCTTATAGCTCTTGCAGAGCCAGGCCTTCCAAATTTAGGGAATACAATCTGAGGTGACTTTTCCTTTTGTAAACTCCTTATAGTGGAGGAAAGGTGGCCAGCCCAAGACACAACCTAAGCAGCTCATCTGAGAGCACTGGAGATTTCTGACTGTTACAAATCCATTCAAGATGACTGAATGTAACAGCAGCATTGTTTTGGAGGAAGTCATGGACATTCTTGCTGTCGCATCTCAGCTGACTCAGCAGACTAGAGAGTCAACGCAAATATTCAGAGAGGCTGCATGCAGGGAAATTTGCTGTATTTAGTAAGGATTTTGTATGGTTACATTGTAGAAAATACATGGGGAAATAAAGCAAGGGGCAAGGAATGACTCTTGTAAGCGGGATCTGCCTGTTTTCACAGTGGTAAGCGTAGGTTTACCCACTGAGCGGAGCTTGGGGGGCGCGGGGAAGACTATTCAGGGAATACGCGGCATTATGAAGTATTTAAGCGTGAGACTTGCTCGGAGGAGGGTGGTGCTCGCCGTGACAGAGCCGGCCGGGTGAGGAACGCCTCCCGAGGTGGGAAGCCGGCAAAGCGCTCGGTGTTTGCTGACATTACATCGCCACCTGGTGTCCTCCGGGGTAGGGAGCAGCGCTCCAACCCGGCCTTTGCCGCTGGTGTCACTGCCCGGGCGATCCGTCCCCTCCACTCGCCGTTAACAGCAACCCCTTCGCAGGCTCCGGCGTGCCCGCATCCTCCCAGCCCGGCAGTCCGCTTCTGCCGCTGCTGCGGGAGCGGGGAGAGCTGCTGAGAAACCGCTGCCCAAAACAGCCCAGTACTTCAGCATGGTGGTGTAAAGACATGGGTCTGTGTGAACCACTAGGAAGAGTAAACACTCTTGAGATTGTGGTTAAATGGGAAAGAAACTTGAGACCTCAACTACAGTAACTGAGTACACTGGTTATTTTTGCCAAAGGTATCTATCTTTTTATCCTTGAGGATGAAGGGAAGACTCTTTGAGAGTTGAAGAGTTACTGCCTGGTAGAAGAAGTATAATGGTAAGCATAAAGTGTATTTAGACATTCACTAATGATTTTATCTAGATAAAGAGTAGTGTGGAAGCTCCCTGTGTTAATTGCACTTCAGTCTGAGCACATTAATGACACTAATTAGAAAGCTGGC